>NC_051202.1:3152777-3468055 GCF_015220075.1 Falco rusticolus | reverse complement strand
ATCAGGTCCTCATCACTAGTTTCTTGATAATCACTGAGCACCGGTTCAGTCATTAATTTCGTCTTTATCCATCATGTCTTCTTTCCACGTTATTTGCTAAATAGTTTGGACGTGATTGCGACACTCGGCATCTGAGCTTGTAACTCTTTGCTTTCTTAATGTGTTTACATTGCCAGTGTAATGCTGTCCCCAGTACTCAGGTCTGTGGTATTTTACGGTGAAGGATGCTCAGCCAAGTACAGTGAGCCTGCACAGAGGAGATGAATACTCCTTTGTTAGACCATCACCACTGATGGTCTTTAGACCCTGATGTTTCAATACTGCCTGCCTGCGAGCTCTAATTTATTATCACCCCAAATCAGGCTCCTCAGGACAGAGCTGTTTATCTTCCCCCTCGTTTGCAGCATCGCGCTCGTGTAGAAATTAATCCTGCTCTGTAGTTTCCCTTCATGGTTTGTGCCTGCTTGGGCCAGCTTGTGGCCGTAGCAATCCATAGGTATCCAATGGGTCAAAGGGATCACCAGCTCAAAAAGTAGGAAACTAAATAGATTATTGCAAAGACTTTGAGGGGTCAATGATTCCGATCACTCGGTAGTGCCAGTAATGTCATCTTTCTTCTTGTCAAAGAGATTTGCCAGTTCCTGCTGCCTCTTAGGGAGTCCTGCTGCAGGGTGGATGGGGATGCAGTGGGTGGACGGCTCCTCTGGGCAGTGTTTGCCAAGGAGCGTTGCGTTTGCTCGCCGCGCAGCCTTGGCGTTTGTGCGCTGCCTCTCTTTTCTAAGCCTTCCCCTTGCGCTGGGAGCGTAACCCCACTGCGGGCTGCTCAGCTCCGTGACATTTTATTAGATGGAAGGTGCTGCCCAGCAGGAGCTGCGTCGTGTCCGCAGGGTCGCAAGGCAGCCGTGGAAAACCCTGGAATCTCGGCTCGCTCCTTTCACCTTGGGCGGGCAGAGGAGTGTTCTGCAGTGGTCGGTGAGCATCCCCCATCCCCATTTGCAGGGGTGCGGGGAAACTGGTTTAGCACGTTATTCTCAACAAACTAAAACACCCTATGGATTGCAGGGGCTAATTAGCCGGGACAGGGCTTAATGTTGTCATGCTCTTAACTTCTGGTACCCAAACCGGCGTTCTTACACCTACCCACGGTCTCTCTCTTCTCGTACCACATTGTGCCAATTAGAGAGACCTTCAGTGTCTTTCGAGAGGGTTTTTCAGAGCTCTTCTGAATTCTGCCAGGAGAAAGCTAAGGCTGCAGGCATTAAAAAGCCCAGGCTTCCAATTGCTGCTGATCCTCACATCGGTCTAAAATGAGCCGAGGGATGACAGGGGCCTCGGGGGGGAAGACACTGTGACTTGCAGGATTGAGCCGGGTCCTGGAGGCACCTTTGCTGTCCTCCTCCCTCCCCAGTGATGTGCTGCTGTTAATTTTTTTACCTGACAAGCCGCCACACTCCCTCCTGGCCACTTCTGTCTCATGCCGCAACTTGGTCTGGTGGGATTAGGCGCTTAACTAAGGGAATGAGACCGCCCGTCTAATTACATTAAGCTTATAAAAATAAAAAAAATAAAAAAAAAAAGGCTGTGAAATCTGTTTCAAGCCACAGACTGGTGGTTCAGCAATGGGGGTTTGGAGCAAACTTCCCCCAGAGTTGATTATTTGGTGGTGCTTGCTGTGTTCTGCCCGGTGGGCAGAGGCAGCCACACGCTATGATAATCACCCCACTTCGGGGGCGGCCAGTTGTGTGTCTCCTCATCCTTGGTTGCTGCGTTGGATTTGGGTCTCAGGGGAGGTAGCTGAGGGTGTCATCATTGTGCAGATGATATTAGCGCACGAGGTGAAGCACCAGCTCTGGTTCTTGCTGCTTTTCTGAGTCAGGCTGCTGCTGGAAACCACAAAGGAGCCACTGTGAATCTTGGAAAATGTCATTCTGGTGCCACTGGGCCAACTGTGTGCTCAGGACAAAATTCATTTGACCAAAATCAAACTGGTTTTATGATTCTGTGAAAATGTAGAGCTGGAAGTGTGGGTTGTTGGTGGGTAAGGAGGTCCTCTGAGCCCCGTCGGGGATCAGCAGAGAGCGTCTCATCCCAACTGGTGTCAGAGATTCAAGGGAATTAGCAGGACTAGTGCTACAGGACGACTTCGGAGCCCTACCAACGACACAAACAACATGCTGTTAGCAATCTTGGAAGAAGAAAAGATTGCCATCTTTTAGGAGGCAATGCTGCTGGGCAGTGGTTGCAGCGTAGGTAAAAAGCCCGATGCCCTGCCTGCTGGAGCAGGAGGCTGGTGTGTTGTCAGTCCATCCCAAACCAAGCAGCAAGTCTCCCAATGGATATAAAAATTCTGGATTGTATCCTTCTCTGTTTTAATGCACATCTCATTTGGCGGTCATCTCTCCTTGTCCTTGCTCATAGTTTCAACTTTCCTTTCTCCAGAGGCGTCATCCCCTCTGGATAATGTGCTCTGACAGCTCCTCTTACCAGAGCTTTCAGCATCGGTGTGCAGGGCTGTGTGGAAATGGAAGAGAATCCACCTTTTAAGTGCTTTTATGGACTGAAAACAAACTGCATCAAACAACCCGCCCTAGCACCTTCTGCTGTCCCCAAAGCCAAGCAAAACCTCGAGAGGCTGAAAAATGTACCGTGGCTGAACTTTGGGATTTTTCTTCTCTTTTCCCTCCTTCTCTTTTCCCCCACGGTTGTGAAGAATGAAGGGTGTGGGAGATATTTTACCGAGAGAAAATTAGATAGCCTCCCAGGGAAGTGGTGAGAAGCAGGGAAGTGCGATAGCATCCGCTTGGTCTCATTTCTCAACCCACCCCTGAGTCTCTCGGCCCTCCCGGGGCAGGGGAACGGGCTGGGGGGCAGGGAGACCCTCCCGCTCCTGGCATGGGCATGCATCCTGGGCTGGGATGATGCACCTGGGTTAAAAGCAGGCTGTGCCTCCAGGATGCCTGGCACGCATCTCGGCTTTGCCAAATGCCCATTGGTTCTGATAAGATTAAAGCCACGCTTCCGAAAAGCCCCAGGTTTTCAGCTCTTTTATTTATTTTTTTTTTCCCTTTCTTTCTCCTGCGTTCTCTCCCCTCCATCTCCCTGTGCATCCGATCCTTCTCGCTGCCATCCATCTCTCTGCTGTACACACGTGGAAAGGGTCCTTTCTGCTGCCTGAGCCTCGGGAGCTTCTTTT
This sequence comes from Falco rusticolus, assembly GCF_015220075.1. NCBI lineage: Eukaryota > Metazoa > Chordata > Aves > Falconiformes > Falconidae > Falco > Falco rusticolus. Next base: position 3,464,862 of record NC_051202.1, on the reverse strand, counting down.
GGTTGGAATTAAAAGCGAGTGAAGGCAACAAAGTGATTTGTAAGGGGCAGCATCCTGTGGTGGAATGCGGAGCTGGGTCATGCCTGTGGTGCTGGGGAAGGAGCTGGGCATGTTCCATTTCTCTTTATGCTTTATAATTTCATCTGTTGTTTTAGGATAATATAATTTACCTTGTTTTTAATACAAGGGCTGCATAAGCTACCATCTGTAATATTTTGTGGACCCTGACATAAATTTCCGTTACAGTGCTTATTAAAACCTCTCTTTATTGCCCTGAACATCCACGGCGCTCTGCAAAATCCCCCCCCCCCACACACACACCCCTTGTGAATTCACGAGATTTATACCTGCCAGGAGTCTTTTGGAGGTGATGCTTGGAGGCAGGGAGCATCTTTTTTTATCTCAGCCTGTACAGCGGAGCTCGGGTCCCTTGTAGGGGGTCTCAGGCCGCCTCGGTGTGAGTAAGCAGAGGGCAGCAAGGGGACTATGCAACCATGAAATATGACAGGATTAAAAGCTGGAAAAAAGCTTTTATGAAATTCATGTGTCTCTCTTTGTCCTTACCCTGCCCACAAAATCAAAGTATTTCCCACAACTGCTGCTGTTTTATCAGAGCAGGGTTTTTCCTAGAAGGGACCTTTTTATTCTGCTCAGTGTTTGTGCAGTGTCTAGCCTCGCAAGATCCCATTCTCCATGTGTTCGTAGGCATCCTTCTAATAACCATGATTAATAATGAATGACAACCATTAAATCACTTTAAATATCTACGAGCAGGGTGATGGAGACCCCTTGCTTCCCGGCAGTGGTAATGCCATCCAGGTGTGGAGAAGCACGTCACTCTCTCTTGTGCCACAGCCACAAAGCGGGGGACCCTGTAGAGGACCGGAGTAATTGGCCTGGTGGTCGTTTTATTTAACAGTAATGCCTGGAAATGTTGGGCGTGAATTGGGAGAGAGATTCCTGTTGGCTCTATGGGCTGGGGGGGGTGTTAGTTCACTGTGGCACCGCCGGAGATTACGTGAGGAGCAGCTGCTCTGCCTTTGCAGGCTGCAGCCGAGTAAAGCTTGCTTGATGGCAGCTTTATGCCAGGTTTCCCGCGGGCAGAAATAATCCAGATTATAGGGACCTGCTGTGCTTGTGTGAGATGGTGAACCAGCATCCAGGAAAGCCTCTGTGCCCATGAACTTTGTAGCTGATTAGAGGCTGTGCTATATCAGAGCTAGAATATGTCCCTTGCCATAGTCCCCATCTCCTGCTCTAATGATGGACCAAGCGATGCTCTAATGATGGACCAGGATCCAAGTGATGCTTTAACCCTGTCTGGTTGAGTCTGTGTCGCCTCTGCTCCAGCAAAATTGGGCCATGCTTTCTGGCTTTATCCCATAAATCTGCCCATATCGATGGCAACAGGGTGAAGGACAGTTGCCAGCAGAGCTGTTAGGACTCCTCAAAGGTTAGAGCAGCCGAGGGGGATGTGTGTCCCATTTCTTCTCACCCCGGATGGTGAGGCTGCTGTCCCCACAAGGTGCCTTCCAACCCTCTCCAAGCTCCCCATGTCCGTTGTAAAAGCCATGGAAAATTAAGTAAAAGCTCTCCTATCGTACCCGTGCCAGCCCTGCATTAGTGGAGCACAAACAAGAGGAGAATTTGTTCCTTTGGTCTGCTGGGAAGCTGCACGCTCACATGGCTGAAGACAACGGCCGGGATTTTCCACTGCCCTGCACCTTGTCTTTCTCACTCCTGTCATCACGCTCATTTGGTCTGAGCATCCTGCTGAAGTTCAAAGGAGGCTTTCAAAGATGAGGCACAAATGTTGCCCAGATGCTTCACTCACGGTGGCTTTTGGAGGTGTCTCTGTGCCACGTGTGCCCGGGGGAATAGCAGAATGACTGCATGGGGTGAGAGATGGTAAAAATAAGAAGCTGTTGTTTCTAGATGCTCAGTGGAGTAGAATGAAATGAAAAGCCTGTCCTGCTGTGATGAATTCTCCTGGTCATCGTTTCTGACCACAAGCAGTAGCTGAAGTGGGGCAGAAGGAGAAATGCTGAAGCACGCTTAGGTAATGGTGAGTGAAGGGCGGGAGTGTGGAAGAGAAGTGGATAAATTATTTAAGGCATAATCATTAGAGCAGCGGCGGGGGGGAAGCACATTTTTTTGCTTTTTGCTTTGCTTGCAATATTGAAAATGGGGGGAAAAATCATTTTGGATCAAGCTGGAACGAAACCTTAATAACTGACAGCTGAAGGAAAAGAAGGGAACTGATGCTAGATTGACTGTTCCTCATTCTGTGAGAACAGAGAGAAGCTTTGCTCAAGCGCGTTCGTAGCAAGACCGGCCCGAAGGCCGGGAGAGCAGCGAAGTCCTTTGGGATTGTGCCTGGAGCAGCTTGTTCCTGCCACTGCTCTCTGTCTGGAAAACCGGGCAGGAGACAAGGGGAAACCTGTTGCCTCTCCTTCATGTGGAACCCCATGCTTTGCACGGACAAATCCCGCATTTTTGGGGCAGCATCCTGAGACAGAGGACGCGCCTGGGCTATGGTTTGGCAGGGAGAGCATCGTCTGCATCCCTGCTCCGCTGGTGGTGGGTTTCCCTTCCTCGGGCTGCCTGCATCTGGCTTTCTCCTTCCTTCTCCCCTTCCATGGTGGGAGACTTCCTAGTGATACTGTCCCCCCTTCTCTGGACTTCTCTTTGAAGGGATGAAGCGGCTGCAGGCTCCTGAAGAGCCACGTGGTGCTTCTTCCCATGCTCTGGCAAAGGTGCTACTGCAGGCTCTGGACAAGTGCTTTTATAGTCTTTTAAGATTTCCAGAGCCACTCTTGGAGGGCCGTTAAGACCTTCGGCTGGTGATAATTGGATTTGTAAGACAGTGCAACATGTGATAAAGTGCTCTTGTTGGACAGGATCCCAGTTTTCTTCTATCATTCCTATTAATGTGATAAATGTCGCTGTCTCAGCTGATAGGGCCGTGTTGGATAATAAGATTGGAATCAGCTTTGATTTCTCCAGCTCAGTTCTGCATCACGGCTCAGCAAGAGCAGGCAGGGAGAGACCTGGCAGAGGTGCCCATCGGTGGGGCATGGGTATAGATGCCCTCATGCTGTGCCGTTTCCTAGCTGGAAGGGCAGGAGATGAGGAGATGGATCCAAGGCAGCGGCTGCAAGCTTTCAAGCCGCTCAGCATGGAGCGGGTGAGGAAGGTGGCCTTGGAGGAGCTGGAGCAGAGGGTTGGATGTGTCAGGCAATGAAACCTCTCCTAATTAAAGCTGATAGAAAACAAATGCGGGAGTCCGAGTACAGCTGGGAAGCACAAGTCCAATTTGGAACTGAGCAGCTGTGAAATTGGACCCATCGACCACAGCTGGGGCTGGAGGGGGAGAAACGGGGAGTATGGCTGGGTGAGAGAGGAAAACCAGGGCTGCGAGGAACTGCTGTGGCTATAGGTGGTATTACTGCTCCGTGTATGTCTTGACGTACCATAGTCTATAGGAGGTTCTACTTATCTTGGGGATTACATAGCTGACCAGGTCCTTGACTAGGGATGGAGAGGTGGCACTTTGGTAGCCCAGTGTGCTCCATCTCCTCTCAGTGGTGGTGAAAGAAGCCATTATGGGCAACAGCTTTCCTGACACACAGGCAGTGCTCCGAGACATCATGCTGAGTCAGAGCAAAGGGGACAGGGTAGCTTTTTTTTCCCACGTCAGACCTCCAGTCTGTCTGAGAAGTAATGGTCACTCTTGTTCTTCATGTGATTATACGAGAGACTTGGTTTTAAATCAAATAGTCTTCTAGTTGGAGATGTTAGGGTGGTTTTTTTCCCTATCCTTCTCTTTGTGTTTCTCCCCTTCGTTCCTCTGAAGATGTTGTGCTTTGCTGTGACTGTTCCTTGGGGATGGGATGTCTGTACCGGGGAGGATGCTTAATAATGCTGCAGTAGCAATCCAGTGGGCATCGTGCTGTGGGTGAGCAGTAAATAGTTATGACATTCTGCTCGTGGTTTTTTGTAGGACCCATGCTTTTTCTCGCTAAATGAATGCCAAATTAAGCCTCCTTCCTCTACAAGGGTGGTTTGAAGAGGCAGCTGGAGGCACCAGCCTTTGAAATGAGGTGGCAAACAGAGCCACTGTCTATTTCTGCTTAATATTTTGTGCAAAATGAGGGCAGCGGGAGGAGAGTGCAGTGAGGGTGCTGTGTCTAGCCTCCTGCCTGCCCCTTGCAGAGCAGTTAGCCCTGCTGCAAGCCACGTACAGGAACAGAGTGCTGCTCGAGGTCTGTAAAACATTGCTGGGATTTAGCTAGTGGACAGAGGCAAATTGTTAAATGCCCCCTGTGTACAAAGTTAGCTCCGCGGACTTTGCAAGCCATGCAAGCAGAAATCACGGTCAAAGCACAGGAAGGCTACTGCAGTGATCATCACCAGCATTATTATCCTTAGGTACCCTTACTTAGAGACCAGCTGTTTGCTGTGCTCAAAGGGAAAGAGGAGCACACACTGTTCAAACAGCCAGGCAAAGTACCCTGGCCCTGCTGAGCCCCAGTTTTGTAAATGTTATTTCCAATCTTCATTGACTTCCCGGCGTGTCCTTTCCACTAGCTCTGATTGCCTGCCTCTCCCGCTTTGGGAAGCTGGGGTTTTGTCCTCTTCATTGATTGCTCTGATCTACACACACACACATAAAAAAAAAAAAAAAAAAAGGAAAAAAAAAAAAAGGGGAAAAAAAAAAAAAAAGGAGGCCAGCAGGCAACAACAAAGAAAATAAAAATAATATTTTTTTTTTAAAAAAATAAAAATCCCAACTCCTAAATGATCTGTCCTGTTTGTACCATCCATAGCTTGGGAGTGATGTACTTGGGCACTCGAACCCAAGCTGAGCAGGCTTGGGCAGGGGCTGCAGAGAGCAAGAATTGCAGCAAACTGCTCCTGTTGGGTTGTGGGAGGTGAACTGTGGCTGGTGGGTTTGCTTTAGTGCTGGGAGAAACCTGGCGAGGCTTGCAAAGGCCCCAAGAGCTGCTAGGGAGAACCGAGATGTTTGGGGTTTGGCAGCATCACCATGGCCCAACGTGAGTTGTGGCGTGAGATAAAAAGGCTGAGAGGAGGAAGCTTTGCTTCCTCATCCTTATCTTGTTGAAGGTGCATCCCTTAGGTAGACATCTGCTCACGGATGGGCTTCAGCTGTCCTGTGTTAGCGGTCCTGTGCCATCCCGACGGGGCAACCAGAAGGGTTTGCAGTTCGGTTGCGCGTTGGGTTTTGCTTGGCTGTGCTTGGAGCCTTGTCTCTGCTGTTCGTGCTCCTCGCTGTCAGCTGTGGCAGTTTTTGCTTGGGGAATGAGTGTCAAGTATACCCCAGGAATGTGCTCTGCAAGGACGAGAGATCCCAGAGCGGAATCGAAAAGCAGCTGCTTCCTTATTACACCTGGCCTTGTACCCAGCGAGTCCATCATCACATTGTCGGGACTCTGACACTTCGTGTAGCACAGAAATCCTGCCAGGTATAATCAGTGTTAGACAAGCAGAGGGATGCTGCCCTGCTTTGCCTAAGAGATGCTATCAGCAGAGCTATTGCAGGGTAACGATTTCCAGCTGCTAGATAAAGGCCAGGCAGAGGGAGGGATGCTTAGGGGCTTCGAAGCCCCTCTGCCGCTGGCCAGATGTTTGCAAGGGTTGCTCTCACCCATCGGTATTTGCACAGACTCCCACCTGCCCCCTGCATCGGCTTGCTGGGTCTTGCAAGGCTGCAAATGCTGGGGGAGCTGCGTGTCTGAGTGTACGTGCACCCGGCATGGTGGCCTCGGCCAGTGAGTGCTGACCCTCGGTCATCCCCTCTGTTCAGTTTTCTGGGATCTAGTGTGTTTTATTGCAGCCCTGGAGGAAAGGAGTGCTCCTTCATGTAGCACTTTATGTGCCACAGTGCAGTCTTTTTTTATTATTATTATTAAACATTGGATTTTTAATCTTGAGAGAACGGATATTTATAATTTACCACTTAGGGCTTGGTAATTAATATTTGTGTAGAGCTCTCAGCAATGTCTTGGATGTGAAATGTATTATATAAATAAAGATCGTCTTACAAGCAGCAGGGGGAAGAGGTGAATTTAAAAAAAAAAAAAAAAAAAGGTTTTTTGCAACGTCCATGGGAATAGGTGAAGCTGTGAAGTGATTCAAAGTCCCCAGCACCCAAAGGGGCCATGGGGAAAAGCCGACCGGGATGCTGTGTGCGTAGGTCAGAGGCTCCCATCGCTCCAGGCCAGCAGGCTTTTCAATCGGGAGGCTGTTCACCGCACGTGAAATGAATTTGTGTTCTTACACCAGTTCCTAGCAGACCATAAAATATGATGCACTCTCGGGGTCTTTGGCTGCTTGTACAGAAAGACCGGTGATTAAATGGGCCGTGGAGATTGAGCTGCAGTGGAGGTGCCGCAGTGAGGGTACCATCCCTGCTGCTGCCGGGATGCTCGTGTGGTTAACGGGGCCCTTGTCCCCATCCCCTCGCCCCTGCAAGCTGCAGAGGGACAAGGCTGATGGCTGAGACCTGCCCTGCCAGATCCACAGGGGGAAAGGGGGTGCTGCAGAGGAGCGATGTGGGAGAGCATCCTTCAGGCACAGCCCGCTGCACGTTTGGGGACACCCCCCACCCCCACCCCCCAATACCCTGCAGGTCTTTGCGTGCAGGAGCTGCTCACGGGAGTGGTTTAAAATTTCCATCCAGTAGATTCCGTTCCAAGTTTTCATGGTAATACTCATTTCCCTGGAAAGAGAGGTCTGGGTTGACGAATCACTGCTGGGCTAAACTCAAGCCAGCAATTTTGGGTTCAGGAAAGGCAAAAACAATCTAGAAAAACTTGTTTCATTCTCCAGAAAAAACATCTGGATTTTTGTTTCAATTACTTTTTTTTTTTTTTTCTCCTTAAAAAAAAAAGTAACAAACTGTTGTTACTAAGGTTAAACAAACACGCTAACTAAAAGGAGAGAACCTGACAATGAAACAAAACCTTTATTTTCTGGTTGAACGAAACATTTAATTTGACCCAAACAATTTTTCACCTGATTTTTCACTTCTGTCATAAAATCAATTTCCTGCATAGCTCTGTTCTCCCATGCTGCCAGCATGATTGGGTAGGGGAATCCTTTTCGCCTTTCCTCTGTGTTCTTTTTTCCTTCCCTTTTTTTTTTTTTTTTTTTTTTTTATTCCCGGGGGGGGTCTTTTCCGCCCTTTGCTCTTTTTTTTTTTTTTTTTAATTCTTTTCTCCTTTTCCTTTCTGTGTGTTCTTTTCCCCCTTTTGCTTTTCCTTTCCTCTTTTCCTTTCCTTCTCTCTTTGAACCTCTTTGAACTGTGCTAATTATAACGTAGCTCTTATGTAACTAATATGTGCAGGTAATATTGAGATTATATATAGAGAGCCATATGGTCCTGTGCAGTCACTTTCAGTGTTGTTAAACCGCTGAAGCGGATAAACTCCATGTCCATGCACAAAGTAATTGCACAAAACTAATTTGTGTTTGCAAACAGAACTGAAATTAAGTATGTAAATAAGCAGAGCTGCAGACTAAATATTATAGTAGAGGAGGGGGGTGGGGAGGAGAAAGTGGAAACAACTTCATAACTGCAAAGTACAATCCGTGCATGAGATGGAAATGGTAAATGTTTATAATGTGATGCTGTGAACAACTGTTAGAGGGATTCAGGCTATAAATCCCGCGTGTCTCTCCTTCCCTAGCCCTGCCTCCAGCTGCAGCACCAGCTCAGTCATTCAGGAGGGAATATATATATATATATATATGTTGTAATTTAATGGGTTTTTTTGCTGAGAAATAGACATAGTTTAACCCTGTGTCATTCGTTTAGAGACTCTATTTTACTTTAAAACTTTTTAAAAAGGAACGTTTTATAGCCTAGGGTGAGCAGCGTGAATAATAGATGCAGGCATACACTCCTGCGACACATAAATTGGGGGTTGAGGCAGCAGGTTCCTCCCCCTCCATAGGCAGAGACCCCTGTGCTTGCGAGCTGTACGCTCATCCCGACCTAGGGGGAAAAAAAAAAAAGAGTTTATCTTAGGGGTTGCTGGAGGGGTCTTGGGTATCCCTTACTATGTTGAGCAATAGGGTACGTGGGCTTTGCAGGGACGTGTCCTGGCAGGGTGCAAATGGCTTTTTGCAATGCTGTCAGCGGGGAGGTTTGTGCATGGGGCTGTGTTTGTCACCCCGGTGCATCCCATCCAGCACACTATTTGCAGCTTTGCACCGTTTGGAGATGCGATGGGGGGTGGCCGAGCAGTTGCCAAGCCGTCCTCGTGCGTGCCATGGCCCCAAAGCTGGGAGAAGCGATGCTGGAAGCTCCGGAGGGTTCCTCAGTCTCCCGACCAGCAATGGGAAGGTTCCCTCTGCTGGCAAACGCCAGGCTCTGGCCCCTGAAAAGCTCCTGGTAATTATACTGAGCCAGTGTAAAGCCAGAGAAAGGGTTTAATTGCAGAAGTGCTTGGGAAAATGTCACCGAGCGTGATATCCTGTGTTTACCAGGAGAAAAGGTGCTGGCAATCCTGGCTCCTATTTATAACCCTGTTAAAGACTTGTCTTGGGACTGGGGGAAGAGCTCAGCTTCTCTCTACAAGTTTTTACTCCTCCTAAAATTAGCGTTGTGTTTGGCTCCCTCAGAAGGGTGCTGGCAGGTGACTGTAGAATGGGTTGAAATCCGCCGGCAGAGGCACGCTGCGTGAGTGCCGTGTCATTAGTACTGCTATCGTCATTAATGGTGATGTCCTTGTCATGAAATTGGTGGATTTCAGCTCGGTTAGAAACTGGAGAGCTGTAAAAAAAAAAAAAAAAAAAAAAAAAAGCTACCAAGAAAATAAAGCAGAATGACTGTTTACCAGATGGATAAGGGGCAGAATTGCTGGAGGGGTATTATGACTCCTTGTGTCCAAGATGGTCCAAAAGCACAAGGTAAAATAGATACATTAATTGATAAATAAATAAATACTCCTCGAAAACAGATGGGTCCCCCTGAGCCCAAAGCCATCTCTCTTTGTTTCTTTTCCAAGCTCGTACTTGGGAGCAGCGTATGAGTTGTGCAGGATACGCAGACGCGCTCTCCTCTGCCGCAGTGTGTTGTCAGCGCGTGGTCCGTACCGGGTGGGTTTGCCACAGGTAATGCATCTGAAGTGGCTCCAAGTTGCTGAATTTCTCTTAGTTGTACAGGGAAAATACCCCTGCAGCAGCCTGCGTGCCTGCTTCTGCTTGGGTTTCCTTGCCCTGCTGGAAAACTGCTTTTCTCCGCAAACAGGATGCGATTCTGCAGCTCGGGGTGGAACCGCGGTGCTGTTCCCCAAAGCTCTGCTCTGCATGTGTAATGGGCTTTTGCAGAACTTCTGCAGTGTGATCCGTTACTGGGAACAGCCCGTTTGATGTTTCATTTCTGGGATGTATGGCTCGCCGCTCTGGGTCATCTCTCAAACTCCCGTCTCCTTGCGATGAATCAGCAGGGAGGGCTGGGCTGGCGTCTGGGGCACCCGCAGGAGCTTTTCTGGGCTCTCCAAGTGGGCATGCTGGATATTTCCCAGCAGCAAATATGAGCAATAAACATAACCCTGCGGAGGCTTTGGCTCGGGAATGTTTCTCTTTCGGCAGGCGTGAGGTTGTGGTTGCGCTGGTAGAAACCAGAGGGGTCTGGTCTTGTTGCAACTTGCAGAGCATCCTCAGGTTTCCCTGCTAACTTGCACAAGAGCTGCAAAGGCAAAGCTAACGCTTGACCTTTGGTGTCACTCTGCATCTCTGCACGTCACCCAGGTTGAAATTTGGCTTTGACTTGGCTGAATTCAGGGAACTGCTTGCAGACTCACCGCTGTAGGAGAGGGATCAGGCTCCTTGCCTTGACCTAAACTCAACCCCAGCCTGCAGTAAGCAAGGCTTTGGGTTTGGTAAATGGGAAGGTAAAATTTCCAGAGCTGCTGGGAGAGGCTGCTGTGAGGCTGATTTCTACCCTGAGCTGTGATCATTTTGTTCTGTTGTTGTGCAAATGTTTTAAAAATAACTGGGGAGAAAAAAAATGCAAGTGCAGGGGGAAAGCACTGATAAACACAGCCTGAAATGCTGTTACAGGCAGACTTTAGAGCCTGAAATCACCTCAAATGTATTCTGAATTACCTTGAGCATATTTAGACAGATCTATTTTTCATTGCAGGACATTAATGTACTGACTTGGGGGATTTTTTTTTTATTATTTTTTTTTTCTCTGCACAAACATTTCTGTCGCATGCTGTGAGGAAGGAGAAATAACCCTTCTTAGCACGAGGACAAGAAGAAAGATTTTGCGAGGGAATGGCTGGGGAGATAGTTGGGGGCATGGCTGCGAGTCTGGACTCAGCGGGGTGTGTGTGTGTGTAATTTTTGCAATGCAAACCAATGCGAGCTGGAGCTTTGGAGGTGGCTTGGGCTCTGGAGCCTTCTCCGACGAGGCTGAGAGTCAGTTTTCTTACCTATCTCGTACAGTTTGCGAGGCTGTCGTGCTCTGCGCAATATTTGTATCCCTAAAGGTTTGTGAATTCCTGCGATCTCCTTTCCATGGGTTAGGATTAGAGGCGTGGATTGGATGAATTAATATAAATAGTGGCAAATCAGCTTTTTCTCCCAGGCTCTGTGCTATTAGGGCACCCTTCCTCTGCCAGGCAGGGGCTCAGCACAGATCTCTGGATGAATTAAATAGGAGCTTGAGCATCATGTCTCCCAAGTGCTGGTTTTGCAGGCTGAATAAGCGGGTTGAGGTTGCAGCAACTCCAGCTCTCGCTGAGTCCGGCAGCGGGAGGACGTGGGAATGGAGATGCTCCGCAGGGTTGGATGGAGGAGGTCGCTGGAAAAAAACAGTGCAGCTGGCAGCCCGGAGACGGGTGGGAAGGTCTGTCTGAACAGCAGGTGAGGGGCAAGAGGAGCATCACGGCAGATGTTGAGGGGCTGGCCCAGGCAGGTTTTAGGAGAGGAGGAAGCAAAGGCACGCGGGCGAGACGGGCTTCTCCAGCGAGCAGCTCCTCCCCGCGCAGCCTCCTGCCAGGCTGGCTCTGCCGTGCCGGGAGGAGCTTTGCAGGGAAGAAGAAAAGAGGAAGATTTCTCCTGCTTCTGTTGGTAGCTGCAGCTCCTGGGCTTTGCTGGAGCAGCTCATGGGAGAGGATGGAGCCCAAGTCTTCTGGCTTCTGGAGTTTCCAGAAGTAGACCTTAAGGAGAAAGGCGAAAGGGGTAGCTCCCTCCTCCTCCTCTGCATCTGGCTCGCTGCCTGCCTGCAGTAACTGTAAACCTTCTCTGTGTCCTTATGATTAATGACTAAGGCAAAGAAACACCACGGCTGCTGCTCGGGTCCTGTGGTCAGCAGCCTCCCACCCATGCTGTGCCCGACCCCAGGGAGATCAGCCTTCCCTCGGATACAGGACCTGGGGTTATCCTGGGATAATATCTTTGGAAGCCTGCTGGCACACCTTGGGGCAAATAAATCTCTGGATAGCTGGGAGTTAGATGTTGTCCTTTCCAGCAAGGATTTAGGTGTGAAATCAGAGCAGCCCCTGCAGATGCCATCTGGGCAAAGGCTGAAGCCGGGGGTGAGTGCCATGGGAAGTGGCTTGGGGCATCCGTGCCACCCCCAGCGCCGGGTAGGTGTCCAAGCAGATGACTTTACACTAGTGATGGGCTGGTACCTAGATGAAATGGAGCAGAAGCAAGGTGAAATATCTCCTTTTTTACCTCTGCTGCTGTTGCTACCCCTGCCTCCTGGTCCTGAGGGCGTACTGCGTTTCTGTACTCCATCGCCTCTGACATGTGTACTGGAGTTCTTCATGTAAATGCTTGGTTTCTGCTTGTGGAGGGTTAGGAGGAGCGGTATCACGTGTGTAAGTGTGGGATTTTCCCCTCATCTGGATTCTTTTCCAATTAGAAAGAAAGATGGAGATGTAGAGCAATAGGTAGGTTTAGTATTCTGCTAACAGCACTCCGAAATTTGGAGTCTTCTTCCAAGTACAATTTAAAGAAAAAATATAAATAAGGAATTTCCCCATCTTTTAACCACTCATGCTGTTCATTTGCTAAAAGGCGGGTGGCTGGTTGGTTCCAGTCCACCAGTCCATAACAAAGTTTGTCAGCCTGGCATTGCCCTTAGCTCCGGCACTGCCAGGGAGGAGCCTCCAGGGATGCTGCCGCGGAGCTCTGTGGGATTCTCACCTCCTCCATGGAGCCAGGTCCCTTGCAGGGTTGGCGGGGTCCTCTGGACGTGATAGCAATTAGCTAAAGAAGCTGTTCTATGGGGTTCCACCTTCCTGGTTTCAGGACCTCTGATTTGAAACAGGCCTGCAAATAGGTTGGCAGATGAACCAAAAAAAAAAAAAAAAATAAAATAGAGATTTTTTTTTTTCTTTTTTTTAAGTCAATAAAGCCTCGGTTGTCAGAGAGGAGCGTGCCCTTAAGCTGGTGACCTTGGCGGTTATCAGTGCTGTCGGAGATCTTTATTGCTTCCATCACGCTTGCCAGGGGATGAAGTTTTACTTGTGTTGGTGGCGTGACTGCTCCCGACGTGACTCGTCTGGGCACTGAGAGGGCCAAGCATGGCTTTGGGAGCAAGGCAGGGGTTTTGCAGCTATTTCATGCAACCTGGTGCTGCAGCAGCATCCTTGCTGCCTCCCCCAGGCCCTTGGTCCCCATGCAACCCCTGAGGGTGGCTCCGTGCCTCACAGACCTTCTTCACCGTTGGTGGAATGGGACAAAATGAGGTCAACCGGACCAGAAGGGTGTGTGGACCCCTCTCTCCCTCAAGTATTGATGGGTCCAGCTTGCCTGGGGCAGAATGATGGAGAACTTGAAGGCATAGGGTGGAAGAGGAGTGATAGCAAAGGAATGTGTCTCAACCACATGTTTTCCCCAGCCCCCCTCGCTTCCCTTGTGGGAACTGGCCACCGGTTGTTCCTGCTTAAAGAAGGCGACAATTTGCGAAGCAAAAGGCAAAGAAAAGCGGCAGTGTCAGGAGGACAAAAGGGAACATTAAAAACCAACCAGCTCCTCCAGAAGAAAGCAGCGTGGTCTAAAGAAGGATCCTTGGAAAAATACAAGGCGTGAGTCTGAAGGAAGGAAAAAGGAGGCATGCCAAATTCCCCTCTAATCCCCTCGACAACAGCCAGATATAATGGGTTGCCAGACTTTTCCCCAAGCTTGTTTTGCTTTGGTCCACAGATTTTTGCAGTCTGGCACGCTGGGAATTTTAATCAGGGCCAGGGCCTTGTTCATGGTGGTGTTTATAAATGTGAGCGGAGGAGAAGGTCCAGATTTTGCCCTTAAAAAAAACCAACCAAAAAAAAAAAAAAAAACCCAACAAAAAAACAAACCAGGGGGAAAAAAAAAAGCCAAAAAAAAAAAAAAAAAAGCAAGCACAAGCACTGCTCCAGAGGGGAAGCTTACAAGCTGTTCCCATCCTCATTCTGTCCCGGCTGATGGAAAATCACCAGCGCTTGCCTCATGTAAATGGCACTTTATCCACTGGAAATGTGAATGCTGTCACCAGTGCCCAGGTCTGTCAAGCTTATCAGCTGAGCTAGTGAGACGGAGAGATGCACCCAGTCCTGTTCACGCCAGGAGAGTGATAGATAATAACATTTCGAGGGGAGAAAAGGCAGTGAGGCTGACGGACGGGAATTAAGGCGCCCTGTGGAAGTCCATCGCTTATTCACTCCTAGTTTCATATTCAGGGGAAATGGCGTTTGCTTTCCGGTTAGTTTTCTTTCTTCCTTTCATGCTTTTTAAAAGTCAACCCAGCAGAATTAATTCTTTTCTCCCCTCACTCCCATCTCTGCATGTGTCACTCCTCATTTGCACCTGTAATAGGGTCTGGCAGATTTGCATTTGGGGCTTTGGGCGCTGAAAAAAAGAGGGATTTTTAGCAGACAAAGCAAGTAGTGGCGTGGAAGCAAGAGATGCCCAAGGAGGCATCTGCGATGGGTGGTGTGAATCCTTCTCCAGAAAGTGCTCTTAGGTGAAGGTCCTTGTGCTTGAAGATGCCTGGGTGTGGAGGATTGCATCCATGGCTGTGCTGCGCTGAAAGCCAGAAATCTAGCGGTGGAGCTACCACCGAGGGCTTTGAAGGCAACACCATGGAGGTGGGATGGAAAGAGGCCCTGGCATTGGCTTTAGGGGAGCTTAAGGAGATGTTTTCTCAGCCCTGAAAGAGGGCATGTGGGAGGAAAGGGAGCCTGGAGGTGGCTCATTACAAAAGAAGGTGGCTGGGCAATGACGCGCAGAGAAAGAGCGGTGCAAAAGCTGGTGTTTGTAGAATCATGGAATGGTTTGGGTTGGAAGGGACCAGAAAGATCATCTAGTTCCACTAGGGACACCTTCCCCTAGAGCAGGTTGTGCCAAGCCCTGTCCAACCAGACCTTGAACATCTCCAGGGATGGGGCCTTTCTGGGAACTCCTCATGAACTTGGCATGGGGTGCAGAGGTAGCGGGGATTCCAGCCTGCTGGGACAAGGGCCACCAGGAGGAGGACTTCGTTCCCACGCAGCTCGCCGGGAGAGCCATGGCATCTTTCCTTAACTAGCACCGTGCCCCAGCCCTCTGAGGGGATTATTAATGCAGATCAGAGCTGTTTTCCATATGTATGATCCTGAAATATCTTCTTCCAGAGTGAACCTTAAGCACGAGCTCTATAATGTAATGAGTTAAACTGCTTGTTCGCAGCTCCACTAAAAGCAAATGGACTGGGAATTTGTTTTAAAAAACTGGACAGAGCTTTATCGGCCAATTAATCAGGATGTATAATGGATAAATTAAAGGGCAGAGTCAAGCGATGCTGCCAAATAAAAACCAATAAAGTGCAATCTGCAAATGGACGTGACATTATGGGATGCCGCACAATGGAAGCAGAGAAGGGGAAAACAGCGCATGGCTTTGGGTCTGATGGGCGTGTTGGGGTCTCCAGCCCCCTTGGCTTCCCAGCCCACGCCTTGGAGGGCAGCCCATCTTGCACGGTGCTGGTCGTTCAGAGCATGAGGCATGTGGCTGCTTGAGGGCTATCGCGATTCCCCTTGTAAACTGGAAGCTGAACCAGGCGCCGGCTGGGTCCAAGGCTGCTGGAGATTTGGGATTTGTAGAAATTCAGATTAATTTAGGACCGGGCACCTCTGTGGGCAGCCCGTGGGCCCAGGGGGTGAATTTTGCAGTGCCTACACCACCGGCTTTTTGTCTTTTTTATTGACTATGCTGGAAATAGCAACATTTGGGGTCCCTGGACATTACAATAACTGCTCCGTTGCTTTTATGGGCAAAGGTCTTCCAAGGAGCTCCGGCAGGGGGCTAAAACGAAGAGCTGGCAATCATAGAAATGAGTTGGAAGAGCTAATTTCCTCCCAAGCTGTGCAAACTCTCCACAGTCGATCAGACACTGGAAGAACCGTGCAGAGCTGCGTGCAGCCCCCTCGGCAGCGCGGAACCCCGCCGGCTGCGGCCAGCCCCGGGGAGGCAGCAGGAGCAGCAGCTGGCAGATTTACCATCCTCCTCGGATGGGGAATTTTCTCCCCAATAAATAAACCCGAGCAGTAAATTGACTTTGCAGGTAGGGTTGGGGGGCTCGGCTGCAGGGTGGGGGGGGGCTTTCCTTCCAGGCTGAGCTTCCCGGCTGTGCTCACGCTGCACAGCCAAGTTGTATCTGTCCTCCAGGTTGAACAACAACAACAACAAAAGACTTTGCTTGCTTACTGCCATGTGGTACTTCTGGAGAGCATAAAATTCATCCTTCTTCCTCAGGCTTTCCATCTTGCTAGTAGGACGATCGGGCTGCCGATTGTGGCTGGGAGCCCTCCCCACCAGGTGAAGGTGGCTCAGTTGTGCTTCCCGGGAAAACTGAGGCTGCATCTGCTTCTCATGTGCTGGGAATCATCTCACAGCACAAGCTGGGGCCGCTTCCAGGTCACTTGGCACATCACAAGTGTTTGATGCATCCTCGGAAGGGACAGAAAAGGTGTGAACCTGTCAGGAAGCACAAACAGAAATAACCAGAAATAGATTTTTAGGTGATTTTTATATTTTTTATAAGTGCAAGTGTTAAAAAAAACCACCACCCCAAATCATATGAAAGCACTTCTTTTGGACCCTTGCTAGCTCAATACCAGCAGGGTAATAGCAGCGTTAGGGCAACACAGGCAAGGAGAGAAAAATATTTAAATGATTTGAAGCAGTATTTAGTTTATCAAAAGACAGATCTGATGGAGACGAGGTGACTAGAGCACGGGCCGTGCCTTTTCTTTGGGGGCTTTGGATGCCAGACTGATCCTGCCATGCATGTTCTGTGGCATTGCTCCCTGCGGAGGAACTTCCATAAGGAAATCTTCTAGTTGAGAGACGAGGCCAAATCCTGACGAACATATTGTTTGTGAGCAAACACCAACAGCTAGCTTCTCAGCTGCTGCAAATGACATAGCCATGTGGTGACTTCCACCGAGCTATATCAAATCCTTGCTTGTCTTTATATCGCATCAGCTATTAACATGTTGCTCCTGACGGTGCCGTTAGGGATCGAGCCGGTGCTCTGTCTGTGGGGTACAGATGGAGCTGAGGGTCAGATCGTTAAAGACTTTCCCTAGTCTCCTAACTCTGGTGTCTTCTTTTGTAAATCTCCCTGGGTGCCTGTCTGCTTTTCTAGGGCCTTAAATACTTGCTGCAACCCTTCTTTCTCTGTCTAGCCCCCAAAACTGCAGGGAGTCTAAGCTAAGCGGGGATTTCAGCATGCATTGGTAGGATCCAGACTTCCCATCCCAGTCATGGATAAACGCTCCTCGTCCCCCTAGCTGGGGGTCAGGGGCTGAGCGTTATCTCAGTAAGGAGATCAGGATGAGGTCTGGTGGGTGTTTTTTCCATCAGAGAGTGCTGAGGAGGGGTGGAGGACAAGTCACGGTCCCTCTGCACCCCTGTGCCAGCCATCCCAGCTGTCCTTTTTGCTACTGCAAGCAGCAGGGTTGTAGCATCGTGCTTTGGAGGGGTTGCAGCGTGAGGAAGGAGCTGGGCTGCCTTTGGGCTTGCGGTGCTACAGGGAGCTGCGGGCATCCCTGTCGTGCAGAAGCACGTGGTGCTGGTCCCCTCTTGCCTGCACAGAGGCAGAGTGGCAGCGCTTTCTGCTCTCCTTTCCTGCTGTGGGCTGCAAAGAGGTTCCGAAGTGCCATGAAAAAGCATCTCCCAGCTCTCTTGGAGGTGCTTAGAGATCAGAGCAAGCTTGTGGGCTACATCCTGATGGGTGCTGAGCCCCCTGAGCATCAACCACAGCAGAGGGCTTCGATGCTGAGCTTGCCTGAACAGGGGCTCTTGGGATTAGTCTCCTCCACTGGCTCCGCTTCCAGAGGCTCGCAATCAAAGAGGATTTGCCCAGCGATAGAGCAAATCATAAACAGCACATTTGTTTACTTGCAAACCGTGACCATTTCCGAAGCTTTGCTTCGTGTTTCTGGGCAGCAGAGACCGAGGGAACTCGCACAGCAAGGAAACAGCCCCGCCGGGTGCAACTATCCTTCCTCATTCCGCACAGCGAGAAGCGAAGCGCGGAGAGGCGTTGGGTGCTGTTGTGTCTTCCACCACACTTTCGGGAGATGCTCTTTGCCCATCTGCATCCATCTGCTGATGAAGGAATAGCTCGTCGCCTGCTCTAGAGGAGCTTTCCTCTGCGCAGGCTCCTGCTGGAGCCTCTGCTGCGGGGTGGGCAAACCGACGGCTGCAGCAGCAGGGAGAGCAGCGTGGGAGAGGGTTGGAGCCTAGCAAATCTGGGCATGTTTTCTTCTTTTGGACAAATAGCTTATTCTCTGAAAATTCAGTTGTGGGTCAGCCAGCACCATCTGTGAAGCCCTGCCAAATCTGGTAAAGAGTTTCAGCCAAGAAAGAAAGAAAGAAAAGGAAAAATTAAAAAGCCTGGAATAGGTCCATTTTCAAAACCACTTTTCAAAACAAACATTTCGGGTCTTTCTTTCCAAATTACGTTTTCCATTGACATTTGCCTGTTTAATGATACATATTTTTAAAGGGTTTGGAGAACTTAACCTCCAGTACTTAGGTTATTTGACTTGTTGCTTCTGTGTGGGAAATATTTTGCTCCCTGGGCACAAAGCTATGGGAAAAGGAGATCCAGTCTCCTGGAGGACCTGGTTGGTGCTTGTGCGGTGACTGTTGCAACCTGGCCCTCTCCATGGCAGGGTCTACGAGTCCGTGTGGGTGGGAGAGCTCAAGGACTGACTTCTCTGGGAAGGGAGACAGTCTTGGGGTGCAAATGGTCCAACGTCTGCTCTGGTTCTTAAGCTGAAAATTGAAATTGGGAGCCGCAGGTTACAAAAACGATTGGGTTTTCCAAGGGAGCTGGCTTTCCTGGAGGAGCTGAACTACACCTGCTTGGGTTTCCACCCTCCTCTTTCAGTGCCGCCTCTCCCCGGTACTCCCTCTTCCTCGACAGCCTTGGTTTCCCATCCGCTTTTCTGCAAGAGCCGCGACCCCCCGAACAATGTCTCCAATCCTTTCTCACTGGCAGCTTTTAACGGGGAAGAGGGAATGACTGGGGGTGGTTGCCAACATCTGGGCCCACGCTCTCGTGACTGTAAGTGGGGAGAGTCACGTTATAATTTAAATTGGGGGAGACTTCTCGGGCGTCATCTGGTTGAACCTCCTGCTGACGTGGGAGCTGGGTCCGTAGCGGCAGTGTTAGTTTGCCTCGTGCTTTTAAAACCCCTCTACCTGGAAACCACAGGGCATTCCAATAAAATATGCCTCCAGACCAGTGAATGCAAGGAGGGCTCGGAGTCATCAGCTTGCTAGAGCAGTTTATTTGGCTAAATATGCCATTGATTTGTTTGGGCTGCATTCCGACTGTGTGGGTTTTGTAAGTCAATACAACTCCAGTCCTACTCTCTACACTCGGTAATTGCTAGGTAGTAGGTTATATTTGGAAAGTGCAATGCACAGTGTGTATGTGTGTGTGTGTGTGCCTGCACAACGGGCAACGGGAGGATCATCACCAGGAGGAGAGCAGGGTGAAGGCTGGATGGGGCGTTGCAAGGTTGGAGAGCAGAGGGAGGAGGAGGCGAGCGAGGGTACTGCGATTGCAGATTGCTCGAGGAAGGTGAGGGCTGTAGGTAACTGTGTCCGCTTTGCATCTGCTGGTCGTGTCTGCGAGGCTGTGCCTTCTGGGTATTGCAGGTCTCCAGCAGCTCTAGGTCTGTCCCCCCTTGGCTGTGCCCGTGAGGGTGCGACCTATCCCTCTGATGATGTTAGATGCTGGCTGGAGAGGCAGCGGTGTCTGGTGGGGGAGAGCTTGCCTTGGAATGAAGAGACCTGAGCTCTGTCTCCACTTGCTTTCCCTTCCCTCCGTCGTGCCATGCTGTACGTGATGGGGTTCAGTCCCTAGACTGGGTGTCGTCCAGCTCCCCCAGCGCAAATCCATTCCCAGCATCGTGGTTAGCAGCACAGGAGTCACTGGGATAGGTGACTATACACTTTGAAATGACTATACAAACACCAGAGTAAAATGTTATGGGGTGGCAAAGGGGTTAAATAGCAGCTTGCTGCATCCAAGGGCATGGTCAAGTGGGATTGGTTTTTCTTTTCCTTTTCTCTCAAGAAAGCGTCTCTGAAAGCAGACAATTGTAAATACTCAGGTTTTTTCCCCCGTAGAAACGCAGGGTTTCATCAGACACCTGCAAGTCCTCCTCACCAGCACAACGCAGAGCTCCCCAAACCTGCTCGAAACTGAGCCCGAAGTATTTTAAATGGTCTGTTTTCTCAGTGAGAAATCAAATATTGCTTCAAAAATAATTCTTTCTGTAACTTCACTGAAGACCAGGCACACAGGCAGGTTAGACCTGCACCCGCTACGTGTCTGTTTTCCCGAGCTAATCACGAGAGTAACCTTGGTGTCCCTGGCTTCAGGCAAGGGCTGCACTGGTTTCACCGGGGGTCTGTAACACATTTTAATCCCGAGCCCTCGTGCTGCTGGGCAGCCCCCCAGAGCCAGCCCATCCTCCCCCCAGCAAGCACGCCGCACGCGTTACGGCACAGTGCCGCGGAGCCTGCAACGCCAATCCTGGCGCATTCATTCAGCCGTGCGAGCGGCGGGGCAGGGTCTCCTTGCTCTCTCCAGCACGTGCAATTAGTATATCTTTAGAATAACAAATTCCTGTCTTGCAGAAGGGTTGGACCCGAGGCCACTTGTGCCACTTGCAGGAAGGGAGGGGGTTGCACAGGTGCTTTTTTTTGGGGGGAAGGGACACCTGAGCAGGCGGGGTGAGTCCTTTTGTGCTCATTGCCCGCTGTATCCCAAGCGTATTTGTAAGTCCAGCTGCGGGTCTGGGAGCTTTACCTCTGGCCTCCACATGCAGGGGCTTGTAAAAGCAGGAGGTAATCTTTGCATTTCAGATGCTTTCCCCACTCCATTAACACCGTACGCCAAGAGCTTCACGATGGGATGTTGGCAGAGGAGGCTCTTGTCCCACACAGACGCTGATTTACAGCACTCTGCATCTGCGCACGGGGCTTTTCTTTGAATTCTGGCACTTATTAGCTGCCTTCCATGTAGTGTCACTGTCACTTCCACGTCTGCCACCGATCGCCGAGGAATAGATACAATTAAAAAATGAAATGAATCAGCATTTCCCTTAGACGGAGAGAAAGAAAAACAGTACGTGTGCTGCTTCTCCCTCCCCTTGCTGAGCCTGCTGCATCCCTTCACCATCTGAATCTATTCCCCCAGCAGCTTTTAGTCTATGTTCGCTGATGCTGGAGCACAAATAAAGTATGTAACAAGAGTCTTTCAGGTCCATTAGAAACACAGAGGGAAGTAGTCAATGTTAGCCAAAGGAAGCCAGCAAGGATGAAACAGTCAGGGCTGAAGAAAAGCCATTTCCAGGCAGGGAGGAGGCGCTAATTAAATTAAATTTGAGTTTTCTGCCACTCATTCCTGAGCAAATCTGATTTTAAAAAAAAAATGTTGAAAAATACAAATAATTAAGAAAATAAAACAACAACAACAAATTTTAAAAAAGCAGGTGGGGAAGGGGTGTTGCTGAGTACACGATTTGCTGCAGTTACCCACCCAGCACCTCTATCCAAGCGTGTGCGTTTCTGCATCTGCCGGAGCCCTTTGGAGATGTCTTCCCTTTGATGCTGTGATTGATTCCCCCAAGGGACAGGCGAACACTACCTGGGGAAGCAATTTCTGATTATTTTTAGCTTTGCGAGCACCGAGGGGGATTCCACGGGCAAGGCTGAGCCTTGCCTGCCTTAACTCTTCACAGCTCACCCCATCCTTGCCACTGGGACTTTGCCGGGAGGATGTCAAAGCAAGGAAAACGGGGTCAATTTTATAAAATTAGGGATCCTTATAGCTCGCTCTGATCTGTGAGGAATCACAGAGTGTTTGTCGGCAAGGGTGCTGGCCTGGGAGAGCACTTAGAGGCACCAATGCAAAGCAGGTAGGAGGTGGGATGGAGGAAATGTACCCTTGCAGAGGGCAGCGTAAACTGTTTAGAAAAACCAGGAGTTGAGATTGGAAGTGGTGCTTGCATTGATGGCAGTATCAAAAAAAAAAAAAAGAAAAAGAAAAAAAAATCATTTGGGTTCAGCTTGCAAACAAAACGTTTCAAAATGTCACCGGATTTAAAATCTGAGAGAATATTCTGACTGGATTTCTCTTTTTTGCTTCCACAAAATCAAAGTAGTCTTCTATTTGCTTTTGAGCTTTCAGGTTTACAGCTGATATAAAGCAAATGTAAAGGAAAGGTTGCAGCGAAAGACTGTTTTAAACATGAGAGTTTTGAATTAAAAACCAGAACAAAAAGGCGGGCGAATTGGTGTGTTCGTGGAAACACACTGCTGCTTCTCCGTTTGCAAACCCAGGATTAAATAACAAAAATAGCGCTTTCGGCAGAGCATCTCCTCCATCGCTAACGATGGGATGGGGAGAGAGGAAGCCAGAGCTCCTGGCTGCTTCTGCAAAGTCTGGGAACCGCTGAGGCTTGGGCCAGGGCTTTTGGATGGGCTTTTGAGCTCCCAGCGGACACAATTCCTACCGCCCGGTGTGATGCGGGATGCAGGGAGGAGCGCCACGGGTGCCTGGACCACACTGGCAGGGGAGATCCCAGCTCCAACCCCCCCTGCACCATTTCGCTACCCCCTCCCAAAGCAACGTGTCGCCTCCGGCTGGGTTTTCCCACCCTCTGGGGCTGGCCTTTGTGGTGGCGATGTGTGAGCCAGGGTGCTCTAATTGGCAGCGAATCCGTCCTGAAATGTCACGGGAAGATTTATATCGCCACGCAGTCTCTCCAGGTGCTAATTGTGCTGTAGGCCCTTGGATAATGGCTCCTGGAGAAAATAATCTCGGCTCTTCTGCACTGTCTTCCCTCCCTCCTCTGCCACCTTCTTTTTCCCTTTTGATTCTCCAAACTCTCGGTGGATCCTTGAGGGCTGGGAAGCTTCAGGGGGAGGGGGAGTTCTAGCGATGCCGACTGCCCGCCCTGCAGGGACAGGGAATTCTGTCCGCAGCAAAAAGCAGGAGCAGGTTTAGGAGGAGTGGGGATTAATAGAAAATGTCATTGCGGACGTGACTTGGGGATGGGATGCAGCTTTTCTGTATTGCGGCACAAGAAAACTTTTGGATGGATTAAAAGCGGGGCTGCTGGGGGGGCTTCCCACGGCCCTTCATGGGGCACACAGCTTCGCAGCCCTGGCAAAGGGAGAAACCCCAAATTTCCTCCCCCCAAGAAAAAGAAAACCTCAGTTACTGGCTGTAGGTTATGGAGATGAGCCACCCCTGATGGTTTTGATCTAGCCAGCCTGATTTCGGTGGTCCTGGGCAAGGTAGCCCTGCTGGAGGTGGCTGTAGGTAATCAATGATATGTTTTTGTCAAACAGGACATATTTTTTTTTTTTCCTTCCTCGACTGAAACAACAATATTGATCTTCTTGGTCAGTTACATAAAGACCATCTGCATTAATCTGATTTAATGGAGATTTAGCTGGCATGGGAGTGAACCTGTTACTGTTCTAATCTCATTTCAGCAACACGCTACTGGTTTGGGTTTTTTTAATACTGTTTTCATTTCCCCCCATCTCTGCCATCAGACTTTTCCTGGCTGGTCCTTTACATGGTTTTTCAGCTTTTCCATGTTTTATTTCCATGCTGAGTGTCCTCCCCAACAGCTCAGCCATCCCAACCGCCCACAGTGCTCCCAGCAGCACCAAAACCCTGCTGCTTTTAGACTTGCATCCCCAAATTTGGACCATGTCCCCTTATTTACTCAAGGTCTGGCGGCATCCCTGGGTGTTCCAGCACAAAGAGGAAACACCAGCAACTTCGGTGGCTGTGTAAGCCCTGCGCTGTCGTCCTCTCCTTCTCCCAGCCCTTTCCCTGAAGCTGCTGAACCACACGTTGAGGTCTACAAATCCACGCTCTGCTGCTGCACCCCCAGGGCTGAGGATGAACTGGGAGAGCTGGGGCTTGTGTTGTGGCTGCAGCACCAGATTGCCTGATTATCGGTGCTGCGGCAGAGCTGGGAGGCCTGATGGGTTTTCTCACCTCCAGATGGTGAATACTATGAAAAGTACATGAGTATCAGGGGAGGGAAGATCAAACGCCATATTTTTGGCGCTTCTGCTGGAGGCTGGGGAGTTGCTAGGACCGAGCAGCAAGAGGCAAATTAAAACCTTGCATTAATTCCATTAACTATGATCATCTTCTCACCAGGGATGAATTTAACCACTCACCATTAGTAGTATTACAGGCAAAAAGTTGCATCAAGACGCCCATGCAACATTAACTCGACCCCATAGCGGAGAGGCGTTGTGATCCCGCCTGCATGTGCGTTTTCCCTCTCGAGCCTTCCTCGTGTTGCTTTGACTGTGTGATGAACCCGCAGACCCTCCATCCCTTCTCCTGCTGCCTCCCGGGGCGGGTGAGCGAGGAAGGTGTTAAAAGGCAACTCAAGGCACCAGTTTAATTTGCCAAGCGACTGGCTCTGCCATCACTGCGGCGTGTGGCGCCAGCTGTGCCATTAGCGCCTGCACAGCTGGACCGCTGTGCTCGTGGCAGGCAGGGCTGCTCTCCTTGATCTTGCTGTTGAACCCAGTGCAAATACATCGTAAACACATGGTTGCCATTTGTACCTCAACTTTCTGTTTCAATGTTGGCAGCAGGTGGGAACTTTGGGGGCTTTGGTCTTTGCTGAGCTCGGGTTTTGTGCTAGGGGAGGCTGGTGTGTTAAAGCACACACATCTAAAGACGTGCTGACACCCTTCCTGCCGTGGTCTTAGCTCTTTGTTGTGTTCTTTTCCTCTGGAGGGATGGGCAGGACTACTGGGGATTTCAAAATTCAGCTCTAAGGTAGAGCCAGGCTTTGCCCACCTTGCAAAGACACCAAGGTGCTGGCCCAGAGGGTGCATCCACCCCGTGGTTGCAGAGGTCCCAGGTGTGCTGTGGGAACCACGTAGCGTGAGACCTTCTCAGAGCCAGGAGGCACCATGAGGTTGGGGTTTCTGACCACACCAGGGCTGATCCGTGCTCAAAAGATGGGGCAATGCTGTGCCTGGTGCTCACCTGCCCCCTGGCTTCTGTCTGCGCTCCCATGGCAGGTCTTAGGTCCAAGCAGGCCCCCCTTGTTTGGCCGGGAGGTGGTAGATTGGGGATCATCTTCTCCTTCTTGGGTTCAGTTTTGTTTGAATCCTTGTTTTTCCTGTTGCCCTGGAAACGCTGCAGGGGAGAGTGATGGGAGGAGGGAGAGCCTGGTGACCTGGCAGCTTCCTTGCATAGGGCGGCTGTGGGAGCATCTCGTGCTGCGCCGTGGGGATGGCAGGGGGGGTTGCCCACAGCACCGCTTGGGGAGCTGGGACACCCGAGCAGGAGGTTATTTGCAACTTCGAGCAATTAGGGAGCCTGTGTAAGGACAGCTTCAGCACTTTCAGAAGTGCAAAACCAGCTAGACAAGTGCCAGCGATGGACAGAGAGCTCAGAAGGAGCCTCCTCCTGGGTTTGCTGTGGGGAAGTTGCATTTCTCTTGTTGAACCAGCAGGAATTGCTGCCTTTTTTCCATGTGGTCCCATGCCCCCTTTGCCCATGTGCTCTGTGGGCAGCGAGGGCTTGTTTTGGGTTCCCATTTCTTGCTGAAGGAGCTGGGGCTGGTGGAGCAGGTTTCTGGTCCGTCACACCCCAGGCTGGTTGTAAACCTCCTCAAATCCACTTGGGATCTTTCCTGTCCCCTCTGGGGTGGCTTGGAGCCATCACCACATGCTGTACAGCCTGTGCAAAGTCTAGCTCAGCCCTGTTGGCCAGGTCCTCGCTGCCTGGCTGGGCTTGTCATCGTTCAAAAACCTCAGGGCCATGCTAGGACACATCCATCACAAACCTGGTCCCCCTTTTTGGCTTTGTATCCAGCCTTCGTGCTCTGTATCCGCAGACATCTGCGGCTCTGCGTTTGCAGGCGAGAGCAATATCCCAGATGAGCCCAGGGCTCTGAGATCGGTCAGGCAACGGGAGAGGAGCGGGATGGGGCTGGTGGCACAAAGATCAGTGGCTTTTTTTTTTTTTTTGCTCCGTGTCGCGTGGCTTGGGGGTCAGAGGCAGCTTTTCGCTGCTGGCCAGGCAGCTCTTGCAGCGGGGTGCATAACTTGTTGGGGAGCACTGGCGAGTTATAAGTCTGCAGCGGGTAATTTTTTCTTTCTCTTTTGCATGGATTACACTTGTTCTCTGCTTGGCCTTTTCAGCAGGGAGAGCAGTTTGGATACACATTACCTACACAGCAAAGTGTGCTCTAATTGGCCAAGTATTGGTCCCAAAATGTCAGGGAAAGATTTATTTCCCAGTGCAGCCTCTCCAGGTACTAATTTTTCTATGGGCCGCTAGATAATGGCTCCAGTGCACAATAGCTCAGAGTCCCTAATCAGGATACAGAGCTGTAATTGGGTTGAAGGGATTTAAAATCGTTACAGCCACATTCAAGGGGAATAAAAAAGGAACCTCCACCTTTCTTTTCTCCTCCCCACCCCCCAAGACAGAGCGACTGTGTTTAATGAGCTGCTCCTGGCATATCGCTGATGATAGGCAGCGATGAAGTTGCAACAAGAAGTCCAAGGGCAATCGAGGGAGACTGCGGGACGTTGGGATGACTGGTTGGAGGTCAGGAGCACCAGGAGCGTTCTCCTTTCTCCTTCCAGTTTTAGGGAATGTTGAGGGGAGAAACAGGAGGAGTCAGCAGATCAATCCCTGGCTCCAAACCTGGTGTCACCAGCAGAATTTGGGGGTTTTTGAGCACGGGCTGGTTTATGTGACAGCTGGGCTGCTGGCTACGGGCAGGGTATGCCTGTCTCCAAGCGGGAAAAGGATTTTTGTGCAGGAGTTAGCAGGGCTCATAAAAGAGCTTTAAACCAGATTTGAAGGGGGAAAAGGATAAAACCAGGCTCACTGGAGATAAGCCTGGGGGCAGCACGCCAGCATCGGAGGGATGGTGTGCTTGCGAGGTCCTGCGGTCTGCTGTCTCGGTGGAGATGGGGGATGAAAATCCACGTGGCGGCAAAGGCTCAAGCGTTATTGATTTGTTAGAAACCATAGAAGTGCCTGAGAATGGTCACGTAGGAATTAAGGCTTGTCCCTTGAAAGAGGTGGTGGGATCAGTAGCCCGACTGAAGCGCATCTACACCAGCGCCTGCAGCGTGGGCAGCAAACAGGCGGAGCCATGGCGCTGTAGAAAGCCATGGCACAGCTGCCATCATGGAAACACGGTGGGATGACTGGCACAACTGGAGCATTGCAATGGATGGCTGTAAACTCTTCAGAAGGGATAGGCGAGGAAGGAGAGGCGGTGGGGTAGCTCTGTATGTTAGGGAGTGTTTTGATTGTCTAGAGTTTAGCGATGGTGACGATAACCTCCTGGAAGCAGGCTGTAGGCAGGGGACATTGGTCTCTTCTCCCAGATAACAAGCGACAGAAGAGCAAACAACCTTGAGTTGCGCCAGGGGAGGTTTAGATTGGGTATTAGGAGGAATTTCTTCACCGAAAGGGTTGTCCAGCACTGGAACAGGCTGCCCATGGAGGTGGCAGAGTCACCATCCCTGGAGGCATTTAAAAGACGTGTAGCTGTGGTGCTCAGGGATGTGGTTTCGTGGTGGGCTTGACAGCGCTGGATTAACGGTTGGACTCGATCTTAAAGGTCTTTTTCAACCTAAGTGATGCTATGATTCTGTGATATTCTGGTAATTGTGTTGGCAGCAGAGCAGCCCAAGAGGAGGTTACTGAGCATCCAGAAGGGTGAAAGTCTCAGATCCTGCCATTTTGGTGATTTTTCTGGTCCGACACCCAGCCCTACATCACTGGCAGGTACAATGAGTCTGGTTCTGTGCATCTCCAGGTCCCTCGTTACTGCTGGATCTGTGTCCTCCAGCCCTGGCTGCAGGGTGAGTTCAAGGTTGTTATCCCCATTTTATGGATGGCTCTGGGTCCATAGTCGTGTTTTGGTGTCATCTTATTTGGTGAAACCAGGGAGAGACGGTGTAAAAATCAGTGGTTCTGCAGTGGGTAAAGAGTGAGCAAAAGTCTCCCATGATGAGCAGAGCAAAATTGTTTGGTCTTGCTTTAATTTGCTTTGATTGTTCCCTCCTTCAGCATCCTGCTTCATGCTTTTACATGTTGAATTTCTTCCTGTTCACATCAGACGGTTTCTCCACTGTTTTGAAACCTTATAAATTCCATATCTGTCCCTCCAAAGCCCTTGTAAACCCACCAGCTCAGTGTCACCCAGCCCTTGTAAAACGTGCGTCGTTTCTGATAGTTTGTGAAAACGGGGACGGCTGCTGGCAGCAGGCGGGCCCTGGCAGAGCCCAGCCTGACGTGTGCCGCTCTGACAGCGTGCTGCCGAGAGCTGCCTTCGCTCGCGGCTCAGATGGTGTCAGAATATGAATGCAAAACCGAGAAGTTTTGTTTGGGTCAAATGAGACGTTTTGCTTGACCCTGCAGGATTATTCTTATTATTTTTTGAATTCCAGGAATTTTTTTTTTATTGTGATTTTTTTTTTTTTTTGTTCCTCCTTCCCTTTGTTCATCCACCAAAACCACCTTATTGACACAACTCTAGTGGAAATGCACTGGCTTTTGTCTTTTTAAGCAGCACAGCTGCACCGCTGTTGAATTAACGCCGTTATCTGGTGTACTACAAGTTCAGGTAGTAATTTCCCCTAAGCCGCACGGTACACCGCGGCACCCTCGACTCCTCTGGAAGGATCATGGGGAAGGTGACGTCAAGAGACTCACTGATGGTGGGGAAAATATGATGTCCAGGTTATAATTGGTTATGATTGTTTTGTCTGCTGTACAAAAGCAGCAAATCCCCAGAAGCTGGTCAGGAGCACAGCTGTTTATGGGGAACAGAAGCTGCTGCTTATCTCCTTGTAGCAACCTGTCTCCAGGAGATCACGGCTTAATTAACTTGCGTGTTATCGAGAGTGAAATTGTACAGACATTGTTAAAAAAAAATAATATTAAAAAATAATAAATAAGAAGAGATAAAGTGGGAAGGAAGGAGGTGGCCTGGGAGCCAAGTGGAATGAACTCTATAGAGAGCCAAGGCACGTGGCTGGTGGCTGCTGGAGGTGGTGGGCGAATTTGCATGTGATGGGTGAGCTGTTTGGGCAGGGGAGAATGATTGCCAGACTTAGGCGTGGTGCAAGGGTGCAGAGCAGTGATGGGCTTGCCCAAAAATTCATGCGAGGGGTTTTACATCTGAGCAGTGCTGCCTGGTTAAGGGACTGTGGTGCACGGCTGGGAGCTGGAGCATCCCGGGCAGCCTTGCCCATCAGCGTGGGGCTGTCACACCTCGTCCGAGCTGTTTGAAGGACAAGTCTTGCTGCTAGTCCTGGCCTCTCTAACCATGGATTTTGGAGGTGGGCAGCCCCCTCAGTCTCAGGTTTCCTAGGACAGAGCAGTTATTTCTGTCTGACCGACGTGGACAGACCGAGCGGCTGCTTGCAGTCAGCCGGAGGGGAGAGCTGAGTCCTTCCCAAAGACACTTGTCGCTGGGCAAAGCCGAGCCCTGGCTCTTAGATCCAGAGCTTGGTTAAAAAGCCGTGTCAGGCAGGCTTATGCCTGGCTTTGGCAAGCTTAATGTCAGTCCCAAGCGTGGGGCCAGTTGGCCACGCAGGTGCCTGCTCCTTCTCCAGAGCGCTTCAGCCTGGAGCTGACCTTGGGACAGGCAGGGCAGGCAGGGCAGGCGCCTGGTCCTCAGGCTGGCCCCAGGGCTGTTCGCACACAGCAGAGGGTGCCCACGCCGTGGAGCTGGCAGCACCCCCCAGGTGAGGGCTGGGGAGCAAACCCCCCTCCTCCCTGGTGCTGGGGAGCACGGCTGCGGCGTGCAGATCTTCCCAGGGATGTAATGAGAGGTATCGCTGAAAGAAATTGCAAAGTAGCTTTGGGCGAGGGATGTGGAGTCACTTTGAGCGTGTGCAGAGGGAAATTTGACAACCTTTCCCATTCATCGCTCAAAGTGCTCCTCAGATCAAAGCCAGAGAGACAATAATACATTTTGAACTAAGAACATTAATTTGTATCCAAAGCATTTTAATAAATAATTTTTTAAAATCCAGTTCAGCCCTGTCATCTCAAGCCAATTCCATTTAATATCCAGCCCTTCGACTGACAGATTTTTAACACCGTAATTAGCATGTATGGCTCTTAAAAGCCTTCGCTGGTATCTCAGGCCTTCTCTGCATTACAGCATCTTCTCTCCCCTCCTCCCAGCCCCCTTTTTCGATATTGTTATTCCATTTGTAGTTGTTTATTATGCCTGCTGAGACAGATTAAAGGCAGGAAGGAGCCTGAGAGTTGTTCTTATGGGCTCCGGTGCAGTATGGAGAAAGCACGGTGGAGCTCGCGGATTCAAAACCCGGAGTCTTGCTTTTAAAGCCATGTGTCTGAAGGGTGGAGGTGGCTTCTGAAGCATTTCATTGTTGCTTTGTTGGATCTTTTTTGTTTGATTTGGGTTTGGGGGTTTGGTTCGGGGGTTGGTGGTTGTTTTTTTTGGAAGGGGAAGAGGGAGGAGCGAGAAGGGTTTCTTTATCCTTAATGAAAGCCAAGGTTCTTGTGTAAGCGCATACGACTGAGAGCTGAGGCTTAAAGGGAAAGTAAGAGAGGTTATGAAATACTTGGTCATATTGTCACATTTGGCAGTGCCAAGCAATATCCTCGTGTGTTATTGCATAGAACAAAGCTTCACGTGCTCCATCCGAGCATGAAAGCGGGTCCAGCAGAAGGCAAACACAGCACCGTCCCCTTATTTCCTCTTCTAAGTCTTTAAGTGGGGTGTAAATCGTATATAGCACAGGCACGCTTAGATCTGAGCCTCCTTCCTCCAGCAGAAATTGCCAGTGAGCGATGGAGACGTTTGCCAGTTCCCATTTGTGTGCGTGATCTGATACACAGAAGGAGCGCGATTTTGTTTTCCTAAGCCACCGGAGTGTGAGCGGGGGGGAACCAGACCTTGTCCAGAGAAACGGCGATGCCAAATGCTTTCTTCTAGTGATTTTGTTCCACTTCACTGTTGGCTAAAGATGGGCCCAAAGCAAAATCCCAGCTCTGAACAAAAGCCTGAAAGCTGAACCAGCTCCCAGACTGCAGTTGCTGCTTATCTCCGCCGCGATAGGTATCAAACCTAGAAACCTGCGTCTCTCCTCTGTAGCGGCAACTGACCTTTGGAGCACAATTGCCCTGTCCTGGAGAGGTGTGAGGTGTAAGCCTCAGGTGCATTCGTCTGTCTCTAAGTCTGCAAGCATTTCTGTGCTGGAAGATTTCATGCTTTGCAGCGAGCGCGGTGTAACAGCCTTTCTGGGTAGCTGGGAGCTAGGCAGGCGTTATCCTTTCTGCTTTGCCATGAGATGAAAGTGAAAGCCAGGAGAGCCAGTGCCTTGCTTTGAGGCAAAGCAATGCCAAGCCCTGTTTTGCCCTTCAAGACATGCTCTTGTGACCGATGTTATGCGAGTAGCCGGTGGGGACAGCGTTGAAGCCAACGAGCCCTCATTCGGGATGCTCACCTCATGCCGCCTGGCAGCAAGCACACGGGGGATCAAGGGCAACAGGCTCCCAAAACCCCAGGTGGACACCCAGCCCCTCCAGCAGTTATGGGTGCTCATGACGTGGCATTAAAGCAAAGTGGAGCCAATTTGGACTGCAAAAACCCTCCGCTCAGCTCTGGGGTGTCCGTAGCTTAACACAATGCAAATTTGCAGAAGACCGGAGCAAAGCGCTTGCTCTGACTCGTTATTCCTACCACAGCACCTCAGCAGCAGATGCTTTGCGGGGGGACACTGCCCGTCCCCCAGCCGTGGCGCGGGGCCACCCACCCCGGCGTGCCGCAGCAGCCCTGCCAGCTGACAGCTTCGACAGGATGATGGGCTTTGGCACCTTCCCTTCACCAGCTTGGAGCTGGCCCACGGCGCGCCTGCTGGGTCCGTGGGGGCTTGCAATAAAGTTTAGGGCTTGTGCCTGGCTTATTGTTGGCACTTACTGCTTCTTCTCGTTGCTCCGGCGGTATTTCTTGTCTCTGGCTCGTGGCTGGCTTGCAGGTGCAGCGTGCTAACCTTCACCCTGATGGGGGTAATTATTCCACGAGCCCCAGAAGTTGGTGTAGAGTTAAAGCCGTGCTGCAATTTGCTTACAGAGCGAGGCTAAAAATCCTTCCCTCCCCTCTCCTTTTCATGTTAAAGATTGCATTTAGTTGCTGGGGTTGGTGCCTGCTTTGCAGCAGACAGCTGCACTTCCTCATTGTCTTTTGTTTTCAGATTGCCTTTTTCGAGATAAATACTAACATCCACCGAGGAATGATGGGCGAGCTCTTCTTTGTAAAGCCCCTCTTTCCTTTCGTTCTGAAGTCCCTGCAAAATGTCAAGCGCTCCTTTTCCTGTGTCCTAAGTGCACCCACTTACCCAGGTTCCTGGTATTTGGGGAGCAAATCCCTTTACTCAGAGTTAGGCAGAGCAGAAGTCTGAATGCCTCTTTCTCACCATTTGCTCTGTGCTGGTCTGGAGCCCTTTGAAAACTGGATTTTGAGACCTAGAAGGAGTTATCTGCCACTTGCAGTTTGCAAAAATTGGCAACTTTTGAGGTGGTGCCTGAGATGTGGCAATGTGGTCATCTGCCTTTCCCCTGCCTTTTATCCACCCTCCGGTTTCTGCTGCCGTGAGCCATGCTGATGGCTTGGTAGGAGATCTGGGCACAAGGCACGGTGTTTTGTAAGCAGGTTGCTGTCTGATGTGCAGAGATTTCTTCAGCAGCCTCCCACCACCAGGATCACCCAAGGCTGGTATCCCTGCAGCAACAAGCCACACAGCGAAGGTGACACTTTCCCTAAAGTCCCAGGCTCGGAGGTTGAGTTTGTTGTGGGTCAGCTTTTGTACAAGACAGGGGGGAAAAAAAACCCAACAAACCCAACAACCAGTTACAAAAGTTGAGCAGGACAAGAAAAGTTCAGGCTGCTCTGTTATGTCAAGGTGAGCAAGGCGATGGCATTTATGTTGGAGATATCCGGGACTCGGGATCTGGGATTAGTGTCAGCTCTCATGTGGCAAGCTAAATTAGGAATGCAGAGGCTGTCTCTGTTTATGATGCGGGGTTGTTAGGCGCTTCAGGTACTGTCATTCTTATTTAAGGATATATTTAAGGATTAACAGTAAGAAGTCCAGCATTAGCAGGAGAGAAATGAATGTTAGCGAGCTTAGGCTTGGAGGGCTTATTTTTGATCATCATCATGTGAGCTGCTTTAGAAGAGATGAGCTCCAAGATGGGGTGGGGGGGCGGGGGGAGGAAGATTCTTGTATTTTTGCAGGAGAAGAAAACCTTTTGCAAGTTTAAATAGAGATCAGAACTTAGGAACAATGACGGCTGCATGGGTAAAGCTGTGTAACTCCCTGAAGCTGGTGCCTGTGCCGGGCTGAGGATCTGGCTCACAGCATCCAGCCTATTTTTAGCCTTTTTTTTTTCTCCTTTTTTTTTTTTTTTTGTTTTGTTTTGTTTCTTTTTTTTTTTTTTTCCCTCATGTAGAATATGCACACTCAAACAATGTCCGCAGATTTCTTTGTTGTTCGAAATCATTCCGTGGTTTTAATTGGCAACCTTTCTGGTTCGCCTTGATCACAGTTGACTGCAAGTAGGTTACATTTGCTATGCATGCTGTCTCAGGCACTTGGGCTGGCTTGGAGAAGTTATCTCCTGCTGCTGCTCCTTTCGACTGGGTGCAGGCACAAAGATTCTCTTCCTGCCAAACATTTTCGTACCTGTAAACTCCACGTTTCATTTTCCCTGGCTTTGGCTTTGATATCTGCTGCCCACAAGCACTGGCACTGGTGAAAAGCTGCTGAAGAGTCACAGCTTTTCGCATCCCAAGATTAGAAAGGCTCCTCTTAAAACAGAAATGGGGCCGAAGAGCGTTTCTTTTGTGTGATGAGTTAAGTCAGTTCTGATGGCTGAGAGGCAGAAAAAGGGTGGCCTCACCATGCTTTCTCCTCCAAAGGAGTAGCTTCAAATGTGCATCCCAGGTCTTTGAGGTCTCCACTATTCTTGTCTGTTTTATTTAATTTTTTTTTCCCCTTTAATTGTAATTTTTAAATATTACAATTCTCATGTCTAACTTGTCTTTTGGGGTGAGTTTGGGTGTGCTTCAGCCCTCTGCACTGAACCCCTTGCAGTACCCGTGCTGGCTGCTGTGAAGAGGGTGGCTGGGCTGAAGGCAGGGTTCAGAAGTCCAAAGGGTACGCTATTTTGTATTAAGAAGTAGTACTGGGGCTCACGGCCCGCCAGGTGGATTTCAGTATCGAAATTCTAGAAAATTCTTGAAATGATTGAAAATATAGAATTCCAGTACTTGTCTACTGCTTAACCACGCTGGCCAACTAGCGAGTCGCCATTACTTGCTTTCTTGAAGCTGAAACAATTGCTATTATCCCACATAATATTGCATGACCTACATTTTTACTTGAAAGCCTCCAGCTAATAATTAGTTTGAATTTCGATTTATAAATAAACACTTTGATATTCTAGTTTTTAAAACAGGAGCAGGAAAGCAAGCCCCTCGATAGATGAAATCCCCGCCTCTCCCTGCCGGTCTCTACCTTCCCCCTGTTCCTCTGAATTTGGGGATGGGCAGGGAGGAAAGAGTGGATTTGCTGGGCTGGGTGAAGGAGGAGGGTTTGGATATAATGAGACCTCTGGGCATTTTCCTGGAAAACTGCAGGAGCCTCAGTGCTTGGGAGATTTGGGCCATCTGGATAAATAGGGTCAAGCTCCGCGCTGGCAGCGCTGAGGCGGCGCGGTGCAGTGGGGCAGCTTGGCCTCACCAAAGGAGCTGCGGAGAGCAGCAGAGCGGCACACAAAAGCATCTAGCAGAAGGCGCATCCCTTCCCTTCCCCGGCTCTCCCGGCACGGTCGGCATTGCTGTTGCTGCTCCTCCTCCTCCTCCTCTCCGTCCATCTGCCTGCCTGTCCGCTCGGCGCGGCTGCATCCGAAGGCGCGGGAGGCAGCGTTGGCCTTGCGTCAACGCCTGGGACTTGGCATGTGTGCACGGGCAGGGGATCGTTAGTCACCGAATGGGTCGGATGTTAATTAGCAGTCACGGGGAAGAGAGGACCGTAGCTTGCAGAGATGCCGGAAAAGAGAGATGCAGCTGGGCTGCATCCCGCTCTCAGCTCCAGGAGATGGATGCCTGGTCCTAGTGGAGAGCTCAGACTCAGATCCCACCTGTGTGCAGCCCTCCCTGGAAGGTCTGCGGTGGTTGTGGCGCTGGAGGCACCTCACGCTCTGCCTTTCTCCACGCACCTCAGGGCTTTCTGGGGCCAGAGGTAGAAAATGCAGAATGCTGTCATGGTCGTAATGCTTATACAAAATCCTGGTGTCCTCATTCAGTCATTCGTTGTCCAAGCTTTAGTCTGTATTTCGACCTGGCCTCTGATCTCCTGATACCATGTGCACAGGTCTGATGGTTTTGCATTATTTATTTATTTATTTTGCTTTTAAGAGAAAGAGTGAATGGTAAAACTGCCTGAGCTGCACCTGGGAGGCGCATCCTTTGCCTGGACCAGGTGGTCCCTCCCACCCAGTACCTATCCTCACCCATCCCTCCCTGCTCTGGCACTCGGCAGCGGTAGCTCAGTGCAACCATGGGTTGGATCACTTGAGTGTGTTTTTATAAGCAGATCTCATAACACAAGCGGGATTTGATCCAAAGCTGCTGGCGGGAGGGGGAAAAAGCCTGCCCTTCTGCTTAATCCAAAGATCCCCTAACATACCTAGCTGTCCAGTATGGCACCGCGTGGGTAATTGTCATTCTGCTCCCAGCTGATGATGTGTGTATGCCTTGAAGCGAGACAATTGCTAGCCTTTGTAATTTCCTTTCTGAAAAAAAAAAAAAGAAAACAACAACAAAAAAATATCCAATCAAACTTAATAGGGACGAGACCAATAGGGTCCTGTGGGAATTAGTGTGAAATCCTGTAGAAAAGGGTAGACGACGCAGCGTCCCCGGTGGGATCCCAGGGTGAGTTTTGCCATGCCGTGGGAAGGTTGTCGTTCTCCGGTTGCTTTGGTAGCGCTTGCCCATAAGGTGTTATCCAAAGTGATGCCACTTCAGGTGCTATTTTTATTCAGGAAAATGTCAAATCCTTTCTCAGAACTTAGTGACTTGTTGTCTTGGTAATTTCTTGCAGAAACAAGATCTATAAAAATCCCCTATTTTCTTGGCACTAGGCTTCTCTTGTCTATTTTGGCTGTAAGTATTTTTTAGAATCTGAAAAAAATAAATGGGAGCTGCTTTAATAGGGCACAATTAATAATTTGTCCCCCAGAATGGCTCTTGCAGGGCTTCTGGAGGTGCAGATGTAAGCAGGGATGTGGCTGTGTGCACTTGTATTTATGATCCTGGCCCAGTGTCCTTTGAATAGGAGTCCTTGTATGCTGAGATCATATCTGGCCCCGTTCTTTCTTCATGTACTGTTTCCTAATCTGAAGCCCGGCTCTCTGGGAGCTGGAAATCCAGCGATGAGTGGGGTTATTCATTTTGAAGTGAGAGGGGCGGGGGAGGGGACCTACGCTTTTTTTTTTATTATTTATTCCTTTGAAAATTCTGGCAAAGATGACGTTTTCAACAACAAATAATCGCTTTGGGAATAACTTGTTTCCAGACCTGAGCCATGGCAAGTCATTTGCAAATGAAAAAAAACCAACCAACCCAACAACCCAACAAACCGTACCGTGCTTCTGATAGCACCGAGACACCCTGCTCCTGCCTCTGGAGCGCGATGATGGTGATGGAGGAGGAAGAGCAGAGCCTTGCTCTTGCGGTGGTCGGTGGTGACATCTGCATCCACGTGTTGGGTCTCCGTCCAAGCTGCAAGAGGAGTGGGCGCTTTGGGGAAGGCAGGGGCTGGTTTTGGGGCGCTCCTGCCATCAGTCAGGCTGCTGGGCTCTGATGCGTTTCAAGCGCGGTGCAAGGGAAAAGCAAAGGCAGGAGCTGCACGGCCCTTCTTGGGAGAGAGGGAGACGATGAGCGGTGTCTCTCCAATCACAACAAGATCCCTGGAGTCCAAAAGGAGCAAGGCTTGGGCATGAAAGCCAGAGCTGCCCTAATAAAACATTTACTGGGGTTTGGAGACCTCTTCGCTCCGACACGGTGCATACATATTAAATGATCAAAGTTTCCATGCCTTCGGAGGAGCTGGCTGCTAATCTAATGCAACCCTTGGGCTTTGCTCACCACTGACTCTGCATGAAAGCAAACGGCAGCTCTGTTTTCCTATTTAAAAGATTTCTGAGCTAAGCCAGGCGGGTCACAGTTCAGGAAGCAATAGGATCTGGCCTCTTAAAGGCTTTGCCGAGGAGGGGCTTGGGAAGGTGGGTTAGGGGTTGAGGATGGATTGCACTACTACTCTCAAGTCCTGTCCCCATCTGACTCAGCTGCAGGCTGCCTCGGTGCTGCTGTGGTCTCTCCTCCTCCTCCTTCTCCTCTTATTCTTGCTCTTCCCCTCCCTACATCGCTCTGTCCCGCATCCCGCCACCCAGCCTGCCAGGGGCTCTGCTGGCTTTTCTGATCCCAGCCTGAGCTGCGAAGCGCTGCCAGTGGATTAAAACCAAAGCAAAGGGAGGGGGGGAAAACAAACCAATCCCACCCTCTTTAGATTTATAAACCGAGCACACTCGAGCTGGAAGGTGCCGAAGAGGAAAAGGAAAACACAAAGCCCCCAGGGTGCCATTTTTCAAAGCAATGCAACCCTTTCTTTGGCTGCCTACACTTGTTTTAGCTATGCAGGGGAGTGAGCAGGTAAAAAGCCTGCCGGGGATGCTCTTTCGGAGGTGCTGGGCTCCCTCAGGCAGCCGCTTGTGCTGAGGTGGCTCAGCACCTCTGCAAACCACCAGCTATCCCATCGTCTGCTGCTTTTACAGAGCCCATACTTCACTTCACCGACTGATTCTCACTGCTCCAGTGGTTTGGGACTGATGGGTTTGGCTTTCCACTTGGTTAGAGGGTCTTCTCTGCTTCTTGAGCGTCTCTCATGTCTTTCATGTAATTCCTTAACTAGTTTCCATTTACTGACAGTCCCTTTCTTTTAAGGTACTTCAATCTGTTTGATCATCAACAAATTTCTTTTTCTGTTCGTCTGATAAAAAATTAAATCTGGGCACTTTTTGAAGGCTTCCTCCCAACCCCCTTTCTCTTTCTCCTTCCATGCTCGGTGGGGAGTCAGCCCTTTTCTAGGAAAATAAATAAAAATTAGAGTTCAAAGTGTGACATCTTCTCTTAAAAAGAAGAAGAGAGTGAGGAGAAGAAAAAAAAAAATCCGAACCACCACCATATATTCTTACAGATGTGACATCAAAATAGAAAACTATAAAGGACGTGTTTTCAAAGGCTCGTAGGGGGACTGAGTTGGTTCAGTAGGAAATGGGCAACCAAAGTCTCTCCTGGTGCCTTGAAAGCATGTCCCCAGGCCACCCCAGCCCTGTTGGTTTAGCTGGAGTGCGGGTACTTCTCCCCTTGCCAAACGTGTGCTGCAGCCAGCTGTGGGGAGCGGAGGATGCTGCAGTCCCCGCTCGCTGTGGGGGAGGGGGTGGGTCGCTGGGGAAAAGTGGGTGATAGGGATGGCCTTGGCAGAAGAGGGTGAAACAGGGTAAGAGGTCGGGTGCTGGTGCGGCCAGCATCTGCTGTGTCCTTGTATCACCTTGGCATCTGCATCCCTGTCTGCCAGCAGAGACATCTCCTTCCTGGCTCGTTGCAGAGGAGCTTTTGGGAAGTGAGTGTGATGGGAGATGGAGTAGGGAAAAAAGCACGGCAAGTCCACTAGGAAGGGATGCTACCCAGGCAGGACGGCGGACCTGTGGGCTGTCAGCTCCTTCTGCATCTTGGTGTTGCCCCCATCATTCAGGCTGTGGGGCTGGACAGCAGGAGCCGCCAAAAGCTGCCCGTGGCTGGGGGCTGCATCAGGGCAGGGCTCAGGCGTGGGGTGACCTCTGGTTTCCCAGCCAGCCTGGAAGTGCACTGTGGAGAAGAGCCCTGTGTTCTTCCTCATGATGCGCTGGAGCAGCACTCTGGGCTGTGGGTCTGTCTCACAGCTGAGGCACATCTGGGAAGTCCTGCGGGGTGGCAGATGTGTTGGCAGCACACAGTTACCCAGGTAACTGCCTTTCCTCCCCTGAATCTTAATTATTTGGTTTCTCGCTGTCCCCCACGGGGCCCTGTGACTTATTTCATCTTGTCCAAACCCACCGGCGCCTTGGCAGAGAGCAGGCTCCCCTTTTTGCAAACGCAGCTTCCCAGCCTGGCTCCTTCCCACTCCAAAAGGCGGTTTTAACCCCGTGGGTCGGTGCCTGGGCACAGCTGGGGCTGAGACATCTTGTCTGTGGTGGGGATGATCTCACCCACTGTGCTGGGACCTGATGAACAAGCTGCTGTGGGGCTTGGAGCAGCCACAATGTTCCCTACAGGTCTCATCCAGTCCAGCGTGCTGGTGGTAGTGCTTAGCTTCAGGTTGATGCCTGCTCAGCGTTTTACCTGGCTTCCTGGAGGCAAAGGCTGTTGGACTCGAGCAGCAGCTTGAATTCATTGCATTAATTGAAAGAAATGGAATCCCCAAATGCATGTGAAACCTCTTGGCTGGTCCAGTACAAAGGGGGGAGCAATGTCACGGTGAGGCAGTCGCGTGCAAAGCGAGCGCATCTCCAGGTTTCACGTGTTCAAGGTCAGCAGAGCATCTCTGCTGCGGGCAGGATACCCATGGGCACAGATACCCCGCGCTATCCAAGCCTGGATTTTGCATCTCTGTTTTCTAGGGGAGCTCAGTCAGGAAAAATAGGACCAGCACTAAGTCCCACAGCTCCTGGCATGCACAAACCCTTCCTCGGCTCCAGGCAGGTGGCTTGCATGGGCACAGAATGCTTTGGGAGGTTGAATGATGTGTTAGACAATAGTTTTTCCTCTGTCACTTCACTGGCTTCTGCACCTTTCCCGAGTTATCCTCAGCACAGACTCCTTCCCCAAGGATTTTCTCCAAAAAAACTACCTCATCAGCCTCATCCCATCACTTCCAGCAGTGCTGATGGAGCATCCTGGGTGGCCAATGTGGGATGCAAATCTCTGGGACCCCCACGCTGCAGCCCACCGCTGTGACAGCCAAGGGCTTCCAGCAATGGTGTAGACAGCTGCCTGGTGCAGTCGATGATTTCTTTTGGGGAGGAGGAGCTGCATTTAATCTCTGCTTGTCTTTATTGCTTCTTGTTGTCTTTTTGGCTGCTGAACGGCTGGTGTGGAGGGAAAGGTGTCCACTTCACGGTGGGGGAACCTTGCCTGGTGAGGAGGCACTAGGAGAGCTTTAGCTTCTGAGGTGCTCATCCAAGTACCTGTTGTCCAACGTGTCTGGTGGCAGTCCAGCGCTCCGTGGGTGGCATGAAGAGGGAGCTGTCTTGGTTTTGCAGCTGATGCTGCTTGAGCTGCGGGGTGGGCTCGTGCCCATCGACATGCTAAAGTCTTGGGGCTGGTTGTCTCGCCGTTAATCGGTCCCTTGCTCCTGCTCCGTCTGCCTCTGCGTCACCTTGGATTAATTACAGTACAATGCAATATACATTTATATGGTGTCTGCACAAGTGTCTCAGGGCCCTTTGCAATCTGAAAAATCTAATTAAGGTGCAGCCTCCAACATGAATGCTTATCACCGAAATGTGTACAGCGCGACAGAGGCGGCATGCCTCCACGGCTCAGCCAGGAGCTGAATCCACACTCTCGTGGCATTATTAATTACTCGAAGCTTGGTGACCGAGACACCAATCGATACCATGGGCCTGGCTAGATAGGAGGCTTTGAGTGAGCAGAAGATAACCATCAGCTAGGAAGCTGGTGGAAGCTGTTCGTGGCCTGGGAGGAGGAGAAGTTGCTTTGCAGAGACATGTGCAATGGCAACACGTGTTTACCAGCGACTTTGACGCTGGAAGGTTATTTACTTGATGCAGAAAGACGTCGTGATACTGAATTTCGGCCTGGAAAAGGTCCTGCCTTGGGGACCAGGCTAGTGATGGGCGCAGCATCATTCCGCAGGGTTTGCTGCAAAAACTTATTTGGTCTTTTTAGTTGGTCTCATGAGTGGCACCAGCTGTTGGGAACGCCTGGGAGGGAGGGAGGGAGCGCCGCAAGTACGATGAAAGCGTAAATAACCAGGGGAAAAGGGAAAGGAAATGTGAAGTGGCCCTTTAAATATGAGCCTCCAGAGCCAGGAGCCCAACTAGCGTTCCCTCAAGTATTCAAATGAGATTGCAGCATCAGATTGGTATGCATTAGGCTGGTCTCAATGAAAATTAACATGTAATTGCTTCAAATGAAGTAAGTGAGGAGGTAATCTGTTCTTAAATTGGATTCGCAGGATTTTGTGGTACCATAATGCAGCTGTGAAATGAAATATATTTTAAGGATGATGTCCTCAAGGGGAGAGGGGAGGAAAGGGGGGGGGGGGGTTTGTACTGGGAAGGGTCCTTTCCCTCCCTCCCTATCTCCCTCCTACACTCTCTCCCTCCCTCTCTTGTTTTTGGTCTCATTTGTGCCATTTTATAAATGGTAAGAGGGTGTTGGTGCAAGTGGCACAGATGGAGAAGGTCTCATTGCTTTTGCCTCCATCATGTTTCCTTCCTTGACATCCCTCCTGTCTCTCCCCTTCCACTCATTCTCCACATTCCTTGCTGTGCCAGTGCCCCTCCGGCACCTTCTCTCTGGGACAGGTCTGCATCCCATCATGATGGGAGTTCGTGAGACAGGGTGCTTGAACTTTGTTCATGTGGCAAACAATGTTCAGGTTACATGGTGGGGGAAGATCTGGCGATGTGGTGGGGTTTGAATGTCTTTTAAGAAGCTGCGTAGGTTCTTGTTAGGGAGCTGGTTTCCAGGAGGTGATAGGTGTCGGGGCAAGAGGCACAGGTTGCTTTCTCGTCTTAGCCACTTGTGACCTTGAATGGGGAAGCCTCTTCTTCTGCTGAAGGGGAAGGTCCTCTCCCCATCACCCTGGGACCCAGAGTGGCCCTGCAAGGCTTGGGGATTCATCCCCAAAGGCTTGGGATGCCCTGCCCCTCCCATGCAGCCTTGTGTTGCCTGGACCACCTTTCTGGTTTTGTTTTAAGGGTTTGCTCATTGTCCTTGTTCTGTCCATCTCTACCCATCTGCCAGCAGAAGCAATATGAGCTTGGGTTTCACTGCAGTTTGGAGCAGGAGGGAGAACTGGTGTAGGAAGGTGATGTAGTAACCTGCAGTTATTCTCAGGCTACAAATACCTAGACAGTGTGTAGCAACATGGATTTGCTACAGGTAGACCCAGTTGGTCAGCCACAGCCAGTACCAGTGCAAGCTTCCCCATCTCCCCATCAAGCCCCGTGTTACAGTGTCCTGAGCTCTGCCAGTGCCTTGGAAAGCCGATGTCTGATCTTGTGCTCTCCCCTGGGCTGATCTCCCCGTGTTGTCCCCATCAGTGCTCTTCAGCCCTCTGTTTGCCGCACTTCACGCTCCTGCTTGCCCCCTGCTCCTCCTGTCCTGCTGCCTCCTGACTCGCAGCATCCTTTAGCAGCCAGCTCCAGCTCACTCCTCGTTCTCTCTCCGCAGTCCTGGCAGAGAGCGCTCACCCCTCACCGTTCCTGTTTTGTGCCTCAACTTCTAAGGAAAAGCCACTTCAGTGATAATTTCCCACTTGTGATAAGTTAAGTGCATCGCTTCCTTTCGAATACATTTTCAGTGCAGTTAAGCTCAGCAGTCCCTTGCCTGTGTGCTTAGTTAAACGTGCTCCTTTGCAGACCGTTGGGGTGGATGGCGTTGCTTTATTCCTGGGCCATTAGTGTCAATTGCGCAAAGCAGAAGCAGAATTTATTCAGGGGGCACAGCTCGTAATTGAGCGAGTTCAGCGCCGGGGATGGATCGGTGCTGGCTGCTGGGAGTGCAGCCTGGAGGAACTTCCCCACTGGGCTGGAGGAGCCGAGCAGGAGCTGCTGGGGCTGAGAAGGAATGGGGTGTTGGGGTGTCTTAAAGTGGCTCAACCTGGGGCTTGTTGGTGGCAAATGAGCGTTTTGCTAGGGAAAAGCGTTTAGCAAGGACAGAGATCTCCAGTGTTTGGAGATGGAGAGAGTTGACTTCTTCTCCACACCTCCTCAGATGAGGAGACCTTATTTTACAGGGTTTAAACTGCTCTGTAACGCTTTGCGGGGGGGAGAGGATGAGATCATTACAGAGTTATTTTCTTCTTGTGGCATTTCCCATGCCTCCTTTTGAAGACGGCGTGCAGGCAGCTGCCAGAGCCTGGTCCTGCTCTGGGGTGGTGCCCTCCTTGCAGAAGGGAGGACCCTTTCACAGTCAACCCTGAAAGACTGCCAGGAAAGGGGTGGGTTTCACCGGGGGCTGTTTGCCTGCTGGCCCCCTGAAGCCCTCTGAGGAATTACTTTGGCTTAGGGAATGCAAAAAAATGAGAAAACCAGGAGGAACAAAATGTCCCTCAAGCGCAGCACAGGATCCCGGCGCTGCAGGAGCTCCTCGGCGGGGTGGCATTTTATTAGTAAACCGGCCGTGTCCCTGCACAGCTGCCTACAGGCATTTTGGTGCTGGCATCACCCCTGTTCCCCGGTGCCATGAGCACTTTTGGAGGGCACCCAAGCAGATGGGCCAGGAGCATGCTCCAGTGCTGCTCCGCGGGGTCGGCCGCAGGGGTGGGAGCCCAGGTTTAGGGACACGCTT
This sequence comes from Falco rusticolus, assembly GCF_015220075.1. NCBI lineage: Eukaryota > Metazoa > Chordata > Aves > Falconiformes > Falconidae > Falco > Falco rusticolus. Next base: position 3,421,618 of record NC_051202.1, on the reverse strand, counting down.
CCTCGACGTATGGTCTGGGAGCAGCTGCCCTCATTGATGTGTTGTGGCACGCTCCGAGATGGAAGATGCTATAGATGTGCAGAGCTCTGTTGTTAGCAGAGACAATAGGAGGATAAATAGAAAGGCTGGATGAGCCGAGCACAGGACTTGGAAAGGTGCTAGTGTACTGCTGCATTGCAGAGAGATAAAGACTTTTCCAGACAAGCCATCCCTGCCTGCTGCATCGCTTGCTGCCTGCTCTGCACCAGTCCTCTGTGCCGGCGCAGGGGTCTCCCGGGACCAGGGGGGCGGTGGGTGCAGGCAGAGGTGCTGGCAGGACTCGTGGCTGCTCCGTACCCTGCCTCACGCTCGGTCAGCACGCTGCAAAGTGGGAGCTCCGGCTCTTTTTGCAGCTCTTCCTTCCTCCCCAGTCCGGTCCCCTCCTGTTTCCTTGGCATTTGCCAATAAGCTCGTCTAAGGCAGCATACTGGGAGTTGTTTGCAGCTCTGCAAATCCCGGGCAATGAACCAAGGCAGATCTTTTTGAGCCCAGTATATTATTATTAATGTAATTAGTGTGAATCATTTGCATGTGTAAACTTCCAATTGAGGAGATCAGGTACTTTACAAACATGCGTTAACTAACCCTCCCTGGCAAGAAGGTGCCAAAGATTTTTAAAACTTTGTGGAGGGCAGAAGAGAAGGGCAGGGACTTGCAAGGAATTTGCTGCAGGTTACAGCATGAGCCGGTGGGAAAGGCAGAGCCTCCCACCAGCCCAGAACCCCCCGACTCCCTCTGTAACAGCCGAGCTAAAACTCCGTCTGGGTAGGGAAGAGGGGAGGAGGCACAAAGGGGGTTCATTTTGCACTTCCGAGCGCTGCTTTTGACCAGCTCAGCGTGATTTTGAAGAGTTACTGGGGTGACAGCGGATCGGAGGGCACCTTCTCACCCTGCAGCCTTAGGAGATGCTGCTGCGGGGGGGCGGGGGGCTGGAGGTGGGTGCCAGGGCCCCCCCTTTCCTGCCGGACCCTGCTGCTGAGCGAATCATTCAGTCAGCGCCTGCCTGGCAGGCAGCAGGCTCCCCCTGTGAGGGGAAGCGGGTTTTCAGTCCTGTGAGCCATCCCATGCCATGCAGAAGCCCTCAGGCTGCATCTTTGGTGGTGTCACATCAGCGTGAGCTCGAGGGATGCCCTCCAGCTGATCCTGCAGTTAAGGGCGAGGCTGGCTGGGGTGGTCCTGGGGCGCAGATGAGGATGGGCATGCCAAGAACCCGACGGCTGTTTCAGCATGCAGAGCCCAGCAGGAATGCCCCTCGAGCCCCCAGGTGAGTTCAGCAGGTCAGGACCAAACCTATGGACCGTTTTAATCCCATAGTCCAGCTGCCACTGCGCATGTCCCCTGCACGGAGCCAGTAACCTGCATGGGTTTGCACGTCAAGCCTCGTCACCCAAGCTCCGTGGACCGAAATGGGTGTCCCCACTGCTGCCCTGCTTGCAGCTGTGCAGAGATGTCGGTGGGACAGGATTATTGCTGGGGAGGTGCACACACCATTTGACCCCTATATGGATGAGCGTGCGTGCTCTCGGGATGTGCCGCGCGTGTCACATGCACGCAGCACCCGCAAAAAAATGCAGCGTGTCTGCACCAGCCTGTTCTGCCGGGTCGGTGCTGGGTGTGGGGGGTAGCATTGCATGTCGGTGCGGATGTGAGCAGACGGTGCTGCAGTGAGTGTGTGTAAGCATACGCAGTCTGTATGTGCATGGAGAGTGAGCAGATGCTGTAAATCCTGCTGAAGAAGGGCTGGACGAGTAGAAATTGCTAGTGCATGACATAACCCGATACAGCAATGAGTACTGTGAGGGAAACCAGACTGCATGTGGCAGCAAGGGGTTTGGCTTAATATTTATTAGTAAAAAAGCTTCCAGCCCACCTTCTCCATGATAACCGCACCTCGGGCGCGCATCCCAGCCTGACGGGACTGTGGGCAGCACGTGGCCCAAGGAGCGTGGGACAATCTGACCCCAGCTTTCCCCTCGCTCAGGAATTATGACCAAACTTCTGTTGCCACAGGAACATAAACATTATAGGAAAGTTTATGAGAGCGGTGGGAATGTGCCTGAATGGGATTGAGTTGTTCATAGCCCAGCCTTTAATTAATCCTAATAAATAACAATAAAACGTGCTAATCACAGAAATAAATCTGAGATGTGAAGCTCCTGCCTCCAGCGGTGGTCCAGTTTAGTTGATCATTTATGGCGTGGTTGATGGTGCAGAGGCTGGAAGGTAATGCCTGTGACATGAGATGCTGGGGACAAGGCAGGGCCAAGCAGCTTCAGACCTCGGTGGGGAGCTTTTGCACCCAGTTTTAAACCATGAACACCAAGCTAATTCCTGCAAGCTGGTTCCCAGCTCTGTTTAGCCCATAGCAGGGACAAAGTGCTGCTGGCGGGGAAGGGATTACTTCAAAATCCAGAGGTGTCTCGGGATTGCTCAGTTAGACTGGGAAGAAAAAGAAAAGCCATCTAGGGGTGCCTGGGGGTGGGTTGGTGCTGTGGTACAATGCCTGAAACTCCACTGGGTGGCCTGGGTTTGGAAATTAGGTGGTGGAAGGAGAAGTGAGCCCAGGGAGGGGGTCAGCTTGGTCACAGCCCCAGGTTGGGCCACCAAATTTGCTGGGGTGAGCCAGGCTTAGCCCCATCCCTGCCTCCCCGCGATGGAGCCTTGTACCCTGATAATTGCAATGAAAGCGGCAATCAGGTTGGTAATTTCACTGAGCTCTTTTCAGTTCTAATTAACATTATTCATTTCTTGTGTGTCCTGCTGGGTTGAAACAATCTGTGCTCTCCAGCCCAGCCCTCTGGAACACCAGCGATCTGCATAAGAGGCAACAAAAAAAGTGGTGTGTGCCAATTACTACACTTAGGTAATTAAAAACCTCCTTCCCCCTACTGCCGAGCCACCTCCTCTCCCGTCATTTTCTGTGTGCAAACTCACAAAAGCAAAGACAGAAATTCAGGAGGGCACATCATTGCTGGCGTGTGCCATCTGTGTCTGTGCCAAAGGTGCAGGGAGGTGCTGGGGGCTGTATGAAGAGTGGGTGGGATCAGTGGTCGGGGTCCTCAGCCTTGGCACCCTATCGCTTTTTTTTTTTTTTTTTTCTTGATACTTAACTGTGGCAGCTGCAGTTCGGTCGTGGACTCTTTGGGAGCAGGTCTATGCCTGCAAAGCAGCCTGCTCCCCTCTGGCCAGGGCTGGTTTGTCCCCACCAAGGGCTTCGTTGGCATTTTCAGCCCTGCTCATCTTTGTGCTTGTGTTACCTAAGGTGGCAGACACCTTATGGCGTTGCTTTCCCTCTTCCAATTTCTGTCTTTGACTGGTGTCCCTGCGGCCAGGCGGGCTGCTGGCTGCACCCATGGGCCCCTTGCACGGGGTGCAGAGGGTACCGGTGTGAGGACGTCGCCTGTACGAGCTCAGCCCCTCAGGCTGTGGAGGTGCCAGCTGGTTTTGGGGAGAGCGGTCAGGCCCTAATGGACCAGGGTGCTTGCAGAGGGCGGTAGCAAATTTAAGAAGCTTTGGCTGTGGGACCTGTTAACAGGTCTGGAAAGAGCAGGACCCGCCGTGCATCATTAACTGGGGAATGTGGGGCAAAGGCATGAGCCGGCAGGTTGGAACAGGTAGGGAAGATGTGTGCGTGCAGCTGGCACCTTCGGTTGGTGCACACAACCGTCTTAAAATACCCAAACTCCATCAAACGCCCAAACTTGTGCACACTTTGGGGTGCCCTCAGTGGCAGCAGGGAGCCGAGGGTCTGGTGCAGCGTGAGGAGCCACATCTCTCTGCAAACCATCACTGGCTACCCCCAGGGTGATGCGGCAGTGGGGTGTTAGCAGCGTTTCCACCTCCCGGAGGAGAAACCCTGAGGCTGGGGACGCTGGGTTTAGAGAGAAAGAAACAGCAGAGAGAGGGAGCAGTATCACCTCCTCCTTGTGCTGACAGTGGGGTTTCGTCCTCCTGGAGAAGGCGGCCTTACCTTCTGAGCAGGAGCGTAACGAGGATTAAGGATCTTGAGAGAGAAAATTACCTCATTTATGCTTAATTATTTTTACATCATCTTTTTTGGAGACAAGTGCTGTTTTCCGGCACCCTGAGGACCTCTCTCTCCCCTCCCTCCCTGGCACATCGCAGGATGAGAGGGAGGGTGAGAGCCTCCAGCAAGGTGGAGGAAGCATCTCGGGGCTTTGCACCTTGCCAGGAGCTGGCTGGGAAGCGGGGAGGCTGCAGGTTCGGTGGTGGCTTTGCTTTCCACCTGTGCTTGGAGCCTGGCTTGCCAGCCAAAGGCATTCCGCTCGGCTGCCTGTGCGTGGGAGAGGAGGGCTTCCCACCCCGGCGCTGGGCTGCTGGGGGCAGGAGCTGCTGGAGGAGGGAAAGGGGAGCAGATGGAGGGGCTGGAAGAGCATCGGGTCGCTGCAGCGAGCCTTGGCCACGGGGACCCCGAGCGGCGCTCATGCGAGGAGGAGCAGGGTTTTTAGCACGGTGGTTGGAAGGAGTTTGGGTAGGAGCACGACCTGCCATCCCCTAAATAGCACACCGTGCCCAGAGGTCAAAGTGTGTCTTTCCCAGGAGCTTTCTGTGCTTTATTAGGTATATATTGGCTCGAGAGCTTTAAGAGGCAGGGAAGAAAATAAAATAACAACTTTAAGCTTGCCGATCCCGGGGACAGAGAAGTGTGTCTAGGTGATAAGAAGAGATTGTGACCGGGTGCTGTGAAGGGCGAAAGCACTTATTTCACTGTTGCCTCATGCGTTACCTGAGCCCCACTGCTTTTCAAAAGCACTTAAATGCCCATATGATAGAGGGAATGCTTGGATTGCACACTGTCTGGCTCCATTATTATCCAGGGATCTCCAAGCTGATGCATTTCACAAAAAAACTGGCGTGGAGGAGAAGAGAGGAAATATATCTTTTTAGTTCAGCCTGCTTACAGGTCCTGGGGGATAATCTCCGCAGAAGGGACCGGTCTGAGAAATTCAAGCCACATCTGGCTTCTCATCCCCCAGTCCTCCTCCGCGATACGGCTTTGGCAGTGAGGGTGGACACCCCTGTGCAGAAGTGCTGCTCTCCGCAGCCGCAGGAGCCTGTTTCATGGCATTGCGATGGGCAGGCCAGAGCCAAGCATCAGATACCCACCTGCATTTTATTCCAGCCCTGCAGCTCTAAGCTATCGACAGCGCTGAGGTCCAGAGTACAATATACTAAAACCGTCCTCTGGGAAGAAATCTCAAGTTGTGTTCAACTCGAGCAACTAAACTCTCAGGTTGTGCTCAAGTTGTTAATGCAGCTGAGAGCAAGAGCCCGAGTTCTTGGTGTTCAGCCCAGGCTGAATCTATTGCCTTTTTTATGTAGATAATAAAAATCTGCTCACATTTAATTTATGATTATCGTAATATCATTATGGAACAGCAGTAAAATTGTTTAATTTATCGGATGTTTTTCGCACCAGAGAGGGAGGATGGTGCAGTAGTTTGGGTACTTGCCTAGCAAATCAGCTGGGGAGTCCTGGGCTGCAGGCTACCCATCTCGCCTGGGGCTCGCCACCTCATGGGGATCCATCATCCCTAACCACCAAATGTTGCCTGTTGAGGCTGAGTGGGTTATTCAGGCTTCTTTTGTAATCGTTTAGAGGTACCTCTGACAAGAGGTTAGATGAGACGAAGACAGCTTGTCCCCCGGTGGGTACTTGTGTCTTTGCTGGCATCAGTAGCGAACATGGGAAAATAAGTTGCCCACCAGTAAGGAGAGAGCTCACCCCGAGAAAGGACAGAGTCCCTGAAGTGTCAGGGTAAGTCTGCGTGCCGCAGATAGATTCATCCTTGCTGCTAACTCCCCTGCTACCGCAGTCTGGCGTGTATAGCCCATTAAGCCCCTTGCATTCGTTGAGGTTACCCTGCGTGAGACCTCCCAGAGGCTGCCGTGCTCTTTCTCACTGCCTCCGAAGTTAATTTGCATCCCAGCCACTGCACAAGTAATGAAGTAGATTGGGGAGAATATAAACAGTGGATCTTAGGCTGAGTGGTTTTATGCAGGGACATTATCCTCCATCGCTGGCATCCAACAAAGCGCGGCTAAGTCCCAACGGCTCCGTAATCCCAAACTTCCTTGGAGAGAAGCTGGGTTTTAGCTGGCTGAGGGGGGGGGGGGGGGCTGGAGGCTTCTTCTGCCTGGGGAAGGGCTTTGACAGCGGGCAGCCCCCAGACCCTCTGCTCTTCGCTTGTCTGGAGAGGATTCATGGAAATGGAGGGTTCAAACCTTGCTTGGGGATGCGGGGATGGAGGGTCACAGGGCTGGCAGAGACCTTCGGGAGGAGCAAGACCAGCCCCTGCTATCAAGGAAAATAATCTCCTTCAGGAGCAAAGTCTCTTCTAGGTTTGCACCGTGTTGTCTTTTGGGGCGCTCAGTTTCTTCATGAGGCTAGACGTAGAAGATTTCTACCTCCAGACCATCACTGGATAAGTGAAATGCTTAGCTGGGGTAAGGTGCAGTAAGTAAGGGAGGTGCAGCGATGCAGATGATGCGTAGGGAAGGAAGAGCTGACAGAGAGGACAAATGGTAGGAAGCTCAAGGTTTCTCTTTAGAGGTGTGTCAGAGCTGGCTCTCTCCTGAGATAAATTTTCCTCGCTCCTTTGTGAAGCAGCGCGAGCTGCTTTCCCGGCTCTGTTTTGCATTTCTTTGCCTGGCTGCAGGGATATGAAGGTCTGAGCAGAGAATGACAAGTGATGGGTTTGGTCAGGAGGCAGCAAGCTTCACCCCCTCCACCCTCCACCCCCCCCACCCCCCACCCCACCCCCCAAAAAAATAATGTGGTTTGGACTCAGGATAGAGGTTTTGGCTCGGCTCTGGTTGTCTCTGAGTTTGCAAAAGAGCAAATGCAAGCGGAGGAATGAAAGGTGCTTTGGTGGCTGGTTCTGGGTGGCTCTGACCTCTCCGCATCTGAAATCATTGTGAAGCTTTTGGGCAAATCTCTGGAGCCACCAGTTTAGATGGATATCGGTGCCCTGAGCACCGCAGGTGAAGTGCTGACATTGTCCTCTTTGGACACTGAAAGCACTTGGTTTCTGAAACTGCTGCTGGCAGCAAAGCTAAAAATAGTGCCAGGAGGACCAGGAGGGGCTGGGGAAGGGGGGGCAGAGCTCCCCAGAGCAGCGCATTGACGGGTCACCTCTCTGCCTCTCCCCAGGTGCTCCGTGGACAACCGAGTCACCCGAGTGGCCTGGCTGAACCGCAGCAGCATCCTCTATGCCGGCAATGACAAGTGGTGCTTGGACCCTCGGGTGGTGCTTTTGGCCAACACCAAAACCCAGTACAGCATCCAGATCCAAGATGTGGACGTGTACGATGAGGGCCCCTACACCTGCTCCGTGCAGACAGACAATCACCCCAAGACATCGCGTGTCCATCTCATCGTGCAAGGTAAGAGGAAGGAAATTTGTAGAGGGCTTGGGCTTGGTGCTTTAATTTCTGTCCTCCCTTTTGCCCTGGTGTCTTCTTCTCCTATTGCTCCTACGCTGAACATCTAAGACAACTTGGTGCAAACGCAGAGGATGATCAAGAGGCTTGGAGAGTCCCACTGGAGCTGGGCAATGCATTTATCCAGCTTCCCTGGAGTACTCGTGGGGCTCTGATAGAGGCAGCTCTGCCTTCTGAAGTAGTCGCTGACAAACCCGTGTTGCTGTTTGTTGTTGTTGTATTTTTATGGGTTTTTTTTTTTTGTTTTCCATGCTGGAGGCAATGCTTGAAGTAAAACTTGTGTTGGGGAAAAAGAGAGAGCTGGCAGATTTGTGTACTTTGCGGGGGTGTGTGTATGCCTAGCAACAATATGTGTTTGTATGTTGAAACTCTGCACTTCTGGGAGGTGGAGGAGGAGGAGGAAGGCCGGTGTGAGGTGGTGGACCGCTTGCGGTGGCCATGCGTGCGCTTGCCGGCACGTGAGCGCACCTCTCCGAGGCTGCCCAGCCCGCGGGGGATGTACATACGTGTGCTCTTCAGCAAGTGTTACAAGCACACGTGGGCTCTCGAGAGGGGACACAGGAGCGTGGCACCGAGCGGCCGGGTGCTGGTGCAAGGCAGCTGCCGTGGCCGTGCTGCAGGGCGAGGGGCAGCCTGCCTGGTGGGACCTAGGGGGCTCGGTTCGCTCTTAGGGAGGCAGCCTCGGGGAAGATTAATGGAAAATTTCTAATCCCTTGCTAGCAACCTTTTTTTCCTTCTTTTTCTATGATTTGGCCAGGAGCCCTCTTAGCATGACATACCAGTCTGAGTACTGGAATCTCGTCTCGGGCTAATTTTCGAATGCTGATGGGTGTATTGATTTGGAAACAAGCTGGGTTAAAAAGGCATTGGTCTTGTACACAGAGTCGGGTTGAGCTAATCCGCCGTCGATATGCCAGGCCTGAGCATTATTGACAGCCTAATGAATAGAAGGGGGGAAAAAACCCAAACCCAGGGCCTTTATTTTCCCCCGCTGCCTCCCTTTCCGCTTTCTCTTTCCTCTTCGAGCAATCAAGCAAACTAAACAGAGCCGGACTTTCTCCATCTCCATTAACCGCGGAGAGAAAGCGGATGCATTGCTAGCCCGGGTCCTTGCTGTTTATCTTGCAATCTGTTATTACCTGCCTGAGTTTCTTAAGCCAAAGTCGATCACCCACAAGTTCTGAAGTCGCTATCAGACGCTGGGGTGATGCAGGACAATTTCTATCTGTTTTCTTCTGATTCCTGTTTCCTGACTTAAATTTCCCATATCACCAGACATCCAGGTCCATCCCTCCTGTGTCTTGCTCTATCATTAGGAAGAAATGTTTGGGTACCAGAGGAAAAGGTTGTATCTTAACTCTTTGCAGCGGTACAGTTAAGTAGTGGAGGATTCAACGATGGGCTCAGCCTTGTAACGTGCTGAGCATCCTCGCTGCTGCTGACAGAAGTCCTGGCTCTCAGGAGCAGGCCCCCTAATTTCAAGAGCTATTGCTTGGCTCACCCAGCCCTTTCTCAGGTGGAAGGTGGCAAGAGCATAATGTGCAGCAACGCGCTGGAGCAGGACATGAAAGTGAATATTGTGTCCAATCAAAGGGAAGCTTGCCTTAATGACCCCGATTAAAATTCGGCTGGGGTGCCAGGATTAACTCTCCTGCCTCAGAAAATGGGCCCAATAAATATGCAATCTGCTATAATCCTGTCCTAAACGATGTTCAGCTTGCGGGAAGCGGTGCTTACCCCTCCCTCCCAGGAAAGCAGGGTGTCCACGCGCTAGATTTCAGGGATGTGCCAAGTTCAGCACACAGCTGTGGGATTTCTTGCCCCCTCCCCACAGCCTGATAGGAAAGGAGAAGCGGTGATGGAGGGGGGAAAGGGGGTGTCCCCTTTTAAATGGGGATAGTCCAGGTGCAGCCGGAAAGAGGGGGATGTGCAGGTTGCTCTGAGCAGGTCCTGACTTTCCCCTTGCTGCACCAGGAAAGGGCCTGGGGGCACAGCTCTGGAGGCAGGAGCACTCCAGCCTCTCAGGATGCAATTAAATCGAGCCCCGGGGCGGGCTGCGTTCTCCAAAAGGGACTGGCCAGGGAGGGCAAGGAACTCTTCCCCTTCAAGCCGGGATTTCAGCAGCCTGCTGCTCCCCCAGGCAGGCGTGATGGGTGCATATCAGCCAGGGTCCAGGCACCCCCAGCCCACACCATGCATCGCTGCTTCTCCCCAAGTTTAGGCAATATTGCTGGGAAATGGCTGTGGATGGAGGGAGCTCGGAGCTCGGGCATCCCTGGTGTCTGCCAAGGGCTGCTGGAGGAACTGGTGGTATGAGGGAAAGAGCAAAGTCCAGAAGGACAGGGGTGGGAGAAGGAGCTTCCTTTAGGGAATGAGGGTTGGGGATGGTCCCCCAAGGCAGTGGGAAAGAATCTGCTAGAAACCACAAGAAACCAAGGATGTCCAGCTACGGCAAGGGAAGCACTGCCCAATTATTTCTAGGTTGACTGTGTTGATGGCTGAGATCCCAAAATAGGTGGGTAGAAGGCACCTCAAGAGCTAATTTAGCCCGTCCCCCTGCAATAAGGCAGAGACATCACTGGCAAACACATGTGAAAGCTATTCTTGAAACTCTTTAACAAAGCAGGTTCTCCAGTCTCCCTAGACGATCTATTCTGCTGCTTCGCTACCTTTATAATTAGAAAATGTATAGCTAATATCTAACTTAAACCTTCTTTGTTGCAAATGAAGTGGAGTTTTTCTCAGCGTATCCCCAGCGGACGCAGGAACAATTGATCAGTGTCCTCTTTGTAACAACCTTTTGCTTTCGGGAAGGTTGTTATCGTGTCGCCCCTTAGCCACCTTCTTTCTGAAATGATGCAAACCCCATTTCTCCCACCTTTCCTTGTCGGTCAGGCTTTCAGAAATACTTGTCAGTCTTGAAATCCTGCTACAAAAGGCAAAAGGTGATTGCTGCTGATCCAGGAATAGCAGGTCGGTGCATCTCTCCTTCCCGCTGCCTCTGCGGTAATGTGGGACAAATGAGCCTGGGGAAGGAGACAACAGACCCTTGACATTGAATCCATCAAAGTTCAGACCTGCTGTTTTGGGGACTGCTTTAAATGGGGTCACGTTCACTGTTGGTGATGCCAAGTTGATGTGAGCCAACAGCGCAGCTGCAAAAGGTACAAGGAGCTCCTCAGCAGCTGGATCTCCCCAGGAAAGAAGCTTCCAGACTACAGCTGGACCTAAAATGAACAGCTCAGGGAGCACCCATGTCATCTGCAGTGTCTGGAAGGTGGTCCCTGCCGCAAGACCAGACAAAGCCCAGGGAAGCAGCACCGCCCGTGTTTGCAGGAGTCTGCCTTGGACCCTGGGAAGAGTGAGGTGTTTCTGGGTGAACATCCCAAGAAACAAAATCCGGGGAAGCCCCACTTGCAGTAGGCAAGCTCTGAACTGGAGGGACCCAGGCTTGCCTTTCCTCTCCTCCTCTGTATCCCACTCTGGTTTCCTTAGCGAGTCCCACTTCTTGCCCCTGCAGCAGCGTCACAGGCGCAGCCTCCCCCTTCTCCCTGCTCCCTGCAGGACACTTCAGCTCTTTAAGCTGTTCTCTGGGTTCCTGGGTTTAAAAGAGAGAGAGGGGAGGGAGGAGGAGAAGGGCTGTGTCTGGAAAGCTCTTATTTGTATTGATAATAAGCCGTCTCCAAAGCGTGCCTGCAAAACACTCCCACTGCCTTGTAAGATGCATTAAGGAAAGTTGCCCTTATCTCAGTGTGGGAAATGGACTTGGGGAAGGAGGCACGGTGCCTGCCAGAGTTTAATCTCACTTAGACACACAAATTTGCATGATAGAAAATGGTGGAATTTTAGTGCTTAGAAAGAAAGAAAGAAGAGGAGGGGAAAAAAAAAAAAAAACCCACAGAAAAAAAAAGCAGGCAACTGGGGGATATTAGCGCTTTCCCGCTTCTTTATCAGTTTCCTTGGCCCTATCTGGCTCTTTCTGTTGCCACTGGAGCAACTAATCACCCCTCCCCTTTTGTTTGGTGTAAATGAGTTCTCCCACTCTTTTCCGGGCCCGGGTTAATCTGCAAATCCCTGCCTTTGTTTGGGAGTTAATTACCTGCTTGCAGGAGTTGGGGGGCTGGGGGCGCAGGGCTGCCCTGGTAGCGGAGGGCAGACGTGGCACCTCGCCCCGTGCCGGGGCCACCCTGGGAGCATCACTGCCAAGGTGTGTGCCGGCGAGATAAAGCTGCCGGCGGGGCTGTGGTGCCTGAGCCGGCTTTGTTTCAAGCACCGAACTCCGCCCAATTAATTTTCCTTTGATGCCATAAGCCCCTTTCGCTCGTGGGAGAATAAGGATAACTTTTTTGCAGCCGCTTTCCTGCCTTGCGGCCCGCGGGGTGCGTGGGAAGCGCCTGCCCTACCAGTTGAAGGGGCAGTGGTTCGCGTGGTGGCTGGGAGGAAGGATCAGTCCCTGCAGTCGTCATCACTCTTGTCCAAAGGCCTCAAGGTGGCTTGCAGGGAAAACAGAGTGGATGGGGATGCACTGCCCGTGACTCTTGAGTTTTTCGCCAGAGATGCTCAGAGCCGTCCTGAACGCTCTGCCCAGGAGCTTTGGCACCACTGCCAGAGCCACGGGGTCCAGCTGGGCACCCGTGGGGCTGAGCCTGTCCCCTGTGCTGCCAAAGCCACCCGTGCTGGCAGTGAGGATGGGCAGAGGGCTTTGCCCAAAACTGTTGGGTGTAACTCAGTGGCACTGAGGTTGGATAGACGTTGACTACGTATGAAGCCATGGGCTGGAGTTTCATGCTGGGCGGGATGCTTCCCAGAAGAAACAACGGGAGCTGCTTCTGACATGGCTTTTCTGGTGTGTCCACTCCTTTTCTCCTGTGAGAGCAGCTGTCCTTTCTAGAAGGAAAAGCAGGTCTAGATAATACCTGCTAAAAGGCATGCGGAGAGCTAGGAGAGCCTCCCCAGACCGGTGGAGGGGACGGAACCAGCGGCACAAAATCGAAATCCTCCTTCGCTTCGCCTGCTCCCTCGGCAACTTTGACTGATGCCTTCTTTCCCCATCTCTCTTTTGTTGCTAATCACCATCCGTCCATCAAAGCTTCTTTTCCTTTTGCAGCAGGGCTGTTGTTGAGGACTGAAGGTCTCCCATGTGCTCTCGTGCACTGTCCTAGTTGTTGGCTTTGTAGCCTCATTTTGCTCTGCCCCCAGGGAGCATCTGTGCAGGTCCCACATCCGCTGCTGCCCTCCGATCTCTCCATCTCCCTCCCAAGGTTACCAGCTTCTCTGCCAGGGCTCATCAGCCCAGCGAGCGGGTTTAACCCACTGGTGGGCTGGTCCCTGCTCCCTCGTGGAGTGGCCGCGTATCCAGCACGCGGCTGGGCAGGCTCCCTCCGGCCTCCCCCAAGTCACTTGACCTCTTTGCAAATCAATTTAACATCTGTGAGGCAGAGATAATAATTGTCACCTACTTCACAGGGGGGTTGATGAGGATTAATTCATTAATGTCGACAGAGGTCTTTGAAGATGGAACGCACTATCTGAGAGCTAAACGTTATTATTAATTAGCAATTATATTGTGGGGCGGGAGGGGGAAAAGCAGAGGCTCCAGAGCCTGTACTGGAAGCACTTGCTCCAGGCTCACCCGCCTGCCCTCGCTGCAGCTTCAGGCTGCCCCAGTTACATGCCTGCTGTGCTGCTGGGGGGAGCCAGGCGTGCTGCATCCCACCAGGGACGTGTCCCACTCGTGCTGCAGCACATCCTCCTTCCCGGAGCATGTGGGTGAGCCCCGCTGGTGCGGGGGGAGTAAAGAGTGGGAGGGATGGGGAGGTGAACAGTGCCGAGCATGTTAACTGCTGTCCTCGTTAGAAAGAGAACAAGTCGGTAGGGGAGTAGTGGTGAAGGGAAGGCGTCCTCCGTGTTTGCCTGGCACCCTGGTGATGCTAGTGGGCCAGGAACTGCCCGAGCCATGGCAGGACGTATCCTGTTCCCAAGGAGAAATAATTGGCAGGAGAATGGGGTGAGGGGAAGGAAGAACCAGTGATTCATAAGACACACAGACCGTTTTCATTTCCTTCCTGTTTTTCTTCTTCATGTACACCAAGGCTGTGGCTAATTTCTCTGTTTTTCTCCCCCTGTGAACTGCTAATGCTGTGATCTGGTGTGTCGTGGGGTTCCCCTAAGCAGCACCGAGACAAACCCTTTGTGGTCCCCGCTGGGTGCCCTGGTGCTGGGACAGCACAGCGATGCCTGCTGGGGCCATCTCCACCTTTGACACCCCCGTGGCTCTGCTATTTCCACCCATCCCAGCCGCAGCTGCATGTGCTTTTGTGGCTGAGAGGCGAGCTCACAGTAACTCCCTTTGCTACTCCCTCAGAGATGCACAGAGCCGCCGAGGTTGCCCTCTGATCACTTCTCTTCTAGAAAACAAGAGCCTACTCCTCTTTGAGCCTTTCTGAGTGCGTGAGCTCCCGGCAGCCCCGTTCACCCATCCTCTCCAAAGGCTTTCAGAGAGAGGTCGCCCACCTCACCCAGCACCATTCAACAGCGACTCCACTAATCCCTTCTGCAGAGCGGGTGAAACTGGGAGGCCAGCGGCACGCTGCGCCAACAACTCTCTGAGCAGGGCTGGAGAAGGACTCGAGTTGTTTGCAGGTCTTGTGCTCACTCCCTGCGCAGCGGGTCCCCCTCCTTCCCCAGGGATCTTGCTGGCTGAAGGGGTGGCATGGCAGCACCCACGCCTCCGGGGTGAATGTTGAGCATCTTCTCGCCACGGCGTAGGGTTTCCAGAGTACCGTTGTTTGGTGTGATAAAGCCGGTGGGGGTTTAATGAGGTCACTGCAGCTTAATGTTACTGCAGTAATCTCTTTTGTTTTACTACATTAAAATATTTGTGGTGGAATGGTTGGACCACTGTAATGCGATATTGCTACCTTAATGTTATTGTTACCATGGTAACGCTAATGGCGGCTCAATAACATTATTGCAATTTAATCTTACGACAATAAAATTAAGGGTAGAACAGTGAGACCTCAGCAATATGATGTTACTACAGTAACAGCATTGTTATCGTAATCACGGGAGCAGAGTCAACTGGTTGTAGGATAATATTGGTACCAGCACTTTATTGTTACTACAGTAACACGGAGCATCTGCCGAAAGTCGCAGCAGGGGATGAATGGGAGGAGACGTCACTGGTGCGCCAGTACTTACAGCTACCCAAGGCTGTCAGCACAGGAAGGTTACACTGGTAGCAAGTCACCTTATTTGCCTAATTTCCGCAATTTTGGCGTTTTCAACAGGGCTTTTCTTCTTTGCCCCCCATTGCTGGAGCTCTTCGGAGTGGGTCTGTTGTTTTAGCAGCAGTAAGTCTGCAGGGAAGGCTTTAAAGCACTGCCTCCATCTACTTCCAGATCCTTCTGCCCAGCGTTTTATAGCATGTGGCTGTTATGGAGCGATAACGTTTTATATTTATATGTCATCTTTCATCATGAAGGATCCCAGCACAAGCTACAAATTATTGCTGTGCTGCAGGGCCAGGCAGGCAACCTGGCGCACGCTGCGTGCGAGAGGAGGGGGTTTCATCCAAGGGCACCAGCGCTCGCTTTGCTGCCCTGGAGAGAGCTGAGCACCGATACCTGTGCAAGTGAGAGTCTCCTTTCTTCAGAGGAATTATCCAGAGGCCTCAAACTTTGTGTGATGGAGCGGGGATCTTCATGCATCCCATGCTGCTGCACCCCACACAGCACCCGCCATTGCCTGGGTGGGCACGGGGAACACTCCCCCCTTCCCAGCTGGCAGCGCAGCTTGGATCGGGGCTGGAAGGGTTTGGTGCAGGCGGTGGGGTAGGCAGACAGTGAAGATGGCTGTTGCAAAAGGCTTTTATTATTGCGGCGCCGGTCGCTGCAGGGGACACTCTGCAGCCTAGCATCAGTTGTGAGTGCTTCACGCAGCCGCAGGTGTGGGAGTGGGTGAGGTTGGATATGGCTCAGGCAAGCGGTGTCCTGGCTGGGGCTGCGGGGTTGAACGTCTCGCTACATCTGTTCCTTGGGCTCGTTCGTTCAGCCTGGTTTCCTGGAGCTTACCCTAAATCTGACAAACGCTGCGAGGCAGCTCATGCGCGGCGCTTAGAGCGTAGCTGTTGATGTGCACAAGGCGCAGGTGACACTCTGTGCCATGCACGGGCTCGCTGCAGTTTTTTCCAGCCTCCAGGGGAGGGAGTCAGAGCTGCCGATCTGTCCCCAGCATCGCAACCGCATCCCTTGTCGCAGGGATGCGCGCTTGCAGTGCCACCGCACCTGCCAGCCGGGTTTGATCCCCCGCTTGGTCACTCGCACCCTTAAAGCACCTACATCACCTCCTCTCCTGCTTAGCACGTAGGGATTAATCCTCTGCTTTGAGCCCCTGGGCTCCCTCCCAGCTTCTCCGGGAGTTCTCCATCCCTTGACAGCTTTTTTTGGGTGCATTTAGAACTTGAATTCGGGTGCGCTGCTGCCCGCCCGCCCGTGTTTTGCAAGCCCAGCCTCCAGCCCTAGCACAAATCTGGGCTTGTTCAGCGAGGCAGCTGCTCAGCTCCCCTTGTGCATCAGCATTTGATCTCTCTCCATGGGTATTTGGACTCTGACCACTGCAGTAATTCCTTGTTTGTCCTTTAATAAAAGACCCGTGAGCCCCCTTGACACCAGAGCTGGAACCGGTGGGACCTGGGGCATCCTGCGTGCCAGCTCTTCATGGCAATCTGGTACTGCATCCATCCTGCCAAACCAGCTCCTCTGGGAGATACATGTTTGAAAACACAAGCAGCGGCTCATCTCCCATTCAGTGTTTTTCTCCATCATTTGCTTTATTAAATATTGATTTTCTGTTGCATTATTAAACCTTAAGTCCTGAGCATAAATTCAGAGTTGATACTTTAATCTGGCTCTTCTTTTTGGCCTTTAGAGCTGATTTTTCCGGCCAGTCCTCCCAGAGGTGAGTCCAGAAGTAAAAGCCTGTGGCAGAGGCTGAGGGAGTTGGAGAGTAAGAGCAGAGGGCTCTTCCCAAGGGAGTTTGGTCTGTTTGGTGCAGCCTTTGCCATCAGAGGTGGCATCCACGAGGATTCTGGCTTGCAATCCTGCACAGACCATGGGTGAAAGGAGGTTGGGGAGGCGTCAGCCAAGCTTTTCAGGGACGTTTGTGTGTACTGGCTGAGGGAAGGATATATAGCCCTCTCTTTTTTTTTTTGATAGCGTGAAGAGATTGCAGTCTAAAAGGGGAATTTAGTCTGGAGCCACACGTGCGCAGAGCGGTGGTGAAGCGTCCTTCCACGTGCCCCGCTCTGTTTGCTTCCTAGGGTTTTTGCTGCCTTGCTTTGCCAAACTTGCCATGCTCAGGAGCGGTGCTTTCTGCCGGGGAAGGAAGCCGCAGATGGTGGTGTCTTGCCCTAAATGCATCTCTTACAATGCAGCTCCCGGGCGATGCTGTACAAAGCTGTGCTTTTCTAACCGCACACATTCCCAGCAAAACCAGAAGCTGGCCCTGGCCAAAACTCCAGGCAAAGCCAGAGGGATGCGGGTGCTGGGGTTGCCATCAGCGCCGGGCTCGAGAAAGCCACCAGCCAGGCAGGAGCGGTGCAGGCAGCCACTGGCACGTCCCGGCTTGCCAAGGTGGGTCACGCTGACCCACACCGGCTGGGCTCGCTTGCCTCCCCTTCCCTATCGAAGAGCTGCATGCGGCCGGCCGCTGCCAAAGCCCCACGCTGCCAGCAACCAGGTGTCTGAACATGTTTCCAGAGCCAAGATAACTCTGCAGCCAAAAGGGAGGAGGGGAAAAGCAGTGTGGCAGCGCTGGCAGGTTCAGGAGGATAAAAAAAAAATAATAAGGAAAAAAAAAAAAAAAAGCAGAGGGAGGCTTGCAAATGGCTTTTGGATCCCCATCCAAACAGGGCATGCTGGGCGGCATGAAACCCGCGCCTGGCAGCCGGTGTGCTGAGCAGTGATTTAAAACCAGGCTCCCAGCGGCAGGGAAAGAGGCAGAGGGGGAAGCAGATGTGAACACAATGCTGGAGATAAAGGAGAGGCCAAGGGAACAGCTGCTGAAGAGCCAGCCCGGCCCTGCCGCCTCCTGCAGTGGGCACCGAGTGATAGAAAACCTCTAGTAAATCTCCACAAGCTTAAGGATGGGTTGGAGGGAGTTGCTGAGCCTGTGGGAGAACACAGCGGGGAACCGGGGGGGGAAACACAGTCTTGTCCACACTGATCTTGCTTGGGTTTGGAAGGAGAGGTGGAAGCTTGGAAAAAGGGAATTGCATTGAAACATCGGGAGAGTTGTGATCTCGTTTTCCTTTCTGTTCTGGTGCTGCAATGGAGAAGAAAGAGATTTAGGAAAGGTGAGAGGAGAGGAGAAGTGGGAAGCAGAGAACAAAAAGGCAAGGACCTTCAGAAAAGACATGGAAATTTGGTCCTTCAGTCAAGACATGGAAATGTGATCTTGAAATATTTTTGGTTTGGGTTTTGCAGGTCTGGCTGAGAAGCTAGCTGGTGGTGTGAGGCAGCAGCAAGTCCCCTCTGCCCCATCCCTCAGAAATGAGGTGGCTTTGTTCCTTAATCCACGGCTGGATCCCTGGAGGAGCTTTACAGCATGGCCCCACCGGGTGCAAGCCAGAGAATGAGATTTCCTTGCTCTAGGTGGACCCATGCACTCATTTTTCACGTCTGGGTTGCCGGTCCCATCCCACCAGCAGTAGAGAGATGCCCAGAAGATTTCAGCTCTCCTTTCGCTTGGTAGCACCTAGTGTATGGCTGGGATGCGTGGTGGAGGTTGCAGACTCTGCTGGTTTGCTGTCCTATGTGAGATGAGATGAAGAGGTCTCAGTCCACCACCCCGCCCTGCGCGGCCAAAGCCTCCCCATCACTGAGCCCTCGCAGCAAACGGGCTCCCCGATTTGTACCCAGGACTGTCCTTGCCTGGACCAGTCTTGAGATGAGGGGTCAACAGAGATGTCTTCTCCGTGGTTTGCCCTCCTTGTAATCCCTCCTCCTCACAGCCAGCCCGAGAGCTTCAGCCTTTGATCCTCCTCCTCTTTCGCAAACACTTTGCTCGTGGAATTTAATCTCTCTCGTGGTGTTTTCCTTCCCTATCTTTTCTTTTTGGCCAAGTCTGTTTGAAATATTCTTTTTTTTTTCTTGCTCCCTTCAGCAGCAGGGCTATATAATTGATGGCCTCACGAGCTTGCCGAGTTGAACATTAAACCCTTCCTGCCTTGGCTCCGACCAGAGTTCATTACTTTCTGAAAAGCTTCGTTGTCTGTTTGTGCTCAGATGATTGTTGTTGTGGAGGGGAGGATATTGTCAGCAGAGAGAGAGGAGGAGGGGCTGGATTTGGCCAGGACTGCTTTGTAATCAAATCCTACTCTGTTTAGCAAATTTTCGGGTGGAAAAGGACTCTTTTAGCAAAATGGAAATACCAGCACCCTCCCAAAGGCAGCAGCACACAACTCAGGCACCTAATTAACATGCAGCGAAAGGTGGCCTCGCTCTTGGGGATGATAGGAGAACGCTGCTTTGCAGATCGCCTGCCAGAGCGATGCTCAGCCCCAGGCAGCAGGAGCAGGGGGGTGCTCCCATCGCCACAGGCTCAATACCTGGGGTAGGCACGTGTTGCCACGCCGCCTTTCTCGGTGAACCTGTCGTGGTCATCTCTCCAAAGCTGTCACATCCCGGGAGCTGCCCGGGGAAGGGAAGAGTGAGCCCCATGTAGCACTGACAGGGTCCCTCCGGCACCCTAATTTCCATGTTGTGGTGCTGGGGGTCACTGCGTGGGTGTGTTTTTGCATGGTGCGAGTTGCTTTCTGCATCTTTCGGTCTTTTCTGGCAAAGATGAAGCAGAAGCGCTTTCTCTGGTTTGCCCTATGCCGATGCTTCTTCTGGCTCTCTGTCTACCTCCGCGGTTTTTCAGCACTTAAAACACAGCAAGGCTGAGGTGATTACAAGGATTGGAGATGTGGTGACACTTCCCTGCCAACAAGTAATTGATTTATTAAAGACATTACAATACATTCATGGTTGAGCGTAAGAGTTTCCTTTGAACTCGCTCAAAAATCCAAAGGGATTGTGCTTGTTTGCAAGTACCGCAGGCAGAATAAATCGGCGCTCCCCCATCGCCTCCCCCCCGCACCGCCACAATTTCATTTCCCTTTGACTGGTGCGAGTAAAAATCACAGCTCGACAACTCCAGTCCAGTGACCGGTGTGATCCAATTTAATAGCATTTAAAAATTCAAAGTGATTGTTAGCCAAATGGAAATGTAAGATTTCATACCCAGCCTGCCTTGGGGAGGAAAGGAAGAATGAGGGAGGGTGCGGGGGATGTAGACAAATGGACTAGATAAAAAATAATGGAAAGTAACTTAATTAAGAGGCTCGAGCCAAGTTAAAAACAGTAATGATTTTGAATCGGAGAAGCACAGGTTTTAAAAATGAAAGAGAAGGAGGGAAGAAAGGAAAGGAAACTGTGGATAAAGAAAAAAATCATTAAATAGGATGAGAAGGAGGCATAGGAAGGAAGGGGTAAACCCAGTCCCTCTGTGAAACGCAGGGACACGTGGGGAATAGATGGTGCTGTTGGTGGGGCTGGGCATTAGGAAGACAAATAGGGAAATTAAAGGATGCTCTGGGGGGATGTAACTCCCGGTGGCTTTTCTGCCTTTCTCGGAGGCACGAGGGTGGCCAAGAAGAAGGCTCAAGGGCTTCGTTTAGGAGAAATGGGAAATGAAGGCACATTCCTAATGGAAAAGGAGAACAGCCCCCTCGTGCTCCAGGCGTGCTGGTATCCCTGCCTTGCGGTACCATCGCTCCCTCCTTTTCCTTTGCTTTTAACTTTATCAAACATTGCCTATTTGGGTTGAAATTTGGTAATGAAATTTTAATTGCCCCTCTGTGCACACGGATATCCTGCTGCGCGCTCTGCAGCCTGATGACTAATTTTTAACCGCAGCACTCTCATCTCTTGAGGCCCATTGGAAATACCTGTCCTGGCAGCCATCCTCACTCTCCCGATGCTTTTTCCGTGGCTTCCCAAGCACCACAGAGCGTGAAAACCAGGTGCTATGGAGCATTGATCCGAACAGGCACTTTTGGGCCATTTGCTCTTCGGGCCTCATTTCTCCATCTGTAAAGTGGGGATAATAACGCTTCCTTATCTCACCAGGTTGTTTTGATGGTAGGGTTATTAATGCTCGTGTCGGTGGCAGACCCCGAGAAAGCAGAGGCAGTGATGTGCACAGGTACCAGGAAAAGCTGGGAACCTGTGGGAAAGGGTTGTCCTTGGCATGTGTGAGCCTGGGAGATGAATTAAGGTGGCAGAGACCAACCTTACCTCTACCCTTGCTGCTGTTTCTGAAACCTAAACCTTGCAGTGCTAAACCCACTCTTTTAAGGAAATTTTAAAGTGTGGGAAGGATGGTGCGCATCATCACATGGACCCTGGGTCATTGGTATTTGCTCTCCTGCTTGTTTCTGGCAGCTTTGGCCAAGCTTTGGGTGGGTGCCCTGGGTTTGGGACAGCTGGTGTGTTGGGTCAGGGTGGGTGCTGACGGGGTGCCTTTGGTAGGGTGTAGGACCAGAAGTGCTCCATGGGAGGGGTGAGGAAGGCTGGGAGGCCTCTTGGGGAGTGCGAGGAGAGCCTGCAAGAGCAAGGCTGTGTGAAGAAATGACTAAGGGGAGGAAGGAGTGGACTGGGACATCTTTGGGAAGGTAGACCTGCCTCTGCCAGAGCGATGGATGGGTTCACAAGTCTTGTGTGAAGAGGTGTGTTCCCACGGGGGCAGGAGGAATGGCAGCATCTGGGGGCATAAATCACCTCGCCTGTGGTTCATTTTGAGCTGCTGGATCTTGCCACAGACAAACAAAGGGTCTGGTCATAAGTAGCAGCCTAAAGACCAGCTAATCAGAGAATAATAGGGCTGTGCTCCCTGTCTGACCCATTAATTTTTCCCCAGAGTCAAAGGCTAACATGGGAAGAAGCCCAAGCAGAAGAAGAGGCGCTAGCTGGAGCATCAGGAGGCACCTGCAAGGGCTGGAGCTCCATGTGCAGAGGGCTCGGGAGGAATGGGAGGAAAGGGGCTGTTTGGGAACAAGCAGCGATGGCAACAGCACCTGTGCGTTAGCGACTGCATCCCACCCTGCTCCCTGCACCAACAGGGGCAACTCTACACATCCACCTCTTGCTCCCCAGCGGGTCTCTCCTCTAAGCTTTATACCAGCGCAGCAACTAAGGGTAGTTTGCAAGCGGTGATGTCCAGGAGGGCTGAGGATGCAGCCCACGTTCGTGTGTGGTCTCCTTTTTCGCATTTGAGAGCCTCATGGGGCAAAGGCTGTATTTTTGTCTCCTGTTGGTACAGCACCTAGTGCAGTGGGGTCTGAGGGTGTTAAAGATGTCATAGGGGAGCTCGGGAGGTGGGGAGGGGTGTAGATAGATAAAGAGGGTTGAAAAGGACAGAGGTAGACCCAGAAGGTAGAAATAGACTTCACTTGCAATGTAATCAAAACTTGGAGCTTTCACTCAGTTCCACATTAACACGATGAATCTCGATGGTTTTTCAAGTAAAACCATCAGGCACCCGGTGTTGGTCGGAGCGTTTCGGGAAGCGCCGCTCATCCTCCTGCAGGGCTGGGCGAGCTGCCGCGCCTTCCCTGGGCACAGCCGGCACGGCTCCTCGAATTAGATTAGTGTCAGTGTGGAAAGTGTAATCATAAACACTTACTTTGTGCTCGAGTCGGGGGAGAGGGAGCACGAGTGCGAGAGCGCAGAGATAAGAACAAATATGCAAGAGCATAGTGTGTTTTTAATGGAAGGGAGATTTATTTCTCTTTGTGTCTTTTTAAGCCTCTAGATAGATCATAAAAAACCCAACCCAACCCACACACAACCTGTCTGCCTGAAATAGCCAAAATGTAATTTAAAGAGCATCATTTTAACTAATACTTCACTTCAGAGACACCTGCCCTATATTCATTGGAGATGCGGGCTGCATTAGAGCATCTGATTTATCTTTGCAAGCGATGTTTGAGCTCCTTTGTTCCCACTGGGTCCCTTTCCATGAGCAAAGTGGCGCAGGGCTGGTTCAGCACGCTCAGCCCTCCGTGCCGTGCCTGCTCCTCGTGCATGGAGAGCTGGGGGGGGGGGGGGGGGGGGTGACATGGGGAGA
Source organism: Falco rusticolus (assembly GCF_015220075.1). Classification (NCBI taxonomy): domain Eukaryota; kingdom Metazoa; phylum Chordata; class Aves; order Falconiformes; family Falconidae; genus Falco; species Falco rusticolus. The sequence continues at coordinate 3,398,944 of NC_051202.1, read as the reverse complement.
CCCCCTCACACTCTCCGGGAGCAGAGTGGAGAGAAAGACCTGCATCGTCAGAGCGGGGCATGGCTGTTTGCCCACTGGTGGGGCTGGGGGAGAGGAGCTGAGGTTTCGTGCAGACTTTAGCAGGGCAGCGTGGTGTGTGCTGATGGAGCGGGTGAGCAGCATCATGTAAACTTGCTGCTCAGTGGTATGGGAGACTCCAGGTTAACTGGGAGGTGCCGTTTGCTGGCATAGCCACTTGAAATGCATGCCCTGAATAGATCCGTGCATCTCTGCTTGCATGAGCCCTACCTACATGTAGGCCATGGCCATGGCTAGTAGGACTGTCCCCATGCAGAAATGTCCTCACCTGCAGTTCCTATGATCATAGGCTCTAGGCATCTTATCGTCTTATATCTTGTCTTTTTAATAAGCCTGCAAGGAAGACAAATACTTGTCATTGTGTTGATAGAGAGATAAGACCCAAAGAGACTGTTTTGCCCCTGGCAGGGCAGGGAGAGGTGCAGGCATCAAGCCGTCCTCTGCAGCTCCTTGACCCGCAGCAAGGAGGCTTTTCTGACGTGAAAAAAAAATGGAAATTCCACAAATCATGATTTTCTCCCAGGCCATGACCTGGTGGAGGAAAGGACCCAATGTTGTCCTGCGTCCCTCAGGGAATGGCAGGGCCAGACAGCCCCAAGATCCCGGGCAGCTTGCTTCTACTGGAGGACAACTGTCGAGGATGGGGGAGTGCAGGGATGAGCAGGAGGAAAGATGGGGAGAGGAGAGCTGTTGTCAAATCCCTAGCTCACCCTTTCTGATCTGAAGTTCACTTGTAATATTTTTCTCGACTCGGGTTGCTAATGCATTTTGTTCTCCAGAGTGTGCGTGGCCCGACTTCCCGCGCAGCCTTTAATTAGTTTCTGGATGATGACATCTCCGCTGAGGATCATCTTGTCGTGTCCCTCCGATCTCGGGGGGAGATAGAGGAATCTAATAAAGACATTCAGCATTTCTAGGTGATAGGTTTGACAAGCTTTCTATTAGCCAGAAGCTGCGTTCAAACTTTCTCGGGTGGCCTCGTCACGCTGTGGCTCATCCCCACACGAGGACTTTTCCTGGGGGGTCTGACGGAACCTCCACTGGTGTCAAGTGGGACGAGAGGGACAGAACGAGGGACCCTGGGTCCCCGAGCAGGGTGAGACTGAGTCGCTGTCAGTTTGATGGTCACCGGTGGAGGCAGCTGTGAGAAAGGCTGTCACGCCTTGAGGAGAGGTGTCAATAATGCTGGAAAAAGGATGCAGGTGTCTTAAATTTTTGAGTTTCTTCCATTTTCTGCCTTTCATGAGGCATTGTTTGACTTGCAGGGGGAATCCCAGGTGGCTTGGGGTGCAAAAACTGGAAACTAGATCCTTGCTCCGTACAGCATGTGTGGAGCTGAAAATGAGATCTGTCTAGACGGGGAGCTGAACTGCGAACAGTCCCTGTTTGGCTGCATTTCTTCATGGGTAACAATGCAAAAACTTTACTTCTACGTCTTCTGTTTTTTTCTTTTCATTCATCATCATTAGACTCATTTTAGAGAAGGCAACGAAGTCCAGAGCCGTGCCACGATTTCCTTTGGGCATCGTAACGTGAAAGCAGAACTCATTTCTCCCAAACCTGAGCGAGGGATTCTGCCTGCTCTATAAAGCTGCTTATTAATAGTCATGCTAAGCAAACTCTTCTTTGATTCCCCAAAGGTGTGGGGCTTGGTGTCAGGAGTTTCTTCCTTGTTGTGGTAGGAAAAAGGGTCTGAATCCCTTCAGAGCCTTGAAAGCAGGGGACCACATCTAGCCAGGCAGCACCCTGGCTCCTCAGGGTAGCGGCACTCTGGATCCAGGCTGGTGACCTGGACCCCTCCAAAATTCAGGAGAACGTCCTTGTACCGGAGACCTGACTCTCCTTTTGTGCCATGTTTATTCTGGCATATCCCTTGTTGACTGCGGTAGGATTATTGCTGATTTATGCTGTCGTAAGTGGAATCAGATTGGGCTCCCTTTTGGCACTTAGCTATAAAGTTTGTCTGCAGAAACCCTGCTGCTTATGCAGTGAATTATACCCACATTCACAAATACTTTACTAATGAATGATTGGAAACGTCTTGTTCCCCCCTCCTCCTCTGAATTATTATGATGCCATGCCGTATAACCTGCTGCAGAGACAGGCGTAAAAAATTTTGTGTCCTCCAAGCTCGGGAGAGCTTTGCTGCAACAGGAGCCGTTACCTACTTGGGAAATCATTTAGACACATCTCGGTGCTGTATGACACATCTCATTATGCCTTGCTTTAAAACGAGCAATTGCCATTAGTTATTTATTAATTGCTTATTAAGGTCGTTACGTATGTCCTCTTTATTTCCAGGCTTGTTTCTTCATGTCTTTGGCTGCTGCAAGGTTTGTGCAGAGGGGCTCGGTCCCTCGGCAAAGCTGAGCAGAACCCAGCACGCCAATGGGGAGGGGGCTGATGGTGCAAACCCTGGGCAGAGGCAGCCCCGGGGGGCAGGATAGGGACCTATAGGGGTAAGGGGGTTGTATACAAGTGGTGTAGCTGGAAGCAGGCTCTAAGGCTGTGTTTGTCCTTCCTCGCACCCGGTGGGCTTCAATACGGGCTCCTGAGCTGTGTTGATATGATGGAAGGATAAAGCCCTCTCTGCTTTCCTCTTAATTATGGTTGTGTTGGAACAGCACAGACTGATTTAAAAGCCCATTATAATACACCTATAATTGAAGGAGCAGGTCTCTCAATTTGCGCTCTGCCCTCCTTAAAAAGGCAGAAAGGTTTTGAACGCAGAAGGGGGGAGAAGGCACAATGGAGGTGCCTGGCACTGCAGCAGCCGGAGCCCTGTACCATCTCCCATCCCGATGGCAAACTGCTCTGGTTGCAGCCTGGAGGATTTGGATGAGGAGCTCGATGTCGGGGTCCCTGCCTTGTGCCGGGTCCCAGCAGGATTTGGCAGACCCCTCTGTTGCTGACCTGGGAGCGTGGGCTCAGTCTGACTCATAGCATCGCTGTGAGCAGGGCTGGGGCACCCGGGGCTCCTCCTTGCCGAGTCCCAGAGGCAGGACCCATGGTAGCAGCACTCTGCAAAACACGGGGAAGTCTGTGGGTGACAGCGGTAAGAGGCTGTTATTAAAAGCAGGAGCAGCGGCAGCCTGATGTTCAGGAAGCTGCCAGTGCACATCACAGATCGCCTGCAGAACGCAAGTCTGAATCTCCCTTTTTCTCTTTCTTCAAGACACTTTTATAGTTGTTCTTTGTTGTTTCCTTTGATCTGGAGCAGATGTTGCTTGTGCTGGAAGATGGAGGTTTGCATGTTTTATGAGGGGGAAGCAAGCTAAGCTTACCGGGAGAGCCCGCTGGCTCGCAGGCTGCTGCTGGGGTCTGCCCTGCGCACCTAAGGGTGCTTTGCCAGGGTGGGCACCCGCTCTGCCCAGCTCCCACACGAGAAGGGGTTTGCAGTTCTGGAAAGGTCCCAAGTGTGTTTCTGCGCTACATTCTTGGCTCCCAAAACTGGGCAGAAAGGAGGTGGTTAAAGGCAAAAAAAAATACGGTTACTCCTTGAAGGCACCCAATGTGGTGAGGGTCATTTAAGGTCTCCTTCCCCATCTCTGGCAGAGAGGTTGTTCCAGATCCACGCTCCCCTAAGACTCAGGGCCTTCCTTGCCTCTTGCCTGATGTGTGGCTGAAATTTGGGGTGCCTGGGGAGCCCAGCTGTGCCGAGGGGTGTGTCAGGAGGCAGCAGCGGGGACACGGTGTCAGGGAGAGTAAAGCACAGGCAAGCAGCATGGTCGTCGGGGAAGATGGATGGGGAAGTAATGATGATAGGAGATGGCAGGGCCTGAGCGAGGACGCAGAGCTGGGGATGTTTATGCATATCGGGACAAGCTATAAAAAGCAGCTGGAGGAGTAATCAGGGAAGGCATCGGTCCCACAGTGGGGGCCATGGGAGAAGCAGCGGAGGAGGTGGTGTAGATGCAGGAGGCAGTCCCGCTGCATCCCCCGGATGTGAAGATCTGTGCGCAGCGCTGCATTCAGCTGCTGTCGGGTACGTGCATGGGATGCATGAGCTTTTGCACCTGTGCTGGCTCTGGGACGGGTGTTTGGAGGTGAAAGCGTAGCGAGGATGTAGCCTGTGCCAGTGGCAGGAGGGCGTCTGTGCGCCAGGGAATATATCTGTGTAGGCAAGCACATATGCTTGGATCCGTAAAGACATATATCACCTGACTGAACACCCTCAAACGTGTAACGCGCCATATGGTTTGGTTAAATATTTAAGCAAGCTGCTTTCTGTCCCAGGGACTCCGCGTGTGTGAGCGGGCGCCAAGTCCAGGCAAACTGGGGGGATGCCCTGGGCACCTGCGGAGGGCTGCAGCGGCTGAGAGCAGCCCTGAGACCTTTCCCATCATCATGGCAAGGATAGGGAAAAAAAGAAGTCGTCAGATCGATAAAACACCAGCCCGCCTCTGGGGAAATCTGCGCTGTGTCACTGGAGCAGCTTGGCCAACACTGCCATGTTTAATCACTTCTGAGCAAGAGAGATGCTGAACACAAAAGGACTGCCCGCAAGGAGAGGGTTCCCGCCTGGGAAGCCTGCATTTATTTAGCTTTATTTATTTATTCATTCCCACAGGGGCACAGTTCCATCTGCATCCCGCATTCTGCACGAGAAATTTCTCCTCTGCCCCACTGCTGCAGAAATGCCAGCTGACGGCGAAAGCCTTTTAATGCAAAGGGAACGCAAGCACCGATGACCATTAAATAATATTAAATACATACTTCCTATCACTTATTTTATTAAAGTTTCTCTCCCTAGTGTGGTAAAAGCCTTACAACATACCTGTTCTGTCTCCAGAAAGGCATTTTAAATAATTCGTGTGGTTAATTATTCAAACGTTTAATTAGCATACAATAACTGTCGTGTTAAATCCTACCAATGCACATTTAATTTAAGGGTTAGCTAACGACTTTGCTGACGTTGTCGCTCTGGTTTTGTTCCCAGCCATTCCTGCCTCATGTTGTCCCAGGTGGGCTGCAGTAAATTGCTTCTCCCCGAGCGTGTCCCAGGCTCACTGGGGCACGGTGGGTTTTTCTCCCCAGCGCTCGAGCTGCTTTTACACTTGTCAGAGCCAGTTGCAAAGTCTCCCATTGCCCAGCCAAGCAGCAACGCAATCATCTCTCCTCCTCTGCCTGGTCTGAGCAAAATTTAAATCTCCTGCTGTATTGCTGAGGAGGAGGATGTAACGCTCATGTTTCAGGAAATCCAAATTTAATTTGTTTTGAATCTGGTCACTTGATTTCATTACAGAATTTTGACTCCCGCCTGGGTGGGTGCAAATCTGCCTGCGCAGTACCAGTGTCGTGGTGCAGTCTGACTTGATATTTTATTTTTTTATTTATTTTTTTTTTAAATCTTGGCGAGCTCTGCAAAACAAGCTGAATTGGGTTGATGTGGATTCAGTCATTAAAAACATCAGAAAGGTTCCTCTGTGAGTTAGCGAGCAGCGCGTTGAAGATGATAGATATTGCTCTAGTTCTGTCGGGACTTAGAGCTGGAAGCTATTGCTGCTTCCCAGGCGATGGTGGGCAATTCACGGGGCCTCCGCTTGTCTCTTTCCACCTCTGAAATGGCAACAGTAATACCTCCTTGGCCTATTTTTGTCATCCAGACCATAAGCCTGGTCTTTTTTAAAGTGCGCGTGGGTCTCCCGGCTAGCGGTCCCAGCCTCGCCAGGAACACGGTGGGGCAATCACAGCACCGTTGTAATTAATTGCCTCTCCTCAATGGTTTACCTGGCTGTTGGCAGAGCATCTTCCAGCTCCGTGTGGGCAGGTAGTCTCAGGAGGCATGTGCTATCCCCTTGTGCTGGGCTTAATGACACTGATGCATATTAATATTTCTTTTGGTGTCATCTTCATGCCCTCCACTGTCCTGCCCCAGAGCCCCCACTGTTCTGGGAGTGTCTGATCTGTAGTTGTCCTCCGGTGCATGATTAGCAGATTAGCCGTCGTGCCCAGAGCAGCAAAAAAATGAACTCCCAGAAGCCCTTCAAAACAGAGAATAATTCATTACCCACCTTGATTTCCACTTAAAATGTACTTTAACTACACTTCCAACTACAAACCCTAAATCACCCTCATGTTCACAAAAAATCCATCATTTTTTATTTTATTGCACGGCACTGGCATGACATAATCCCTTCCAGAGCGTCTTGGAGTGCTTTACGGATCAATAAATTACTTACCTGCACAGCAGAGGCAATGTGTGCAAGGCCATTGCAGTCATTCCGCCTCGGTGCAGCCCTGGGAAGGTGTGGGAGGTGGGGAGAGGCGGGGAAGGGTGCTCAGGAGTGGGGTCCAAGTCAGGAAAAGGGGTGTTTGCAATGGTCTGGGCTACAGTTTCAAGTGGGTCGATGCATGGGGCTTGCCCAGGGCGGGTGGAAGGAGCAGGATGCTTTACAAGTGATTTGTGACTCTCCTGCAAAGCGCCGCAGTGGGGTGCCAATCCACTGCTAGGCTCGGGCGAATGGCCTGAAAAAAAATAAACCAAGGAAGGTGATGGTCTTTATTATGTTCTGCAGGTGCAGGCTGATAACAGCAGCCGATCGTTTTTCTCGTACAGCCCTGCCGTAGAGCTTGTAGAAACCCCAGCCCCCCCTGGCAGCCGCATCGTGTCCTCCGCTCACGCAGCAGCGGTGGCCGAATGCTCCCCGCTGGCTTCTCATCCGTTCCCCTTCTCAGCCCCCCTTCTCGTCCCACCCTGTCCTGCACGTCCATCCTCTCTTTGGGTCTGGGCCCCTTGTATCCGACCTGCTCCTGAGTTGTCACGATGGCAGTGCCAATACAGAGATGGCTTTCATCTCCATCGCATTTCCCTTCCTTTGTGTCGTGGGAGACCTTGGAGGGTCCGTGGTAGATGTTGTTCTTCATGCCCAGCTCCTCTGGGTGCTTTTCTGGTTGCAAGGGCGTGACAGAGAGCCTGCAGGGCTGCAGAAAGAGCTGCAAACTGTGTGCATGCTTTGGGTGCTCCTGTGCCAGGAGCGGCTGCTGCCTTTGGGGGAGTTTGATGGGGGTGGATGGTGTTTTCTGGCTAGGATGTAGCTGTGCTAGAAATGGTTCATCGTGGCTGGGAGGACAAGGATGAGTGCTGGAAGTGGGATGGGGAAGAAGTAGTCTTGCACGCCATGGAGGTGCCAAGGAGGAGCTGTCTTGAGCCTCCCTAAAATGACTGAATCCCCTCTGGCTGCAATTTCTTCCCACTTCAACCCTGTCTTGTCTGCTCCCCCCCACACACACACACTCCATTCCCCTGCCTGTTCCTGTCAATTCTGATGAGACTGACAGGCTATTGCATAGCTTGTCGAGATGAAGGGAGGAGGGAAATTGGGTCTCCTTCACCCATATTTTGAGCTTTGAGTTGGAGCAGAACCGGTTGCATTTTCATTTGCCTTTTTGTGTCATTGCAGTGTCTCCGAAAATCACTGAGATCTCTTCCGACATCTCCATCAACGAGGGTGGCAACGTCAGCCTCACCTGCATAGCCACGGGCAGGCCAGACCCAACAATCACCTGGAGACACATCTCGCCCAAAGGTAAGAGATGAGCGTTACCAGAAATATTCTGGGATGGGCACACCACCATCCGCGAGCGGCTGGGGAGGTGCTGTTGGCTGGTTCACGTGGCACTTCGGTCACAAAGAGAAGGTGATGCGCACCGAAAAGACGTGGCTGAACGGAGGAGTTGATGACTCTGGTGGAGAAATATCCATCTTGACGGTCAGGGAGAGGAGCTGGTGGTTTTGCTCATGTGGAGGATTGGCCATAGGTACCAGGTTGGGGGTGTTGTGCTTCAGGATCGAATGGGCTTGTCCAGCCCTATTTTGAAAAGTTTTGGGGGAGTTCTGGTACATTGCTTCAAAGGAGGGCTGTAACTAGTGCAAATGAGCAGGAAAACACACGAAGCATTAATTGGTGGCCTTGTTAATTGGTAAGCAAAACCTAAGCAGAACTGTGTGGGTGTGACTGCTGGGAAGCAAATTCCTGTACGTGCCCATTTGGGAGCGTATTCTTTCAAAACCTTTTCCCAGCTGCTTTTTTTACATTTGCTTTGCGTTTTGCTGCCCTGTTAGTACCAGGTGGCTGCAAGGTTCTCACCGGTGGGCTGGGGGTGAGCTCTGGGGGCTTTGGGTGGGATGAGCTATCTGGCCAAGGGCCAGTGCCTGGCTCTGATGCTCTGACCCTACCTAAGCCCTTCAGTTCAACCTCAGTCATTTTTCCTCTGAGGTTTTACCAACGTGGGCTGTTGTCCCAGACAGCTGCCTCGAGTTCTCCTCGGGGATGCCCCGGCCAGGCTGTCCGGCAGCTGAAGGAGACGATGCAGCGGCAGCAGTGATGGATGGCGCCATGTCTGCTCTCTCTGTTCAGCTGCCTGACGATGACTGCGCTGTCTCAGTGCAGCTCCATTGATTTTTTTGCTATTTGTCTGCGCTGTAGCAAACTGCTAGACCAGATCCATCACTCTCCATAGCCCAGGCAGGCTGCGAGCTGAGTCGGCGACATCTCAGCCCCTTTCCTTGACAGGAGCCCCTGTAAAAACCATTGTCCCCCTGGTGCACGCGTTGACTTATCCGCCTTAGGTGGTCGTGCTTCTGAGAGAGTGGCCTTTGCTGGGGGTCTGTGCTTGGATGAGTGATGAAATGCAGGGCTCGGATCCGTGTGCTCCTCTCCAGCCCCAAGCGTCTATCCATGGCATCGAAGTTACTGTCACTGTATCTGTCACCATCAGGCGGCGTTCATGGTTGAGGCAGTGCATGTGCTCCCACCTTGAAGCCTTTTCTTCCTCCTCTTCCCCTTGCCTACCCTGACAATGTGGTTTTGTCTTGCTTAACCTCCTCGCCGCCTGTTTTTCACATGCATCTTGTTTTCCCCGCAGCCCCACTCTCCCTCTCATTTCCCCTCCTGCTCCCCCAGTGCGCTCCGCTCCCACTCCCGTGCCCCTCGCTGCCTCCTCTCGCACGCCATCCATCCTCTCCTACGCCATCCATCCTCTCCTAACCAGGCTCCCAGCTTACGATGCCTACGTCTTTTGTGAGGGCTATTTTCTGTGTTTGCTGCCATCCAGCAGGTTTCTTTCCCCAGGGAATCTTTACCTGCGCTTGAACCAGATGTTTCCATTTTACTTAGGACTTAGCTGCTATGGAAACTGAGGATGCTCCAGGAGAGGAAGAGTGAGCTAATCAGAAATTACCTGTGGCGCTGTGTAATTTGCAGCAGCAGCTCTTACCTGATTTTGGCCATGATTAGGCATTCTGCTTTCAAAACTCAAAGGGAACAAATGATCAGAGATTTACCTGAGTCTGACCTCCTGCTGATGGAGGGTGCTGAGCCCAGAGGTGGCCCGAGACAACTTTGGTGGCTGTCCATCTCGGTAGGCAGCTGCTGTTTCTCGCTCTGGGTCTGCCAAGCCACCAAAGGGGACCTCTGCTTCTCCGTTCTGCCTTCGGCACACGCAGGAGGGACGAGGCTTGGAAGCGTGGGGACTGAAAGAAGAGCCAGGATGGGTGCACAGAGGTGCTACAGCAGATGCCGAGATGGTAACCCTTACCCTAGTAGGATGGACTCTTTAATTTGGAGAGCCAGGAGCAAGCGGGGACCCAAAGCGAGCTGCTGGCCCCTCTCTTGGCTGTAGGTCTTCCTCGCCTGCTCATCCCCAGGGACGTCTCGAGCGAGCTGCCTCCTGTTCCCTCTCGCTGTCTTTCTCCGTCTTGCTTGGAGTGGTGGAGAAAGGGGACAAGGGAGAGTTGGTTAAGGGGAAGCTGGTGCATAATTTAAGGGTTTACATAGCGGATGGGTAAGCGGCTCTCACTGATGTCGCTGGGGAGAGGCTTTGATAGCGCTGTCTGTGCCAGGCACGGACAGACCGGGAGCTGAAGGAGCCGGTCCCTACGCTTACACTGGCGAGTGCTCCTCTGTGCACAGGCACTTCACAGGCTTTATTATTTTCTTGGCAGCTGTAACCTACTGTGCGGCTCTTGGTGGGAAATGGAGCAAATAAGAGTGTTTGCTCACCAGGGGAGCATGCGGTTGGGTCCTGCAGCAGATTTACACCAAGAGCAGCCCAGCTCCCCAGTGACTGATCTCACTCGAGACCCTTTCCCAGGCACTCCCGTCGCCCTCGACCGCTCGGCTGTCTTCTCTCCTGTGCATTGCCTTGGCCTGGTGCAGTATGTCTATAGCAGCTTGGTCTGGTGAGCTCTGCTGAACGTTTGCATCTGCAGTTGTTGCCACATCACCGGAGCCATTAAGCCTGGGTTTGAGGGGCTGTTTGGTTTGGGGGCTGGAAGAGTTCCCCACAGCCGGGAGGAGGAAAGTGTTTTCACTGTATAACTCAAGAACTGAGTGAACCTGAGACACTGTTTTCTGCTAGTGAATCGCATGAGTGCTGGCCCTGTCAGTGCCTCCATCACCGCTCAGAGCCTTGCACGGTGGCTGGTCCTACGTGTACCCATCCTCATCCTCCCGCCTTCAGCAAAAGGAGGATGCTGGCTCTGGAGAAGGGTTTTGTGAACCTGTGGCCAATTCCAGCTAAGATATGTTACAGCCTATCTCTGCCCCTCTACCTCACCCCTCTCTGTCCTTTTTATTTCTTCTCCCAGTAACGCTGTGCTAACCCACGGCAATTCCTGTTAACGCATCTGAACAGGTTCGGGCGGAGAAAGAAGGGGAGCTGGTGTAGTCACAGCTTCTTCTGCCTCGGCAGAGGAGGCTTAACTGCTTTGGGGCTCTGCCCTGGGCTCAGATGCTCCAGCTGGCAGCACGACTGCCACCGGCGCTGCCAGGTACCGGCGCTTCAAAACACAGCTCACCAAAACCATACCGGGAAGCCAAGCTCTAGCGTGTGGTGGGGCAGCTCCATCCTCCCTTGACAGCCCTGTGGTACCAAGACCATTAGGACAGGAATCAATAGAGGCACCCTGAGCAGGGTAAAGGGAGGGAGGAAGGCAAAGAGGGAGATAAGGATGTAGATAACCATGGTCCAGATATAACATCCAGCATGAAAGCAGCAGCATCTTTCTAGAGGAGGCATAGACTGTGCAGAGGACTTGGACACTGGTGTGTGAAAGGCAATGTTGCGTGTGCCCATACACATTCATGTTTGCACCCATAGGTGCTGAGCACCAATTTGTATCCAAGGCTTTGGATGTATTGCGGTCCCCAGCTTTGTGGTGCTGATGCCGTCTCTAAACTGCAAAGAGGTCTTCTAGTTAATAGTCTGGTTTTGGTCACTCAGGTGTTTCCATAGTTACGGGACTTTTTATTTATTTTTTGGGGTAACTGATGTTGTCATGGCAATTGCCATGTTGTCAGGCTGGTTTTAATCTCTCAGCAGATGAAGGCTGGGATTTCTTGCCCAGGAAAAAGCGTGGCATCCCGAGCTGCTGGGCACAGAGTGTCACAAAAGCCCCATGTTGAGCTGCCCAGGGGATATTTAGCCGTGCTGCAGGCACAAGGCTCGTCATGCCTCCCATGAAGCTCGGGAAGGTGCTGAGGGATTGAAGTGAGGGCTCTCCCAGGAGGGATGAGGGCTCGGCAGCAGCTGTCCCAGGAGGAGCAGGCACAGTTTAGCAGCAATGATAATAAGGGCTCTGTGGTCAGATGGCAAGTGTGGTTATCCTGCCGTGACACGGCCAGGGGCGCAAGGCAAGGGTGTAAAAACCAGGTGTGCGCATGCGGATGCCTCCCCTGGCTCATCTGCCTGGGCAGCGCTGCTCTGCCACGCACAGCCGTCCTGAGCCAGAGGCTGCATCCAAGTCGTCATCCTTAACGACCCTTGATGGACTTTTCTGCCGTGGTTTTGTCTAACTGCTTTTTGATTATTGCTGTAGTATGATGGATTCCAGTGTAAGGCTTAAGACAGCGGCTGCCAGGGTAGAAAAACATTACGGTTTGGCCTGCTGGTGTATTTACTCATGAGAGGTCTGATCGAGAGGTCTTTATAGCAGGAATCCCTCGTTAATCTCAGGATTAGGCTGGGTGCTGAAAGCTAGATCCCGTGCAGAGCTGGAGTCCTGAGCTGTGTGAGCTGTGATTTGTGGGGTAGGTGCCACTTTGGTGCTTCACAAGGCAAAGGCACGAGACGGGGGAGATGCTGGGAGGATCCTGACATTGCCACGTTCCGGATATCCTCTGTGATCACTCCATTTAACCTCCACGTTCCTTCGTGTCCCCTCTGGAAGAGGTACAATAGCAGTCCCTTGTCTCGCAGGACCGATGAGGGGATAAATACATTCAAGACATGAGGCACTGAGACGCAGCAGTAATCACAGCTCATATATGCACTTAAGATAGATGAGACACGGTGGCCTAACGTGGCAGAGGTCTCATGAGATCATCTGTCTATACATCAGCAGCAAACCAGTGAAGGGACTCTGGGAGAAGTCTGGTATATTTGGGTATATTGATTCTCTCTGGCTCTCGGTGAGGTTTAAAACAGGAGGACAAGCAACCGCAAAAAAAATCTAGCTTGAAGAGTTGCTTGTCCCTAGGAAGGGGCCACGTACCCCCTTCTCAGAGGTTTGTCCATTGAGCACATTGAGTGTTGTCTTCATCTTTCCAGGATCCTCCCTGGACAGGAGGCAGGGGATATTTGTAGGCTGGACATATCTGGAGCCCAGGTGGGAAGGACAGAGAGAAGGGGGATCCACTTGGGTGGGAAAGTCTCCTCCTGCTTCTGTGCCGCCTTGTCCCTCGCAGCGATCCGCTCAGCATCCTGCAGGATCGCTCCATTTAACCCTGCCTCAAGTCACCTAATGAACTTAAGACGAGAGTGCTGTGCTCTCTGCTGATCCTTGTAACAGGGAAACAGCTCAGAGATGGTTTGTGTAAAGCTGCTTCCATGTTCATCCTGGGTCTTGTGCTTCTGCACTGTCCTTTTGAGATGGTGTGAGCCAACGCACGAGGTGTCGCGGGGAAGGGAGCTGAGTCTTCCCACTGTGGCTGCGCGATGGAGCACCTGAGCTGCGGCGTTGGGTTGGGTTGACCATCATGTCCCACCTCACCTTGTTGCATGCATTCCCCGAGTCTCGTGGTGGCTGGGCATCTCATGGGGGCTCAGCTGACTCATTCGGTAGCCGAGCACCTTGTCCTCCTTCCAAGAGGCAGTTGCAGGCCTGGGCTCCAGCTGAATTAACTGAAGCATTTCAACCGGCTCCAATCCTGTCGGCAGCTCAACCGTCCCCTTGTTTACTGTTGAAATAATTACTGCTTTGCCATAATATTAGCTCTGAGCCGTGACTCCATTACCATTATCGCCGGAATATTACCCATTTATTATCTCCCAGCAACCCTGGAAGATGAACACTAGGCTTCAGAGACCAATTGTTTTACAACAGACAGGATCTTGGTGTGCATTGTTTAATGAGGTAAACTACATTATAGCCGGCATTAATTTGGCTGCAGTGCACTCCACTAAATCATTGTTAACCTGTAAATCTGCCACCGGTTTTGATGCGCACTTAATCCGCGCATGCTGGACACATCGGCCAGGAAAAGGGTCACCGGTGGTTTGGCTCCTTTTGCGCTGTGTGGGGTGCAAAGAAATAGGTTGCAGCACTCTTGGACTTGGAGATGGGCTTGCTTTGTTCATGTGCGTGGTGGTGGTGAAGGAGTTTTAGTTTTGTGCATGGTGGTGGTGAAGGAGAAGCTGGCAGCTGGCATTGCCAGGGGTTGCTTGCAAAGCATGTGGACACGTGCCACGACCAGCAGCAGGATCCTGCCAGGAGCAGGGTGAATATTTAGCTCCCTGAGGGCCAGCAGCTTCTCCATCAGAGAAGCTCCTTCTCATCTCCATCCCGTGGGAGCAGGATCTGGCCCAGCAGGAGCCAGGGTCCAGTGGAATTGCGTCATGGGCTCCAGCTTTTGCTTTCTTCAAGGAGTGACTTCAACACAGCGTGCCACATGCTAAGTGCTTGGCTGTGGGTAGCTCTTTTTAGCATTTCCCTTCCACCGATGCACCCTGGTTCCTCCAGCTTTTCTGAAGCAATGGGAGTTTATGTACTTGTATGCATGTGTATATATATATAAAAGTAATATTTTTGATTCCCCGCATGGTGGAAATGAACTCTGTGAGCTGATTTCTTTGCATATTTGGCATAGCTGCCTTTAAAATATGCATCTCAGTACAAAAATAACAAGACCCCTACCAGCTACAAATGAGGCGATGCCTTTCCCTTAAGGAGGAAGAAAAAAACCCTCTTGGTTTCAGCGTATTCCCTAAACATAGCTTTGCAATGTCACGCTTTCCCTCCTTGCCGGAGGCAGAGCGTGCTCAGCTCCTTATAGCAACCTGGGGAAGCGGGTGGGCCAGTCGCTGTCGTGGGCAGTGGTGCTGCCCTGCTGGGGGGCAAAAGCGGGCGGCTCTGCCCGCACCCCCACGTTTTATTCTTTGGCTGATCCCGTCAGTCGCTGGCTACCTTTCCTGCAAAGGCGAGACCCGCTGTGGTGTTGCAAATGGACCCGATCTGGGCTGCCATGGTGCCCAGCAGGAGGGAGCTGGCACCCCATACAAAGCCATATTAATATCGGAGATATATTTTTCTTCCTCCTGAGCCGACCCGTTTGCATGACAATCCTGGCAGCCCTGCGTGCACGAAGTGGTGGTGGGACCAGGTTAGGACAGCGGGGAAGTTTCTATTCTCTCCCATCGCCCGGGATAACACCCTTACCACTCCCCACCCAAGCATCCCGTGCTCCAGCTTGGTGCGGAGACGGCGATTTTCACATCACTGGCACCATTGCCCACACCAGCATCCTTTCTCCATCCCCAGCAGCACCTCGGCTAACCGTGGGAAGAAGGGAATATGTTAGTTAATTCTTAGGCGTGGTGCAACAAGGTGGACAAAACCCAACTGCTGCTAGTGTCAGCTCACCAGATTTTCTGTCTCTTCTTCGGCACTGAGCTGCTTTTTCCTCCTTCCCCGGTAAACGTGTGGCTTTGTGTTAGCAGCTCGCTCCCTGCCTGGGACTCTCCTTTCATTCGGCTGGCGTGGGGAAGAGCAAGGGATGGGAGTGTCTGAGATTCGAGAGATCTCCACACAAATTAAAACCTTTTATCAGCCCCTAATAGCTGTGCAAACTAATTATATTTGGGCCAAACTTTGCCAGTGACTCCCCCGAGGTATTATTATAAAAATCTGAGCTGTGGAAACGCGTCCCCATTCTGTCAACACCAGGTCGCTTCAGCTATAGAAAACTCTGCTCCGGCTGGTTTTAGCTCCCGTGATGTGCTTTGCATAAGCTGCCGCAGTTGTTTTCAGGGAGGAGAGAGCCTGGCTGGGCTACCTCACATGTGGCCCAGGTCTGCCGAACCAAGGGCAGAGCTGGGTGTGGGGGAAAAGCACTGAAATATTTCATTGCCCAAGCCCTGCTAGCCCGGCTCTGTCCGCCGCTGCTCTCCTGCAGCCGTCAGCATGGCCTCAGGGCTGCAGGTGCACAGATGAGGTACCCCCATCCCTGGAGGGATGGGACATCGTGATGAAGGGTGGGAAGGATGCCTGGAGAAGTGGTGGGGATGCTCAAACCCCAGCAGGCAGGTGATGCGAGTGAGCAGCCCAGGGAGGAAGCACAGCTCCGCTGCGAGGCTACACATGGATGGTTTTCCTAGTGCCGGCATCTTGCTGGGGGTCTTCTGGTGATGTTGGAGCTGATTCCCCCCAAAATTTGTGCCTTTCTTTCTCCCTGGCATTGCCATTTGCTCCTTTCCTTCCCTTGTAACATCTACTCCGCTTGCCGAGCTTGCACAGGGCATGGCACCGGGGCTGAAGACATCCCCCGTGTTCGCCTGCCCACACTGTCTGTTGGTGGAGGCAGCGTGAGGAAATGCTTTGCCTGCCCTTGTGAAGCTTGTCCCAGTGGGAAGGAGGGTTTTGCCCCCTGCCACCATTCCTCTACCATCCTTGCACTCTTCCTCGGTGCAGAGTGCCGGCTAATGGGGTGGAGCTAGCTCGAGCGCTCTCTATTAATGGAGCAGAATATAAACAGAATAAAGCCTTCATTTCCCGGGCTGTGATTTCATTATTAATATACTTTACAGTTCACAGGTTGTTCATTTGCTTCCATGTTTTCTCAGCTGGTGTAATCTGCGGCGCAGAGTGAGAAGAGTCATAAAATTTCCATTTCCAGTTGAATGTGCGTCCAATTCGCCGTGAAATGTTTCTTTCTGTCGTGAATATTAAGTGCCCGAGGAGTTGGTAGCCGCAGGATTAGGCAGGGCAGGTTGCCAGCCCCTCTCCACATCCCGGGGGTGCGGGAGAGACGTGGGTGTGGGAGAAGGAAAAGTGACAAGGCAAGGTCTAGGGACTGAGGGAAGGACCACGTGGCAGAGAGAGGAAGAGGGAAAGGGGAGAGAAAGAAGCCGTGCAAAATATTCTGGAGGGAAAGGGAGAAAAGCTGGAGAGTGGCAAAGAGACTGGCGGCAAGGAGGGATGTGGTTGGCGAAGGATGCTCCGCCAGGGCAGACCTGTGCTCCACCTCCTTATTTCCCTGTCCCGTGACCTTGATACGTGGCAGGGAAGGTGTTGCACCGGTGTCTGCTGCGGTTTGTCAATGGGTTGTTGGTGTCTGTGCTTGGCCAGTGCCCCGGGCTTTGGAGCTGTGCCTTTCCCCTAGCCTGATCACAGGTAGAAAGAGAGTTTCCTTGTCTCTGGTGAGGCTGAGAAACACCGCTGCGCTTGTATGGGCAGGGAGCTGAGACGTGCTGGCGAGCCGGAGCTGCTCGACTGCCCTGGACCACGCTAAAGACCAGCAGTGAAGAGCCCTGGAGTTGCAGGCACCGTTGCACACGCAGAAAAAGGGCTTGTCATATCAATTTGGTGGGAAAAAAACTCATGTTCTGCTCGTGGTTACATGACCGGCAGGAGAAGTGGAGAGATTTTTTTTGTGTATTTAGTGAGTTCTTGAACGGTTTGGAGCAAATTGGACAGTCACTGTGGGGCAGGGCAGCGGGAGTTTGGGTACTCGGGGCGGGTGGGCCAGCCACGAGGCTGGGCAGGCGGGAGGCAGGTAGCCCCTGCCGGGGTGGCGGTGCCACGGAGGGGTGCCCACAGCTGCAATGCCACTGGCAGCACGCACATCTGGCGGCACATCTGGCAGACTGCTGCAGCTGGAGGCGGTGAGGGATGTGCACCCCAGTTACCTCTCCCCTGCCCACCGCCCTGTCCTTGTGATAGCTGTGTGTGATGCAGCGGCACTGCCGGGGGGAAGGGGACAACAGGCCAAACCCTGGCAGTGTGCCCAAGCCGTGGGGATAACTCGGGTGCTGCCTGGAGTTGATGGCACCATTTCCTTCTGACTCTTTGCTGAAATGACTTCTGCCACGGCATTCCTCACTGCAAGAAAAAAAAAAAAAAAGCCTCTTCCTTTCCCATCTTCCCTTGGTTGAGTCAAGATAATAATAGTCTTTTTCTGATCCCCTGAACTTTCCCATCTGCTTGGTAAAACAATGGCAATTCTTTTTCCTCCTGGTCTCTCTCTCTCTGTCTTCCTCTCTTTTATTTTTATTCTCCTACAGTATAATTTAAAGTCAGAGCAATACCGTAGCCCATGGGTTTTTCCCCTTCCTGTGATACGCTGCTGTTATTTAAAATGGCTTTTCCCTTGCAGAGCAATGCCTCTCGCTGCCCTCGCAGCACCCGTAGCAGGGCTGGTACCTTCACAGGAGGCCTGGAGAGGGGATGATTGGCTCCAACAAGGTAGTCAGCCCTGGCTCCAGTCCCCCTGTTCCCAATGCCCAGGGGCCAGTGTCACCCATCCCTGCAATGCTTGGCGTGGTCCTCCGCTCCCCATCTCTCCCCGCCAGGCTCACAGCATCCTTGCCAGCCCCCCGCAGCCCCCTGGCTGTGCCAAGCCCATCCATCTCGCCGCCCATGCATTCCCCCAGCTTCTCTCAATAAGCTGCAGTATTGCGAATGATCCTCCAGAAATGGAGACATCAGTGCCATAAAACACGAGGGACAGAGCAAGGCCACTGGGCTGGAAAATAGCGTGTCTGAAAAAATAAAGACGGGCTAAAGATGATGGAGAGGCGACAGCGGGTCTCACCCTGCCATGATTCAGATGGCTCTGGGGGGTGAAGAAGGGTCGTGGGATCCCCAGAGGAAGAGGAGAGAAGGAAAATATCCCAAATTTGCAGAAAGCCGTGGCAGCGATGGCATCCGGGCTTGCTGGGAACCGCCTGCAGGGATACGCGGGGAGAAGGGAAACTTTCCCAGATCCCCATGACTTCTTGCCAGCACTGAGGCTGGATTTAGCCAGCACTTGACGCTTATTTTTTCACTCTAATGCCATTATGCCACTTGCTTCCCATCCTAGGGATATTTTCTTAATGCGGCTGAAATACAGCTTAACTGTGGTTACAGCCATTTAACGCTTTGGATTGCAATTGCTTCTTAAGAGCTTGTCCTACGGAGAAAGCCTTTGGGTTTAAATTTGCAGCCAGAGGGACCCTACGGTCCTGGCTGCCAGCAGCTGTTTTTCAGACAAATCCGGAGGAAAGCGGGGTGCCTGGAGTTTGGCAGGGGATAGGAATATGCTCTCGCCTGCAGAGCAATGCTGGTTGCACGTAGGGGATGTGGTGGATCTCCCAGCCGGGGAGCCCCATGACATTTTTTCAGGTGCTTTGCAAAACTTCTGCAAACAGCAGGCAGGAGCACCTCATTTCTTGGTGTTACCCTGAGCCGCCTCTCTCCTCACCAAGCCTTGTGCACCACAGCTTCTCCTAGAGACGGGGACAAAGCTGCCAGAAATGGGCCGGGCTCCAGGAAAGCCAAGTTGCACCAGGATTTAATCGAGGAGCAGTGCTCCCGCAAACAGGATGCGCGTGTTTGTCTGAGCGATTTTCTCCGGCAGCATCTGTCACTCTCCAACATCTTGGTATCATTGCAGCAAATTAGTTAAGCACTACCCACTGTACCCCATCTGTCAGGCAGCCCCTCCGCACGTATGGGGCCCTACCTTGCCGCCTCTCCAAAGGAGCTCACCGGCAAAGGCTGAGAGCCAAACAACAGGACAAATTAAATCAAAAGCACAGCTTCGACACCCAGGGGGAAAATGCACATCAGCTTTGACTTATTGCATGGCGCACGCTTACAAGAGAGAAGCAGCGGCTTTTGTCACTGCAAGGGGCCATGAAAAATGAATTAGGGCCGCTGCTGGGAGAGGGCACGCAGGAGAATCTTTCATTCTGGCGACGCTGTCCTCTCTCACCTTGCAAGCGGCAACAGAGAAAAAATCGCGGGGAGGCAGAAGGAGTAAGGAGAGAATGGAGAGTAGACTTCTTGTTGGGTGGCTCATTAAGGTCTGGCTGCAGGAGAGAGCATGGGAGGAAGAGCGGCTCGGGTGCCCCGGGAGCAGCGCTGGTGCTCGAGCAGAAGCACGGAGCTGCTGGGAGAAGTTGTGTCCTCGGTAACTCTCTGGAGAGGGCTTGGCTCCGTGGGAACCTCAGTATTTGGTTTTCATGTGCCTTTTGCATGCGTTCCTGCGAGGATGCAGAAAAGCTGCGTGGGAGGTGGCTTGGTGGTGGTCACAGCCTCTGCTGAACCTTTCCTCTGGGTGATCCGTCCCTCCCGGTGCCACCACCTTGGATCCAAGCAGGTAGACCCCAAGGGCCGAGGAGGAAGCTGTTCGGCTCCGTGCTTGTGGTGATGCGTGGGTATCATTAAGAAAAGCAGTGCTCTGATGAGCCCTACACCCATCTTTGCTACAGTTCTGACGCCACTTAGGTGCGTGGTGAACTGCAGCCATTGCTAATTTGCTCTAATGGGGTGGCACGTGCCGAGTGGACCTTTTCCTGGGGCTCGGCATCCTTACCAGCACCCTGGGAGGAGGCAGGGGCTGGGAGAGGCTGAGGCTAGTTGCTGCCAGTTTGCCGAGCCCCGAGCTGTCTCCGAGCTAGCCTGGCTTTCCTTTGCGCCGAAATAAAAGGGCTCATTCTTCATTCGACTCGTTTGCTCCTGAGTTAGAGCCTCGTTCAAGGGTGGTTGGTCCCTGAGTTGTTTTGTTTTGTTTCTTTAAATATTAATTTCCATAATCCTTTTATTTCCCAAGGAACTACTTCTTCCAAACAAAGGGTTTAATGCTTCTCTTTTATTCCCGGTAACAAATAAGTTGTCTGAGGCGTGCAAACATCCCGGCAGCAGCGAGCTGTGCGTGTGCAGCTGCCGCCTGACGGCAACGAACCGCATTTAAGGACAACTTGTGGTGCGCAGGGGATGGGGGAGAAGCATCCCCAAGGGATCACAGGTACCGCAGCAGCATCTCCCCAGAGATGCTCACCCGGAGAGGGAGGGCGCTGAGCCCGGCTGGTGCTGGGAAGCCCCCGTGCAGCCCGGGATTCCAATCTTTTGCATGGAGGCGTCTCTGACATGCCTTTTTGAGATGGAAGATTTGAGAGCCGAAGGCCGGGAAGCACAATAGAAGATAGACTGCTTGTACCTCATTGTCTGGAGAATAGATGGGCTGCGGGCTCCCAGAGAATAGGAGCTGCCACTCAGGTGGCTTTAATAGAACAGGCGGCAGATAGATTTCAATAAAAGAAATGAGTATAAATATTGTTAGCGGAGAAGAGAGGAAAAGTGAAAAGGATCTTGTTTGACGAGTCACAGTGGGAAACTTTCAAGGACTTTTAAGCTAAAAACTCTTCACAATGGTGCTATAATGGGCGGCTCAACCGACTCAGGTGCGTGGCGCAGCACCGGCGGGATGAGCGGACCAAGCAGGCACCCCGGCACGCTGCGGCACAGCTTTGTGTGGGAGGTCTGGCCCTGAACACAAGGCACGGTGGCGAGGTGGCCGTGCCAGGGAAGCCCCCTTGTGTTTTGGCTCCCTGGGCCTTGCTTTGGCTGTCTATGGCATGGGTGGTGAATGTAGGCTATAGGCTGTGAATACAGGCTGGGTGACCAGCAGCAGGTGATGCGGTGGCGTCTGGAGGGTCTCTGCAAGTTGCAAGTGCCTGGTGAGTTGTGTTGCGTACACCCATTTAAGAGTTAAATATTTGAGTTGTTGTAGGATATGCCAGCCCCAAGTGTGGTCTCGGGGCTGACTGCAGGTGCACTGAGCAAATGTAGCCACAAATGTGGGTCCTGCCCCAGATCTAGTTCCAAGTGGCACAAGAAGTTGAAGAAAACATCTTCCCTGGCAGCAGAGAGTGGAGGTTTGCCAGCAGGCTGCAGAGCTTCAGCCTTCGAGATGGCTCTTGGTTGGCAGTTGCTTTTGGAGGGTACCTGGCGAAATCCCTGTGTCCTGTCCCCACAGTCATGGGAGACGGGGCTTCAGAAATAGTCACCTCTCCTCACATCAGCCCAAAATTGTGCCTGGGAGGGTCCTCCATCACATCTCACGGCAAAATGCAAGGCACCGTCAGCTCCCCATTATGCTCAAAACAGTGGAAAGGAGAAGAGAAGTGGCAGCACCACATGGCCATGCACAAGGAGAGGCTGCTGCATGCCAGGGGAGGAGGGGACACCAGCACCCCTGCAGGAGAAGGACTTTATGGTGAGCATCGATCTATCACCCAGCTTGCATCTGCCTGGGGTGCGTTGGGAGCCCTCGGTGCAGTGCTGGGCACTGGCCACCCCCTCCCTCGCAGCCTGTGCTGCTATGCATGAGGGCACAAAGCAAAATTGCCTGTGAGAGTTCTGCCAAAGCCAATTTAATTAAGGGTAAGAGGAAGGAAAATGGGATGTCTCCTCTCCCTGTGGTGATACCAGGCACAACTGGTGATGCTCACCACCCCTGGGGTGTGAGGATGAGGAGGGACCCCAGGCTGCAGCAGCCAAGGGAGCTACTGCAAAGCTCCCGCAGCTCTGAGCGCCGCAAGCGCCGCACCGAAGCCAGGCAGCGAGAGCACCGTCCCCTGGGGCTTCGCACAACATCAGGCCACGGAAACATGCTAATTAACATGGAAAAACATGTAAGAGGAGAGATTTCTTTCCTTGTCGACGGGAAACTTCAAAAAGAGAGAGACCTGACCCTGTGTAAGTGCAACGCCGTCTCTGATATGCTGTGTGCCTCTTTCTGGGATTACGGTCCTTCTTCTGAAGGCTTGTGAAGAATGAAGAAGCGGGGGTTCACACCCCGTACCTGCCGTGTGCTGTCTAAAGGGGTCCCTCCTCTAAGGGGGGGCGCAGATGGAAATGGGCTGGAGCCTGCGGTACAGGGATGTAATATTCACGAGAGGAAGGAGCATGCCGTGCTTGCCTGGGTCGATAGGGTAATCTTAAAAAAAATCATTCCTGTAATGATTGCTGTGGATGATTTCAAGCAGGTTAATTACCCCCAATCTTTCTCCTCTGGAGCGTGGCGGCGTTAAGTTGCAACCGGGGAGTTGGAAAGAAGGGGGTGCATGGAGGGGAAGCTGCCCTCGCCGGTGTCATTTGCCTGATCAAACAAAAATGGGGAAGGGAATTTTAGAAACGCCTGAACTTTGTTCCCTAGGTGTGATTTGAGCGGTCAGGAGCGAGTAAATGCTGGTTAATATGAGGTGAAGGAGATGTTTCCCCCGTCTTTGGCCAGGGCATGTGCTGGAGGCAGCCTCAGCTCTTTTTTACCCCCATACCTGGGGCTGTGTGGTGCCTGCTCTGAGCACTCACGTTTGGAGTGTTCCTTCCCCCACCACCTTCCCTGCACACCAGGAGTCGAGCTGCCCGCGCGATGCTACTAAATCACCCGCCCCGCGCTTTTCCGCCCGCTGCCACACAGAGGAGAGGTGAAGCAGGTCTCGGGTGCCGACAATTTGCTCTTATTACCTTTGTGTGTTTTATTTATTTACTATAAACTGTTATAGGATGGCCATCACTACCGCATCAGAGTGACGTTTGAAATATATGGCTCTTGGGTTTAGCGCGTCACTTGGAGCCAGGAGTCTGCGTGATGTTAATTTTTATTGCCAGAAGTAGCCATAAATTGATAGTTCAGAATTGCTGTAGGGACTGTAATTAACTAGTTACTATTTCACCTCCAAAAGGAGCAATGTTTCACGCTCTTACTTTTACTTATCTGGAATCAGCCGCTGTCAACATCCGCTGAAGCCCGTATAAAGATTTATAGACCTTGGAGGTAAATATTGACTAATGGGCAGTTGGCTTAATGTTCACCTTGAAGGACAATAAATTGTGCTATTGATTGAAGCAAGATGTCAATATCTGCATTGTTGTAAACATTTTAATAAAATTATCTCCATAAAATATTCTCCTTCTCCAGCCGATCCTGGCTAGTAGGATCGGTGCCCAGAAAATGCAGCGGCACGGTGTAGCAGGCAGGGTAGCACCTCGGGACCAGCCCTGGGATTTTGGGCATCCAGAGATGAAACCCACTGCAGGATAATTGCTGAGGCTGCGTCTTTGAGTTTTGGAGGTGGAAATATCACAGCCTGGGGTGGCTGGGCTAGCTGGCCTTGATCCCGAGGTGCAGGGAGTTGGTACAGGCACGTGGCAGCATGAAAGATACGCCGTTGCTGCTGGGTGCTGCATGCCGTGCTGCCTGGTTGGCACGACATGCCACATGGCTCGGAGCAGGGACGGGGACAGCAGCTGTGGTTCTCGGGAGCGAGCACAGGGCCCAGAAGCAGGGACGGTGGCTGTGCCGCTTGCCGCACGCAGTGTGCCACGGGGCGCTGGCAGGATGCTGCGGCAGGGAGCGGTACCTTGCTCCCAGTTCAGCGAAGCTTTTTTAATGGCATCACGGGCAGCATTCAGCCAGGGAAAGCTCTAAGCAACGTGTCCTAGAGACCTGAACATGGCTGTAATGGTGAGCCAAGGGACAGTGGCATGTAATTAATTTGGGAACATGTGTTCACGTTCTGGTGAGTTATTATCTTGTCAGAGGCTCAATGGAAGTAAAAGGGTGGGAGGAGGCAGAAGGGAGACAAGTCGGGCTGGGAAAATGAAGAGAAGCAAGGGAAGGAGGGATGAGTATGGCTGCATGAGGCACCTCGTCGCAGCCGCACAGTGTGGGACCCCAGCGGCAGCTTTGCCATCTCTTGGCTCTGCTCTGCCTGGGTGCTCTGTGCCAGGCCAGGATCTCGCCTCCGTGGCCGCTCCACCGCTGTGACAGCCATGCTCCCTGTGCCAGGGACCTTGCAACGCGTGGCAGCGGCTGCTGCTGTGCCGATGGCAATCTCTCCAATGTCCCCACAGTGGTTTACCTGCACCAAGCGAAGTTATTTATACCTCTGTATTTGGGGCTGCTCGCTGCTGTGGCACGTGGCCATCTCTGGCTGGAGGCTCCCAAGCGCCATGCCAAACGCTGCCGAGCTCCCCGGCTCTGGTTGTGGCGTGGGCTATTTATTGTGCATCGCATCTGTCTTGGCTATTTTGCAACTGGGCTGAGTTTTCCCCCTTGCTCCTTTGGGCTCACGCTTCCCCTGCCCTGAGGTTTTTTTTAGTGGAGATCTGCAGTGTTACAGAGCAAGTCCTAAGTCGTGCGTGGTGGTCTGTGCGTGGCTCCCGTTCACCGAGCAAGTGGATTCAGGCTCTGGTTTTCCATCTCCCCGGCTCGCGCTGGGTTAGTTTGTCATCCTCGGCTGATGAGCAAGGATTACGCTTTTACCTAGTCCGTGGCTGTTCCATTTCTGGCCTGTATTATATTATTAGTATTAATAATAATAATGATGGGTGCTGGCTGTGCTGGTTTTCTAGCTCCCGAGGAGATGAGAGAGCTCTCCCATTAATTCCTGCAATATTTCAGCTCCTAATTGTGCTCAAGCAGAGACAGCTGTGAAAAGTTCCCACCATCAACTCAGGCGGGGAAGGACTGGTACCTCTGGGGGAGCTCCTGGAGATGTGGTGCACTGGGCCAGCCCTGCCCTGAGCATCCCCAAGCTCCAGGTGCTTTCGGAGGCAGGGGCCGTGGCAGCTGGGTTTGCCCTGCTTCCCACTAGTGCGTTGCTCTAGCTCCAGCCTCGGGCAAGCAGGGGGAGGACCACAGCGCCATCCGAAAGGGCCTGATGTATGTGAGGCTGGTTGGAGAAATAACCCCCATCCAAAACATCAGCTTGGGCTTGCCTCGCTCCTAAGCCCGGGGAACTGAGCCTCACCCAAAGCATGCAACCCGGCATGTGGATAAATGTCCCTCCCGTGCCCTGCCAGCCCCAGGGGACCCAAGCAGCCACGGTGACATGGTCACCCTGTTGCCTTCTGTAAAGCAAGGTCTGCACTCACAGATTGTGTTTGCTTAACCCTGGCCCTGCTCCCTGGGTCCCATCTATTTGTTTTTCCATTCCTGGCAGTCACTAATGAATGAGATTTGTCCAACTATCAACAAGACTTCCCATTATAAATAGGCAAAATTGCAGAGGCCAGGGAGCCGAGCGGCTGGGCAATTACTCTCGGTCCGTGCCTTTGCCCCTTGGCTGACACAGATCTGGCAGCGCAGGTGGCAGCAAAGTGGCTTTATGGACCCGGTTTTCCTGCAAAGCTCCTTGTGCAGGAGGGGACAAGGGAACACAGCAAGTGTCCCTGTCACCTGGCGTGGCCAGCTTTGCCTGTGTGAAGCAATGCCCTCGAGGCAGGGATCCTTCATGTCACCTTATTCATAGAATCATGGAATGGTTTGGGTTGGAAGGGACCTTGAAGATCACCTAGTCCAACCTGCCTGCCATGGGCAGGGACACCTCCCACTAGAACAGGTTGCTCAAAGCTCCATCCAGCCTGGCCTTGAGCACTTCCCCTTGAACCCTCTGATCATCTCCACGGCCTCCTTTGCACCTGCTCCAGCAGCTCCATGGCCTTACGCATCCCAGAGCTGGATGCAGTGCTGCAGCTGGGGTCTCAACTCTTTGAGTGTGACCATCCGGGCAATTCCTTACCCGCCCAGCATCCTTGCGATGCTGAGGCTGGCACTAAGGAAGCAGGATCTGGCCAGAGCCCGTAGCAGGGACAATCTCCCTAACACTGTCGTCGTAATCTGAGCACAAGTAATACCAGGTCACGCTCAGGGCAAAAGCAGGCATCAGCTTCAGCTCCAAGCATCCCGTTTCAGTTGGGAGTGGGCTCTGCATGCCAGAGTCGATGGACTGTAGCCAAAATCTTGCAATTGCCAATGTGAAACACTCCGGGCCCTGCAACCCTGAACTCTCTGTGCTCTGCCTCTCTGCCAGCCGATTACCACGCACGTATCTCAGACTCCAGCGCTACACAGGCACAGAGGAAGCCTTCATCTCTCAATTTCCTGAGCTTTTGCAGGTGGAAAGCTGACCCTCGCAGTTACTTTAATGAAGTCTTTTGCTGGGTAATGAAACACACTCGAGCTGCTGTGCTCCCAGATCAAACTGGGGATGCGTGCTACAGCCTGGCTATGGTGAGGGCTAATTCTTGCCATGTGCGAGCCGGCTCCGGCACGCTCGGGGAAGAGCCTTTGGTTAGTTTGGAAGCACAGTGTTATCTGAGCCGTTGCACAAACTGGAGTCAGATTTGTGCATGGAGCATCTGAAGGCCACCGGCTGTGTCGTTATTTTATCAGCAGGCAGCGCTGTGCTACAGAGAAGCTGATTCTAGGTCAGCTGTAAAAGGGATCTTCCCCCCCCCCCCCCCCCCCTTCCTTTTTTGCAGCTCACAGTGCTGCAGGCCCGGTGGATGTAACACTGCAATTTGTGTGCCTCCAAAGGATATCGATTTTAGGGTAACGCCTTCATATCTTACCCTTCAGTTGTGCTAAGTACTGATGAGCTCAGTGGTTTCGACCGTGAGCCACTCGGGTGGGAATTTCGGCACGGGTGGATGTCAGCAAGTCATCACGGCGGGTTGCACGGGAAAACTCCTTTTCCATAGTTCATGGGGCAGCACGGAGCTGCCTTCCCAGTTAGGTCAGCCTGGGATAGTGGGATGCACACATGTGTGTGCACGGGGTCCTCGGTTCAGCCGGTGAGTGTGCATGTGTGCGAGAGAGCAGTGGAGGTGCAAAGTCCTGGGACCACCGTGCAGAAGTGCCGGTGCAGGGGGGAGCCAGGGTGTGATTTCATTACACCCTGAGCATATTTGCACTGGTTTGAGCTGACAAGAGCAGCACCTGAGACTGCAGCAGCGGGATCCCAGCGGGTGCCTGGGGTGCTTGCTGCAGGAGCTCGCCGTGTCGAGCTGTGCAGGGGCGTTACAGAAATGGCATCGGCGCTGGCTTGGGGCCCTGCATGCAAACCCCCATGTACACGTGCTTTCCAGACGGCCACTTTGGCGAGCGGTGGCGTGTGACCACGCTCACTATTTATGGGCGGTGGGAAGAGATGCTATAAAAGTATCAGCCGGTGGGATGCAGACAGCATGTGCCCCAACGGAAGCCACCCGTGTGTATATTTTGCATGCATTTGTTAGAAGCAAGGTGCGTACGGTTGACTGGCCAAGCACGGTGAGCCGTGGCCCATCGGGTCGCGCTAGTGCAGAGACGCGGTAGCCGGGTGGGAAGCGAGGGCAAGCGCAGCATCACCCGGGTCCAGTGGCCGGGCTCGCTGCATCCCCTGGGGACCGGGGACCTGCGCTTGGCCTCTCTGCCATTGGCACTCACTCCCAGAAACAGCTGTCCAGAGCTAATTTATTTCCTAATGCTGCAGCAATGTTAATTTATAAATTACACTGGTAATTCGAGCTATTATTAATTTCAGATGGTGTAGGGCAAGCCTAATTAAAATATGACACCAATTGCCACACATATGTACCAAGGACTACCGTTTAAAATTTATAGGAATATTAAGTGTGACACTGGTCTCAGAGATGCCTCGCACAGTAATTACAGCATCTCGGCTGCGCAAGATCCGACGGGGAGATGTAAACGAAAGGACGGGAGAAGTTATCCCCGTTCGGGGGCTGTTGAAAACCTACTTGTGCCGTTTGTTCGGCAGCAAGCAGCATTTCTCCAGGCTGTTTAGCGGACGTGTCCTAATTGCCGGGTTTCTTTATTTAACTCTGCATTTGTTGTAAAGCTGCAATCTCCGTCAAGCTGGAGAAGTATCATGGCCCAGCACCTGTGCCTCGCCAGCCAGGCGCCGTGGGTTTCCAGGAGTGCTTCAAAGTGAAGCAGGCTCTTGCAAGGAAGGAAGGGGGGGGGGATAAGATGCCAGACAAAAGGAAGGGCCACGGATCACATCTGCCCGGCTTTCAGCAAAAGCAGAAGCTGTGCTGCAGCCCAGGTGGGGAGAGGGGGGTGAGTGTGCCCCCCCCCCCCCCCACGGGGAGCACAGAAATGAGCCTGGAGCGGCACAGGGGCAGAGCGTTTCAGCTAAAGGGAGATGTTGGCACCACAGCTAATGGGAATAACCGGCTGGGAATTAACTGAAGCTGAAAAACTGGAGAGGGGGTTCTGTGTGGAGCTAGTGAGCCCAGCGGTGTCTCCCAGCAGGAGGATGGCATGCGCAGGATGCCAAGGAGAGGTGGTTTCGGGTCATTCTAGCAGGGTGCAGGTCTGGCAAGGACCACTGTGCCCACTCTGCGCATGTTGGGGATGTTGATCTCCAGCAAGTGATGCTCTCGGTGGGGCTGGGGCCACCGCAGGGGTCCCGTGCTTGCAGGCACTTTTCTGACAGGGGTTTTCTTGAGATGGTGGGGCACAGGCACATGGGCGTGCCAGGGCTGGGTGCCCTAGGACAGTGTGACACGGTCACAGGTGGTGACTGTCTGGTGGGAACAGGTTTGCTGTGCCGCCCCATCACTCACGACCCTCTCCCTCTAACCCCTGCAGCCGTGGGCTTCATCAGTGAGGATGAGTACCTGGAGATCACAGGCATCACGCGGGAGCAGTCGGGCGAGTACGAGTGCAGCGCCTCCAACGACGTGGCAGCGCCCGTCGTCCAGCGAGTCAAAGTCACCGTCAACTGTGAGTAGCCTGGGGGCTGTCAGGGACAGGGGCCGGGGCTGGAGCGGGTCACCGTGCTGCCCCACGAGGAGATGGGACTTCAGCAGTGGGAAGCAGGGCAAACGCAGCCTTCAAGCGCCAGAGTGAGAGAGGCTGCAGCAGTTTTTCTGAGCAGGTGGTGTTTTGCCCTTTTTTCCCCTTCTTTTGGAGCTCCATTTTTTTCCACCACCTCCTCCTCAGCTGTCTCCATCAACCTGGGTTTTCCGCCCATGGTGAGATGCTGTGGTGATAACCTCCGGGGAAAGGAGAGAAGTGAGCAGTAAACAGGAATTTTTTTCCTTTAGAAAAAATGAGAGAGAAAAAAACCAAAGCGTGAAGAAGAAAGCAGCATTTTTCATGCTCAGGCAGAGGTGAAGACCCTCCTAAAGCCCTTTCTGGCCACCCCTTCAGCTGCTTGGGGTTAGCACAGGGGCACACGTGGTGTCCAAGAGCTGGGGGGCTCCAGTCCTTGGAGGAGCCCTCACTGGGCTGCAGTGTGGGGGTCCCCCAAGAGCTGGAAAACCCCTGGAACAGCAATGCCGGAGCAGCAGGAGCTGGGCACAGGCTCAGAGATGACTTGGGCTCCTCCCTAAGTGTGGGAAAAGAAAAGGGAGCTTGTAGAGCGAGGGGAAGGGGTAGGATGGCCAAAGACTACTGGGTGTTGACCCCAGGCTTCCCCTCTTCCCCGCAGACCCGCCGTACATCTCGGATGCGAAGAGCACCGGGGTACCAGTGGGGCAGAAGGGCATCCTGCTGTGCGAAGCCTCCGCCGTCCCCTCCGCCGACTTCCAGTGGTACAAAGACGATAAGCGGTAAGAGCCCGGGGAGCAAAACAGGGGGGCACACACCGGCCCCGTGCAAGCTGCAGCTTGGGCAACGGGGCTGCGGTAACCGGTCGAATCCCCGACAGCCCTCGGTGCCAGCCGGGTGTGGGTGCCAGGGCAGGGCCTCTCTGACAACAGTGGGTCGTGCTTATCGGAGGCTGATCTGGGCATCTCGGCAGGCGGGTGGCATCACAGTACCTGCCGCTTGCAGCAGGAGCTCAGCGTCTATTCAAAGCAGGCCAGGGCTTTATATTTAACTCAGCGCTGTCTACGCAGTGGAAAATAGACGAGGGGTATTTGAAGGGGGGGATTTTTCCCGGAGCCTCTTTCAGCCAGACTGGTTTTGGCCTCCATCTGGGTAGGCAGCGCAGGCAGGATCGCTGCTGCCCGTGCCTCCGTTTTAACTCCGTCTCACTGTAAATCCCCGCTTGGGTGAAGCATAACGGCCAAGAGTGATATTGGCAGCACAAATCCAAGCACTTAGGAGCGGATGAAACCCCTGTCATCTATTTAAACACTTTGGCCAGAAGGCAGCGTCAGCCCCTTGCTCTTGGAAAGGCAAAAGAAATGTGGTGTCAGCTGAGAGGCAGGGTTTGCTATGCCTCAGGGACAGCCTGCCCAGCACTGGGCTGAAAGTCGCCTTTTTAAGGGAAGTGGCAGCTCCTGTGTCCTGCCAAAGCGGCAGCATGGGGATGTGGCAGGGAGCAGCGCAGCCCAGGGTAGCCTCCCCACTCTGGAGCAAATATCTGTCTCTGAAACCCAGGCCAAGTTTTTCTAACGTTTTTTTTTGCATTGCTTCTCCCTGGGAAGCCCAGAAGGGCCGTGGTGTAGGCAAACACAGGACGAGACACGCAGGTCACTTAATAAGGAGGCATGTTTTAGCTGAAAAAGATGCTACAGAAGCTAGAGAGGAGGCTGGGGCCGCCCGCCCTGCCCGTTTGAGGAGGAAAGGAGCAGGCGGAGTGTACAAAGCAGCGGATGTTTGCATGGCAGATGAAAGGCTTCGCTCAGAATTAGGTCAGATCACGAGAGCCCAAGAAGCAGCGGCAGGAGTGGGCTCAGCCCGCCCGGATCGGCAGCCGGAGCCCAGCAGGGGTGATAATGGAGATCTGGCATCTCCCGGGAGGAATTAGCAAATAAAAGAGCCACAGGAGCGGAGCGGGAAGGGGACATCAGTTCAGGGAAGTCAAAGCACTTGGTTAATGCTTCAGCGTTTGTGCCAGCCCAGGAATGCCTCCACACCGTGCGGCGCTGGCATTTGGGTGCCCCCAAAGGTGTTTGCTGCAGCGTCTGCTGCCTGTGCTGGCTGCCAGCACCCGTCAGGGGCACGCAGGGAGCTGGCAGGGGTTAGGGAAGAGGAAGGTACCAGAAGGCATCCCACAGAGGACCGAGGAGCCCTCAAGGCCAATGCGAGAGGGAAGCCAGGCTCCTCTGTTGGGTGGGAAGCTGTTCCCAGGTACCCTCCCTGGGTGTGTGAGCATCCCTCCCCCCGCACGGCATTTGGCAAGCCCCAACGCGACCCCTTCAGCAGCGACTGCATCTGTGAGGATGCCTCTGAGCAGCATGGGGACGGTGTAGGGTGGCAGCTAAGGGAAGAGACGCAGCAGAGCAGTGTCCATCTGCCACCTCTCCCCCAATACCTTCCTTTCTCCCTGCTCGCGCCCTTTCTTTCCCCCCAGCTCAATGTCCCTGGTTGTAGGCAGGACCACAGGATAGCAGGTCATGGAAAACAGCAGGCGCTTCTCCTCCCGACACCGTCCCCTTGACCCTCTCCCATTCTGCTTTTCTCCCAGGCTGGCTGAAGGACAGAAAGGACTAAAAGTGGAGAACAAAGCCTTCTTCTCCAAACTGACTTTCTTCAACGTCTCCGAGCAGGACTATGGCAACTACACCTGCGTAGCCTCCAATCAGCTAGGAAACACCAACGCCAGCATGATCCTCTACGGTGAGTAGGGCTGAGGGAGCCGGCTGGGGAGGGGCCACAGCTTAACTGCGAGACCACCGATGTGAGAGGCACGGGAAAGGTCTCCCTTGGTTTTTAAGGGTGATGTGCATTTGCCGCTGATCCTTTCTGCCCCAGCGTGTGGGTCGTGGTGAGCCCAGGGAAAGTGGAAAGCTTCCAAACCTACCTCCTGATTTGGGTCCCATGTCTGCCACTGTTCGGAGGTGTTTGGCACTGGGTTTGGGATCCGCCGTCGATGCAAAGTTAGGACTTGGCTGCAGGTGTCCATCCTCTTGCTCCGGCAAGGAGAGCCTCTGTTGGGAAACATCCTCCTGTGTTGAGCGGTGGGAAGGGAGATGGTGCTCAGGGTCATCGCAGCGAACCTGCAGGACCATGCCGCGGGCTGCCACGTGGTGCACCCTGTGCCCACCCAGGAGAAAACAGCCCCCACTGCTCTGCCACCTTCCAGGTCTTGTTTTCCATTCCTGCCAAACAGATCCATTCTTACTGATGGTGCCAGAGGGAGATGGGAAGGTGCAGGGGGTGGGGAGGGGGAGCAGCTTTGTACCCTCATCCAGGGGCTGTTTTCTCGGCATGCCGGAGCTGAGATGAAAGCAATGTATCTGTCTGACACTGCTCACGGCCAGGAATGGCTGTAATTGCTCATCACATTTGTCAAGCCTCTTCAGGTGGTGGCAGAGCCAGAGCAGGGGGACACGCTTTCTGGATCCCTGTCATGGCCACTGAGAGCTGGAGGTGGACAGGAGACCTTGTCCCTTGCCAGTGCCACAGGGATATTTCCCTGCCAGGGATATGGGGTGGGTGGTCCTCACCGCAGAACCGTATGGGAGAAGCAGGGCTGGGGGACCTCTGTCTTCCCCTGATGCCACCCCAACGTTGTCCTCCTCGCCACCTGGTTGTTCTGCCTTGTCTTCTCCTTGCCTCTTGTTATTTTATGGTCGGAGGGGAGCAGAGGGACAGATGAGCCTTCCTTACCCCCAGGCCCCTCGGTGGGGTGGCTCAGGGCTAGCATGCTGGCTGTGCCCCGAGTGATGCAAAGCGCACCAGGACAGCAGGCAGCCCCAGAGTACGTGTCGGGTTCAGCGTGCTGGAGCAGTGCCGTGTGGGAGGCGTGTGGAGACCCTGGGAAGCAACGTCCCATTTCTCACCATCCTTGGGGAAGGGCTGGATGTGGGTCGGGGGAGCCCCAGGGCGGGGAGGCGGGTTACCCAGGCAGAGCAGAGGGTGCCAGGCTTTCCTGGGGGCTGTGCTCCATAGCTGCGGGGACTCACCGAGCATCACCGCGGAGGCAGCATCAAGGGAAAGGCTTGTCCTCACCTGCTCTTGGGGCCGGCAGCTGCGCTGGGTTCCCCTGAGCTGCGACAGAGGTATTTGTGGGACAAACTCCATCTTGGATGCTCGGCTCCACGCCTGCAGCCCCGATGTAGAGCTAACCTTGGATGCTAATGAGCCCAACAACTATTTGTTCCCCAAAAAAAGGTCCGTGCTGTAAGTGATGAACATTATCGTCTTTACCTGCCCGTTAAGCCATCATTAGCGTTGCCTAGGAACTATCTTAGTTCTCTTTCTCACCAGCCTTCCTGGTACCCATTTTCCCCAATAACCCCATTTTTTGGGGGAGACCAACACCTCTGTGGCTACGGAGCCACCCAGACCCAGCTCCATCCGTGCTGCTGCCTTAGGGCGGCTGTGCCGAGCGCTCAGCATAGCCCGAGCCACATGTACATCATTAGCTTTGATGTTGTAGGCTCCCGATGGGTTTATGAGGTTAAAATCTTAATTAGCGTGGGACCTCGGTTTGGCAGTTGCAGATGCAGGCTGGATCAAAAGCCCCCAAAAGTAAAGATGACTCTGCTAATGGCTTTGTAGGAGCTGTTATTTGGTTTCTAACCCAGGAGTGATGTTTTCTCTGACTCGTGCCGTGATGGCAGCGTCGGGTGGCACGCAGTGAAGCATCCCACAGAAGTCTAAGCTTATTTTGTGATCCCCCTTAACTTTGCCACTCTGACTGTGAATCCCATCAGGGAACGAAATTGGAGTCCTGTGACCGCCTGTAATTTTCATAAAGCTACACTGATTTAATGAGCCTTTCAGCCTTGATTAACTGAGTCCCCTCGGGAGGTGACAGCTCCCCAGGCCACCCTAACCTGCTGTGGACCTGAGGGGACCGTGACTCACGGGGGATCCCCCGTCTCCCGGTGCAGGGCTCCCCAGCATTGCCAGTAACAACCCCCCTGTAATTAGCAGCAATGTGGTTAGCCCCACGTGCTGCTATCAAGCATCACAGAGCTGAGCTCGCCGGTCCCTAAGCAACCGGTGCCTTCGGTCTGGCAATTAATGTGTCTTCATTTATCGTAATGAAAGATAAGAGGGAAGTTGCATGCGATGGCTGCGCTACCTGTGGCATGAGTCATGTCTCACATGTGAGGTTTAGGGGGACAATTTTGTGAGTATCCCCTTTTCCCTGAAGCGGAGCGAGTGTTTTGGAGTTCCCCCCTGCTCCCAAACGGAGGTTTAATCCGTGCAGGTGCTGTGATGTGAGCCTTTCTGAGGCTGCGCGACACAGGCTAATGTAGCGTACATCTTTTAATCCTTTTTTTAATCTAATTTTTCAGGGAGGTCAACTAGTGCTTTATTTAACATGTAGCACTTGCTATTATAGGCCTGCCGCCTCATTCAGCGGCTCATTTGGTGCTGCCTGTGATGTGATGGCGTGCTCAGTGAAACTGCATCATTTCGTGGAGTTGGGGGGAAAAACGGCGCTCTGCTTCTCCCCCATCGTGTGGTCCACATTGCTTTCCAGAGGCTGGTGTCAGGCAATAAATCCATGTGGGATATTGCAGGGTTATTGAGAGGGAAGGGCCCTGAACCCCCACCGGAGGGGAGCAGGAGGAGCGTGGGGGAGAACGGAACCCCCAGAATCCCCCAAATCCCAGCCCCTGTGTTTTGATTTTTGCTCGGGGTGAGACCATGGGCTTTGCCAGAGCCTCCCTGCGGCTGGGGTCCCGCAGGCAGGTCGTCTCAGCTCGTGCAGCCCTCTTCCCAGACAGGGGAACCGTGGCCCCAGAGGAGTGGGGTGCAGTTTGGGCAGCAGCACACTTGCTGCCCCATCTGCTGGTTTTCCTTGGCCCCAGCTCGGGGGCAGGCTGAGCGACGCGTCTCGAGCCTGCGCTTTCCATTGCCCTTTTGCCTTAACTTTCGCTTGTTCTTTAATTTTTAGAAGAGACAACTACTGCTCTGACACCCTGGAAAGGTCAGTAATTCGGGGACCCCCCCACCCACCCCCAACGCCAACACTCCCCCCGCTCTGTTTCCCCACGGCCCCTCTGGCTCCAACCCCAAGTCATCCCAACAGGAGCTGTGGCATCCACCGCCTCCAACTCCTGCCCTGCAATCCCACTGGTATAGCGATGAATTAGGGCTTTCTCGCTGTTGTTTAGCTGCCCTCCCACCCTGTCTCCTCCCCACCAGCCTACTTGTGCCCGTCTGGTGGTGGTCTGTCCCCTCCGCATGCCCTGTCCCCCACCGTGGTCCCCCACTCCCTCCCCATCACCGCTGCGCTCTCCTCCCTGTTGCGGGGGAGAAAGCAGGGATGTCTCTGTGGCCCGTTTTCCCTGTGTTGCTGGGTAGATGAGTCTTGTGGCAGGTCCTTTCTCCTCTGGGATGCTTCTAGTGCCTTTTTTCGGGGATGTGGTAGGGGTGGAGAGGTGTCAGGTCCTCTCCCTGGCGTTATTTGTGGTCGGGGGAAGCTGGTGCTCTGCTATGCAATCTTACCGGCTGGCCAGCTGGCTTGGTGTCATCTTGATTTTGGGGATCCAGGCGGGTTCATTTGTGATGCGTTGAGTGGTCAGCCCTCAAGGTGACTTGTAGATGTCAGGAGGGCTGTGGAGGTAGCGCGGAGACATTCGTGTCTCCAGATCTGCTCTTGCTACACGGCTTCCCAGCCATGCCAGGATTTGGGGCTGGGTGGGGAACGTTGTGAGGTGTCTGTGAGTGCACTGGAAGAGCACTGCTGACGGGAGACCAAGTGGGTAATGGTTCTCAGTGCCCCTGTTGGGCTTTGAAGCGAGGGGACGTGTCCTGGGGTTTCAAAAGGGCAGGTTGATCACCCCGTGTGGGCAGCCCCGTGCCTGCAGGGCACCAGCCTGGATGCCCTCCTCAGATCTTTTCCCAGCCTGGTGTTCCCCTGGGCCAACTATTTGGAGCGTTCTGGAAAAAGCTGCTGCATCAGGCACCCTCCACATCCTTGCATGTGGTGAGGTATGAGCTCCTCACCCTCCATGATCCCCAGAGGTGTGGATGGGCTTGGCTTTTCCTGAGCACCCTCCTCATCCCATCTCATTCTTCTTGAGATGGTCAGGGCCATCAGTGGCCAGCCCTATGCAGGCTCTGAGGAGGAGCAAAACACCAAGTCCTGAGCGTAGTGCTGTGTCTCTGCTGGGCGGGCAGGTGGAGTTTGTGCCCCCCTGCCAAGGGAGATAACAGGGGGACAACAGGGTAGTCACCCCTGCACTGGCTCGCCAGGGCTGGCGATGTGGGCAGTGTTGGACAAAAGCTGTCATCTCCCCTACACATGGGCCTGGGAACTTAGACAAATTCTGGAGGAGTGGCAAAGGCCATTGGAGGTCAGTTGGTGACAATGGGCAGGGGATGGGCTTGGGATGGGAACCCAGGGCCAAAGCAGGACCGTGGGGGCTTGTGTCCCAAAGACCAGGGTCGGTGGGGATGGGGATGGCTGGTGCTGTGCTCTCGAGGATGAGGGTGCCCAGGGAGCTCCCACCTGGGGCAATGCGATAGCACCAGGGGCCCAGACAGGGTGGGTTTGTTGGGTTTGGGTTTTATTTGGTGTTTTATGGGGTTTATTAGCTTGGTGGCTAAGCACGCGGGTGTTTCTCTCCCTTCCTGCAGGCCCCGGTGCAGTGCACGACGGGAACAACGGCGCATGGCGGCGAGGTGGCTGCGTGTGGCTGCTGGCCCTCCCGCTCGCCCAGCTCGCCCGCCAGTTTTGACCCCAGAGCCGGCCCGCGGAGTAGCGGCGGCGACGACCACGGCCAGCGAGCACAAGCAGAAAGGAGAGGAAGAAGAAGAAATGTTCACCGTTTCCGAAAATAATCATAAGAATTGAGAGAGTATCCGGCCAGGCCACCTGGGGGAGGGGGAGAGAGGAAAAACACGCAAAAAAACCACAACGGGAATTTGGAAAGGAGAGAAAAGAAAAAAAAAAAAAAAAAAAAATCCAAGGCTTCCTGCTGAAGATGCAACACGACTGAGTCTTTTTCTTTTCCCCCGATTTTTTTTTGTCTCCCACCCTTCCCTCCCCCCTGTTTTCACCATTCTCTGCCGCGGGGCAGCGTGGAGGACAGGTGGGGCTGGGGGGGCGTGATGCTTCCTCCCTCCGGTCTCCTTCACTGCCCCCGCCCGCCCGCTCCCCCCCGCGGGGACCCCTCCGTCCGGATGCACCGGTTTTCTTCTTTGCCGAGATATCCCCGTCTTCTCATGGACCGTGCCGCCATTTGTGTTTCAGAATATATATATATATATCCATGTATACATATATATATATATATGTATAGATATATAGATCTTCAACAGTTACTACGCCGCCACAAACAGAAAGGGAGGAAGGAGACCGGCGTCGAGCCACGCATTCATCGTACCACCCACAGACATCGTGAATGATAAGGGATTCTGAGTCATGGTTAATTTTATTAATTGTATTTTCTGATACGAGCCTAGAACTCTTAGTTCCTAAAAACAGAAATGCAAAAAAGAGGGGAAGAAAAAAAAAAAAAAAAAAGAGAGAGAGAGAGAAAAAACCAAATCCAGAAAGGAGAGGGGGAGCAAGCGGAGAGAAGTTGCTTTGCTGAGCGCCGCGCAGCCAAGGAGGCAACTGGCCGAGGAGGTTGGCGAGCCCGGCGAGTTGGCGAGGAGGAGGAGGAGGATGAGAAGGAGGAGGAGGAGGAGTCCCGCACCGAACCCCCCTGAAACCGGCCCAAAAAGCGGTCGTCCGAACAGTTCCTGCCGAGGGCACGGGCAACGCTTGCCGCGCGTTGAGGTGGAGGGAGACGCTGAATCTTTTTATGGGATATATATATACAGTATATATAAATATACATATATATATATAATTTTTTTTTTTTCGTTAGCGTTCTAGCCACGGTTCCCAGCAGGGTCCTTCCGCTGCCATTACTGCATGCTGTATATGGAGTTAGGTGTGTATCGGTCCTCAACGAGACGAGATGAGCATCTCGGTCCACGCGTCCCTGCACCCCCTCGCCTTGCCACCCTCAGGTTGCTGGCGCGCGGGGGATGAAGGGCCGCGGGGGACCGAGACCCCTCTCCGTCGCTTTTCGCCGCGTGGCCCCGGCCCCTTCGTGGCGGAATCAAGCAAACTGAGGGACAGAGGGAGATCTATATAGCTCAGTTTTCTATTTTTATATATATATATATATATATATGTGTGTGTATATGTGTGTGTGCGCGTGTGTGTGTGTGTATATATATATATATAAAAAAATAAAAAGGAAATAAGGAAAAGAAAGCGAAGCAATGGGCAGCCGGCCACCCCTGCGGCCAAGCCATCGGCCAAAATGTGGGACCAGTCGACTCGCCGTGCGTTTCGGCGGGGGTCTCTCCTGCGGTCGGTTTTCCTCCTTCGGTTTCCTTTCCTTCCCCGCGGCGGATGGCAGGGGGCACGCGGGGGGGCCCGGGGGCGGGCGGGCGGGCGGCGAGGGGGCTCTCTCTGCCTATCCATTAAAACGATTGTTCCATGTGGCCGCTCCGTCTGGTTGTGGTGCTCATTGCCGCCCCATGCTCTCCCCCAATGCTGCCGGGATGGGGAGGGATGCGGGGAGGGATGTCAGGGGAGGGGTGTTGGGTGGGAGCACTGAATCATTGCGACGGGCTGGGAGAGCATCGGAGAGACGGCACCTGGACCTCACCAGCGAGCCCAGCGGGGATGCTG
Organism: Falco rusticolus; assembly: GCF_015220075.1. Classification (NCBI taxonomy): domain Eukaryota; kingdom Metazoa; phylum Chordata; class Aves; order Falconiformes; family Falconidae; genus Falco; species Falco rusticolus. The sequence goes on along the minus strand of NC_051202.1, from coordinate 3,360,310 downwards.
TCACAGGTAAGGATTTGGTGAGTAGATGGGGAGGGTGTGGGGCGCAGCTGTGCCCTACTTCCCCCCACACGATCCTGCCTGACTTCTTGAGGCCCCAAAAGCTTTTTGTGTAGCCCTCCGTGATGTTGCAGGGGATGCTCATGGAGTGGCCAAAGCGAGTCCTGCGGGAAGGAGCGATGCAGCGATGCGAGGTGGGTGTAAGAAACTGGGTACCCCTATGCACAGCTGTGTATGGACGAAGCACGGCAGGCTGGAACTTGGGTCTCCGTGCAGGTGGGGCGTGTGTCAGGCTTGTCTTAGCTGGTGTCTTGGTTTTTTGCTGATGTGCAGAAAGTTACTTAGTGCATTTGGTCCTCGGCCTCAGCTGTAGCCTCCGGGGTGCTGGCTTTTTTTAAGCCATCTGGCCCATTTTGGTAGGTTCAGAAGCCAATTGCAATGATGGGACTGTTTTGTGGGGTTTTTTGTTGTTTCTTGACCCTACGATGAGTTTGTGTAACCCAGGAGATGAGCACAGGGAACAGGGAGCAAGAAAAAGCGATGGTAGGGTGTTGCCTTGTGGTGTGACATGCAGTGGCTGAGCGATACCGGTGCGGGGCAAGGGAAGAGCTGTGCTCAAATGCATCACGGCATGTCCCAGGTAAGGGACAGAGTAGCGAGGATGTGGGGACAGGACAGCTGGGCACAGCTGTCCACATCCCAGGGACAGGATGGCACGGGAGGCGGTGGCTGGCCAGCCCAGCTCCATGGGGGTGTGCTGGAGCCAGCCCTTCTGTTGGCTGTGGTTTATAGGAGAAAGTGTTGTGGCCCGTTTTGTCTTTGGCAGCAGATGTACCTCTGCCTCTCCCAGGGAGAAGGAGGTGGTGAAGGTCTTTGTGCAAGTCTTGGGACCCCCAGGCCGGGATAGCTGGCCATGGCAGAGCAAGCCTGGCAGAAGAGGCAGCACCCAGACACTTGCAGAGAACGGGGAGGGATCTCTCCTGGCAACCAAGGATGGGTATGGAGGTAACAGGGTTGTCTCCCTCACCTCTTCTCTGTTGTGATTTTTTTGGTGCTCTAGATGAGAGCTCAAGGAGTGTCTGATGCCAGAATTTGAGAGACGAAGAGCAAGTTAAAGAGAGACTGCTCAATGGGTGCATTTATGTATTAATTTATTGACAGATGTATGGGCGTCTCTTGGGAGGGGTGTGGAGGTCATGGCCTGTAATATGCCCTCCGTCCCTGCGGATGTAGCAGCTGAGGTCCTTGTCTTTACACGCAAGTCGAGGGCCACGGAGGGAACCACCCTCCTCCACGCGGAAGGGGAGCGACAGGCACCCCGCGCCGGGCTCGCGGCAGAAAGGGGCCGCGTCGCCTCCCCAGCGCTTGGCGATGGTATAAAAGGGAGTGACGCCGGCGAGGCGTCGGGATGTGCCACGAGGTGGGGCGTTTGCGTGTCTGTAGTTGTTTCTCTCCAGCTGAGACAGGTCCATCGCCAGATGCCCACAGAACTGGCATGGTAAGATGGGCGGCATTAGCGAGGCCAAGACAGTGGCAGGATGCACGGGGGCCACATCTAAGAGACGAGTGTTGCTCGATGGTGCCTCTGGTTCCATCGCATCAGTCCTGGCTCCCTAATGGTTGTTGGGTTTGGGTTTGTTTTTTTTTTTAAGAGACTCAAAGCAGAGAGGGTTTCCAACGTCAGTCACCCATGCTGCTCGACTTACTGCAGCTAACTGAGGAAAAGCTCTTGTCCCCAGCATGGATGGGGAAGGGTCCCTGGAGGCTGGGACACAGCTGTGCCCTAGGTAGTGGGGCTCTCGCAGCCCGGAGCCGCAGGGGCAGCGGTGTTCCAGGTGTCCGGGGGCAGGCAGCATGGCACAGGCAGGGTGGCTCACCCCTCCTGGACCACTTTCCTGGGGAAGCTGTTGGGTTCGGGGAAGCACTTACCTTTCTGCCAGCGTCACTGGAGGGGGACAGCAGAGGTGTCCCTGATGGGTGAAGTTGCAGCAGCTCACAGCGGCGTCAGGGTGGAGAGTTTGCTTAGCTCTGTGCAGCACAGGAGAGCCTGCCGACAGCAGCAGGACAGTTTGTTGTGGAGTTGAGGGAGAAACTCTTGGGACAGGGCTTTTCATTCACATGTCAAGAAGGTGAAGGGAGATCTGGTCCCACCAAGGGGATTGCTCAAAGCAAGCAAACCTCTGATGAGTCTGGCACAGTCCCACAGCCCCCAGTCCCCCCTACTCCCCCACAGTCACCCCAGGTGTCCCCAGCATCCCGGGACATACAGCTGATACACGTCAGCTTTGGGATTTCCCTAGGGAAAGAACTCTCATCCACTCAGTGGCCACACAAGCTCCATTGGCATCCAGAGGCGATCAGGCAACACCCGTCTTCTGGCTTGTCCCTGAGCCAGTCGGCAAGGCATGGGTCCCAAAGTCTCGCGGCAGCCAGTCCCACAGTAGGGAAGCTTGTTGAATGTTTTCTCCCAGTTGATGGGGTGGAAAGGTGCAGCATCACATGGGGAGCTGGGCGTTGCAGCCTGCTGCCCCAGCCCTGCGTTTTTAGGGCAAGATCGTAGCCCTGCTGGGAGATGCCGAGGGTCGTGGCTCCTCCTGCTCTTGGTCCTCACCGTCTCTGTCCTTTGATGAAGACATTTTGTCTGTGTCACACGCCGTCGAATCGCAATAGGAGCAAACCACCCTTAGGAGCGTGTCGTCTGCAGAAGCGTCTCTTGCACGGGGGTAGATTTAGTTGTCAGAGCAGGCGTTGGTATAAGACAATGGAGAAGATGCCGGGAACAGCTCAGCCACTGGAAAGAGGCCTCCCATCACACCACTCCTGCTGAACGTAGGTGAGCGATGAGAGCAAAGCCGGTCCTTACCCTGGAGGGGCTCTGTCAACAGGTACGTGCTCATCGGTGGCTGGGGGACAGAGGTGGGCAGGACTCGGGACCCATCAATGGAGCCACGAGGCCACTTCGCGGGCGAGATGCATGGGATGGGGCGAGGGATGGCCTGAACGGCAGCAGGCCCCCAGTCAGGGGGGCTTGAAGTGTTTGCCAGCACAGGGGGTGATTGAAAGAGGCTCCAACTAAGCATCAGGCGAGGCTACAGGAGCGACACAGGTCTCGGGAGCCCTCCCAGCTCAGCGCGGTGGGTGCCGGGCACTGCGTCCCTCCCCAGGGTGCGTGGGGTCTGTGAAGCAAAGCCCCGAAGGTACAAAGTTCGTCAAACTTTATTGATACACTGCACAATCACAACCATCTCTTATTCTTGCCGAATTAGAAAAGGTTACAACTACAATGTAACATGCACAAATCTCAGGTAGTATAGCCACCCTTGGAATACAATGATCGACGGAAACTCAAGACTGGCCGTTGCGGCCGTCGGCAGGAGTGACCCGGGAGCCACGCTCCCCCCACCCTGGGTGCCCAGTCGCCCCTCCAAGCATCCAAACGCAAAGAGCAGTGGTTGCGAAGGGCTCCGCTGCCCGGGCGAGCCGCGGTGGGGCCGGCCTCAGACAGCCAACACGTTCCTCACAATGGCACGTTACATGGCACGAGAAAGTCGAATACCGCCCCAGCAAAGGACAGGGGAGCCGGCCCGACCCGGGGAGGAGAAGGATGGGGCGGGGGCGGCCCCGGTGCTGGGTCCGCCAGCCTCAGCGTGCGTCGTGGCCTCTTGTTGTTGCCTCTGCTCTCCGATATGCCGTGGCCTCTGGCCCTGTATAGCTGGGGCTAGTTCACATTTCTGCTGTGGGGACAGAGAAATTTGGGGCTGGCCTGGGAAGGGGCATGGGGAGGGGTGGGGGGGTCATTGCAGGGCGGTGAAGACCAGCGAAGGCAGCGGGTCAAGGCATCTCCTGCGCCCAAGGGTACTTTTGGAGCAGGCAGACGGGAAAGGATGTGTGTGTCACCATGCCGGCTGAAGACAGCACCATCCCTGCTCTGCGAAGGTGCCTGGGGCCATGGGGTAGGACCCGGATCACTGCCACTGCCACCTTTCTGGGATGCTGGTGGAGAAGCGAAGCAGGACCGTAGGACACAGTCGCCCAGGGTGCCGTGCCAGATCCCTGCCCACCAGGTAAGCCAGCGCATCGGGCTAGTGCCAGAGTGGCTTCTCCCTTGGGCCACGTGGATTTTGCCCATCAGCTGTGGTACAAGTTGAACATCCCAAGTGTGGGGGCAGGAGCGTTCATTGAGATTTTGTAGCTGTTGCTTTTTTTTGGGTGACAGCCTTGTGGCACATGCCAGTTGGCACGAGTCCCAGCAGCATGGCAGGAGCAGGGATGAGGAGAGGGCACAGCTGCAGAGAGGGTGGGGTGGTGGCCCATTGTGGGCTTGGGTTGTTGGGTTTTTTTTCCTCTCTTTCTTGTGCACCCAGGACTATTAGCCCCAGCTTCCTCGGGACAGCAGGGCAAGGTTTTGGCAGCAGCTGAGTTTGCGTGGGGAAGATGGCGTGTGCGTGGCCATTGCTCTTAAGCCACCTTGCTTATGGAAGGAGAAGGAGGTGCAAGGCATGGGGGAGCGCTGGGCCAGGGCAGGGGGGTGCTTTGTGTGCTTCTTAGCGTGTTGCCGTAGAGTTGAGTCTCCCTGTCACAGGCATAGGGTCCGGCACCGCATGTGAGTTTTTGGGAGCAGGATAGGAGGGTCTGTGCCTGGACCACTGCCCCAAAGCATTCCTGGACAGCCATGGAGCGTCGGGAAGGCTCGGGGCTGTCACCATGAACAGAACGAGGGACCGTGGTGTGGGGCACTGTTGAACACGCAATTCTGTACGCAGGGAGGTGACGCGGCTGCAGCAGGTGGCAGGGAAGGGGACAGAAGCTCCCAGGGTGGCTGGAGGAAGCAGAGGGCAGTCTGGGCACATCCATTTTGGTGTCAAGGCATGGCACAGCAGGAAGGATCAGCCAGCAGTAAGCTAGGGGGTCGGAGCTGTCCTCATCCCTGCCGTGCTGGCACAGCAGATCGATCGAGCCTCCTCCACAGGGTTGAACGCATTGGGCTTTCCTCAGGCAGGGGCACGTGGTGGGCATGAGGAAAGGCAGAGTGCAGACGCTGCAGCTCAGCATCAGCTCCTGTGTTTTTACTGTCCCTTGGAGAAGCAGAGATGCTTGGCTGAATGGTAGGGGGAGGCCACACTGGGAGACAGACCGGGGAGGTGTGGAGCAGCTGAGGTGCAGATGTCAAGGCCAGAAGCGCGTGGTCCTGGCCCCTCCGGGTGTGCACAGATGGGTGCGATGCCAGCTCCATAGCAAAAGGGCCTTGTCACCTGGTGTTTTGCTGTGTCATTCAGTATCTCTGCCCAGTGTTGGTGGTGCTGTGCTTTTGAAGTGCAGGTTGGAAAGGGCTTGGAAAACAAGCCTGGAGGAACTGCCCTGACAAGTGCTGGCACTGCATCAGGGTGAGAGCCACAGGGCAGCCCCCCCTCCCCATTAGGGGAGCAGCAGTGGGGCGAACAGGAGGGGCAATGGCCTGACTGTCTGACATGGCAAGCCAGGATGGTGGGAAGGCTGTAGTCCCTGTAAGGCTGGCAGCGGTCCCCAGAGCTCACATTCCAAGGAGAGCAGCCTCGTGCCCTCAGGAAGGGGAGGTGGGAGAGGGGTAAGATGTTATCTGGGAGAAAGAGTAGCAGGAGGTGGATGACCCTTGAAGGACAACTGGTTGTGTCAGACGACCCCCTCGGAAAGGGTGGGTGAGCATTGTGGTCAGGCGGCCCCGTGGGGCCGCACTGTGGCCTTGGGGAGAGGGAAGAGCCTGGGAATGGAGGCAAGGCTGGGCGACGTGGAGCCGGTGATGTCAGGGTGCTTAGAGAGGAGCTTTGGTGGCGAGAACTGACATTCAGGACCGAGAGGGCTGAAGGCAGAGCCAGGAGGCTTCAACCTTGGGGTCTTTTTGGGCATAGGTGGCTTAGTGAGACGACGAGACGGACATCCCCGGCTACGGCTCTGGGCGGCACCCGCCCCGACGACTCTGCACCCCCTACGTCGGAGACGAGGGGGCCATGGGGAACCCCATCCATGCCGGACCGCATCCCCAGGGCGACGGTGGCGGGTGACAGTCTGGTGGCACGTGGTGGGGTCTGTACAGCGTAACCGGCGGTGAGAACGATCCCGGCACGCGGGAGACGGAGCCATCCTCGGACGCTTGGCGCCGCCGCCCGTCCTCCGGCGCATCGCCCGTCCGACGGAGAGGAGTCCCCGGGCGGCGCGGCGGGCCGAGCCCGCGGCGGGGGAGAGGCGCGGCGGGGCCTCCCGGGACCCTCCGCTCCCTTATCAAAAGTTGAGGAGGAGACAGGCGAGGAGGGCGGCCCAGAGGCAGAGGCCAGCAGCTGCCCGGGACGCTGCGTTGCCACCGTCGTGCACTGCTCCAGGCCCTGTGCAGGGGAGAGAAGAAAAGGAAGACAAAGAACAGCATTAAGGCCAGTGCTGAGTGGATGTGAAGGTGCAAAGGGAACCCACCTCCCCGTCGTCCCTGCCGTCCCCTTCATGTCCCACCCCACCCTGTGCCAGCCATCCCCCCAGGGCTGACGCTTGTCCATGGTTTGGAGAGCGTTGTTGGTGTTGGCATGGGGGCCAGGCGGTCTCAAGGAGGTAGGCAAAGAGCTCAAGGGACACTGAGGTCCTTGTTTGAGGAGGAAGATGCCCAGGGCAGACAAGTCTGGCCCCACCACGCTTGGAGGACACCCTCCTCGGAGAGGCCTGTGCAGCGGCAGGCCATGCACAGGAGCCTGCCCCGCAGGTATAAGCAGCCATGCCGTGTCCATGCTGGGAAACAAGGGTCCCTCAACCATCAGGAGATGAGCAGGACACGGCGTGGGGGCTCTGGATGGGGGACACAGTTTAGTTGGGAGTGTCGTGTCGTTGTGCAGTTAGGTCTTTAGCAAGAGGGTGAGGACGATGTGGCGGGCAGTGGCAGGGAAGGCACCGGTGAGGCAGGAGGCGGACCTGGATATTCTGCCCATGCAGTACAAGAGTCACCGTGTGGGTAGTGACAGCTGAGGAGAGCCAGGAGGATGGATGGCTGTGAGTAGGTGATGGGGAGCGCAGTGGTTTTGTTACTCTGGGTGTATGTCAGGGTGAGGAGCATGCTCCAAGAGAACCCCAGCACCTCACGTTTTCCTGGTCCCAGGCAGCAGAGTTAGCGGGTGACACGGCACGCTTGCGTGCCCTACGCCGCAAGTCAACCCTTGGGAAGGGCCAGCGTGGGAGCGAGCCTTGCTGAGACCCACCGGCCAAGTCTGGGGAGAGGAGGCGGTGCCACCGCATGTGTCCGTAAGTCAGGCTGGGCAAGGAGGCATCACCCCACGCCATGCATCTGGCAGGCACGGAGCCCAGCACAGCTGGGGCAGCCAGAAAAGCAGGTCCCCAGGGGAGGCCCTGCAGGGCCACCCCACCAGGTTCTCCAGGGTCTCAGCGTTTGGGGTGCTGGAAGGGGTGACTGGCCAGTGCAATCGCAGTGGGCTGATGTGGGATTTCTTCCTGTCAGGCAGGTGTCTAGGGCAGTCGGGGGAGCAGCGGTGAGGCAGAGCGGCTGGATTCCCTTTAACACGGTGGAGGGGCCAGGCTGATCGGCGAGGGAGGCTGCCAGGACACCCGTCATGCAGAGGAAGCCTGTATTTGGTCAGTGTGTCTATGGCCACGGACAGGACATGAGTGACAGCGGCGTGCTATAGAGCAACGGAGACATGGCACTGGGCGAGGCTGGGTGTGCATGCAGGTGGTGGGTCACAGCATGGGGTGCAAATACAACTTCATGATCTGGCGAGATGCAAAGAGCCATGCGAGAGGTGCTGGGACCAGAGGGGATCGCCACCTCGGCACGCAGGAATGGCACAGCTCGTGGCCGGTAATACTCGCTGTTGCGGGAGACGGCAGCATGCGGATGCGTGGAGTTTCAGGTACGCAGGGACATTATGGGGTCACGGGCGGGGGTGATCCTCAGCAAGCAGGCCAGGCACAGGACACAGGAGGGTGGTCACTGGGGGTCTGGAACAGAGGTTTGCTGTGTCTTATCAGGTGAGGGCTGTTACTTGGGAAAGATTTGGGCTGGCTGGCACACGTGGGTGCCACTTGGGATCAGATGAGACAGCTGGGCAGAGCAAGGGAAGCGGGGGGGCCCAGAGGAGAGACTGGGCACAGGTCCGCCTGCACTCCCTATGCCTGTGGAGAGGCAAGAGGAGATGACGAAGGATGGAGGGATAGGGACAGAGTGGGGGCAGGGACTGGGACAGCCAGGTAGCTCACGGGGCATGCTGCAAGCCCAAGATGCCCAGTGAGGAAGATCAATAAACAGATGCTGAGAAAGAGGCAGAACAAGCGTGGGTTTTTGGCTAGGCAGATCGGTAGATGTACAGGGAGGTGGCCACATGGCCTTGGAAGGTGAGGAGGGTGAAAGGGCTGAGAGGGAGGGTAGATCCAGCAAAGAGTGAGGAAGAGGAAAGGAAAGGTCATAGCAAGTTCTACTACTGACTGCCCAGCCAGGATGTAAGCACTGATGTGTTATTCTGTAGGCACTTAAGAGATATGTCTAGATTGGTAGCCCTTGTGTTTCTGGGAGATTTCAACTTCCCAGACATCAGCTGGGAATATTGTACCGCTGTGATGAAGCAGGCCTTGGAAAATCTTGAAGTTTGTAGGGGAGAACTTCTTGGCACAAGTACTCAGGGAACCAACTAGAAAAACGCCCTTCTGGACTTTCCCTTTGTGAATAGAGAAGGAGACTCATCACTCACAGGAGAGGTGATGGTAGGCAGCTGAGCCATGGCAATGAGGAAATGGCTAAGTTTAAAATCTTCAGTGTCATGAGAAAAAAGGACAGCAGAGTTTCTCCCTTGGACTTCAGGAGAGCAAACGCTCAGTCATTCAGGGAGTTATTAGCAGAGTCCCCTGGGAAGCTGCTTTCGAGGACTCAGGAGTCCATGAGCGCTGGTCAGTTTTTAAGAAGTGCTTTTGAGAAGTGTGGGAGCAGGCGATCCTGCCGTGTTGTCAGTTGAGCGAGCGGGGTGGAACACTGGCTCCCCTGTTCTCCCGTTCTTCTTTCCATTGGCCCTTTCTGTTTCCCCTTGCCACAGTCTCACTCCATCCTCTGCGTCTCCCTTTCCTTTCTCCCACCCACTTCCCTGTCTTCCACGGGTCCCTCTCATTCCTATGTGCCGCATCCCCCTCTTTTTCTTTTTCCATGTCTCTCTGCTTGTCTGTCAAGTCCCTCCCGCTGTCTCCCCAGTTTCAGCCTCCCAGCATCTCTCCCCTTCTTTGTCTGCCTCGCCCCCCATCACAACCTCTGTTGCTCTGCCTGTTTCTCCCTCCCCTTCTAGCTCGCTCTCTCGACCTGAGCATCTCCCTGTGGTTTTGAGCTGTCTCTAACTCTCTGCATCCGTCCCTCTTGTGCTCGCCGTCTATGTCTGGATCCCACTCTCCCCCCTGTCCCTGTGTCCACCTTGGCATCTCAGTCTCCCCTTATCTCACTGCTCCCCTGCGTTCTGTGTCCCCCTTCTTTTCTCGGTCAATTTGTCTCTCCTGCCCCTTTGTGTATGTCTCCCTCTGTTCTGCCCCTCCTTGCTGCCTCGCGGTGGGTCTCCTCTTGCTATCCCACTCCGTCTGAGGACCTCTTTCCATCGGGCCACCTGAGCAGCCCCCCATTTGTTTCCCTGCATCTCTGCCCCTGGGTCTCTCTGTGTCTGTCTCTTTTTCTTCCTGTGTCTCACTCTCCGTCTCTCTTTCTATGTCTGTCTCCTGGTTTTCCCTCCGTCCCTCTCCCTTGTTCTTGCCCCCTCTTCTGCCTTGGCCCCTCCCTCTCCCTGGCTCGGAGTGTCTCCCTCTGGCTGCCTCACTGTTCCGGGTCTCTCTCTGTCTTCTCCCCGCTCTGTCTCCCTTCTCTTTGTCTGCTTCACAGTCACGGTCTGTCCCTCACTCCCTGTGTCGCTGCATCTCCATCTCTGACTCTTTCTGTCCTGGCTTATGCCATCTTTGTCTTTTTTTCTCTCTCTGTCTCATTCCATCTCTGTCTTAGTATCTCTCCCGTCTTGTGCTGCAACCCTCTTGTTATCTAACTGCCTTTCCCTCTGCCTTTGTTTCTCTACCCATCTCCCTGCAATGCTCTGTATCCCCACATCCCCATCCTCGTCTCTCGGAGCTCTTATCTATGTCCCCACGTTGTGCCATCTGCACCCTTTTCTGTGCATCTCTATCTCCCTCAGTGGTTTGGTTTCCTTCTACCTCCTGGTCTTTGTGCCCGTCTCCCTCTCTCTGTATTTCTCTGCCTCCCAGTCTCCCGGCTGCATGCATCTCCTCCCTCTCTCGCGTTCTCAACCCCCTTTGCTGGGTCTCCCTCTTAATGTCTGTCCACTGTCTCTCACTTTATCCCCTGGTGCCCTCTCCCTCTTTCCCCAGTGCTTCCCAGCCTGCCCACCCTCCCTTCTCTCTCCCTGGCTGGTCCTTGTTTATTCTCCTTTTTCTCTGATGGCAACCCTTGCTTGTGCCCATGCATCTCCTTCCCTCCCTGTGTCCTTTTCTGTGTGTCTCTCTGTGCCTCCACAGCCTCCCCCCCTTCCCTGTCCTGCCCACTGGTGCTCTCCCCTGCTGCTGCATCTCTCTCTGGCAGTTCTCTTGGTCTCCCTGTGTCTTTCCTGTGCTCCATCTTCCACACTCTATGTTTCCCCTTCTCTTGCTCTGCCTCTCGGGTGTCTCACTCAGGTTTGTCCCCCTTTTGGTTTGTCTCACTCCCTTAGTTTCTCAATCCTGTTTTTACTGTCCTCTCCCTCCCTCTGGGGTCTGGCGATGTCTCTTAGAGGCCATGTCCCTTTCTGTGTCTGCCTAAGTCCTTTTTTTCCCTCGTGGTGTAGGTGCTCTTCTCCCAGGCTCCATCTTCTCCATCTCTTGGACTCCTTCTCTGTGCCTCACGTTGCGCTGTCCACCTCCTTTTGTTGGCATCACTGGTGCCCCCCCCGGTCTCCTCATCTCTGGGCATGTGTTCCTTCTGTTCCATGGGGCTGTCCGCCCCTCCCCATGACACTGTCTCTCTGGCCCCCAGTTGGCCATCTTGGCATGCTGCCCTCCTTCCACTTGCACCTCTGCGTCTGTGTGTTTCCAGTGCTGCCCCCCCTACTCCACCCTCTCCCTGTGCTTGTCTCTTGCCCTCTCTCTCTCACCCTGAGAGTCATCCTCTCTCCCCTTGGTTGTTTGTCCCCTCTTTCTTTCTAATCTAACCATTTCCCTGTCTGTGCATCCTCCCCTCAGCTCCCAAGTCTCCTTTTTGTATCCTCCCGAGTACCCCAAATCTGACCATTTGGCATCTGAGCATGTTTTCCCCATTTGCCAGCTCCCCTCTCTTCCTCCTTTCTAGGCCTTCTGCTGTCCCCATCTCTGACTGTCTCTGCCGCCTTTTATGTAACTCTGCTCCTGTCTGTCTCTGTTGCTCATTCCCCTTCTGCAAGTCTGTCTTTTTTATGACTCCTGTGTCCTCCTTGGTGTCCTTCCCGGCATTTCTCTGTCTGTAGCACTCTTTCATTGTAGCTGCTGTGGTCTCAGTAGCTAAATCTTGCTCTGTCTCTGTGCCCCCATCTCACCCTCTCTGGGCGCCTGTCTGCCTATGTCCTTCTGACTTGGTCTCTCTCTCCACTTCTCTCTGTCCCTCTCTCCTTTTGTCCTCTGCCTCTCCCTCTCTGTTGCCGTCCCCCCCCCCCCCTTTCTCTCTTGCCCTCCTCCACGCCCATCTCTCTCCCCGTGTCTCCCCCTCCTCCTTCTCCCCAGTTTCTCCTCTCTTTGCATGTAGTTTTCTTTCTTTGATTCCCTGACTCTCTCCCCATCTACTTAGTGTCTCTCTTGCAGCCTGCCTGACTGACTTAGTCTCTGTTGTGGTCTCCCAACCAGGTGCCCATCCAATAACTGTCTTGTGTGACCCTGGATAAATGTGTCTGGGTGTCTTGTGGTGGGTGCACAAAGGAGCAGGGAAGGTGAGATCCTTTTTTTTTACTGGTAGAGGGTGCTTGGTAGGGAGATGAGTTGTTCATCAGCATTTGGAGGGAGGGAAGCAGGTCACAACCCACCAGCTCCTCAGCGACTGGAGGATGCAGTTGGTCATTTGCTTGTAAAGACTCGTTTGCTCACACATCAGGGATCAGGCCTTGGTGGACAAGCCATCCATTTACTAAAGCAGGGCATCGCTCTCGGCCCCACACACATCCCGTGAGGTGGTACCAACGTGAAACCCGAGGGTGGAGTAACTCCCCCGGTGACCCCATGGCCTAGAGAACAGGAGCGTCTTTGGCTGCTGGCATCCCTGCGCACTCCAGAGAGGGTCCTTGCCCCTCAGAGGAAAAGAGCACCTCCCACCCATTGCCTGACCGCTGACGTGATCCCCAACGTCCTCCCGGCAGAGCCCTGCCACACATGGACAACTGCAAGACCTGCAAGGACACAAGAATGCACGGAGGGGGCACATTGGCACCAAGACCATGAGACAGAGCCTCTGAGAACAACTAGAAGGGCACGCTCAACAGCAGAGGAACAGACGGAGCGCCAGCAGGAGAACAGAGGAGGTGTAGGCAAGCAGGGCGGGTGAGAAGAGGAGATGGCCAACAAGAGAAGGACAGAGTGAGGAAGAAGCCCACGGCCAGAGGGAGGGACATGGAGAAAAAGGCAAGGCATGAAACACCCAGACACAGAAGATGCTGAGAGCCACCAGCATAGACACGTGTCCAGAGGCAAAGAGAAAGCACCTACAAACAGATGTGGCAGCACCGTGGGGATGACCACAAAGGGGTGCCAAGAGGGTAGCGCTGACAAACACCCCCCGAAAGACCACAGACCTCAACCCGCTGAGGCAGAGTGAGACAAAGACCCACGTGTCACAAACCACTAAAGAACAGCACAGCCACCTTGAGAGAAACAGCTAGGGCCACCCCACAGTGACCACTGGCAATGGTGCTCACATGCCCAGCACACATGGAGGAGGCTGCCCAAGGTGACGTCCAAGAGACGGACAGGCACAACGCGTGCACTGGGACCAACCTGCACGCTCACACAACAGGAACAGGCTGAGCCACAGAGAGAGGACTGCAGGAAGATAGACAGGTGACACACACCATCCAAGACAACCGGGAGCCTTGCAAGATGTGAACGAGGGTGCTCTGTGCTGCTGCAGACCCAAAGCACACATGCACGTGCCTACAGCCACCCAGAGACCAACACAGAGCCTTGTTACCACACAGAAGACAGGCACAGACACACCGCTAGACAGAGGTGGTGCCCGACGATGCAGACGCACACGAAGCAAGAGGCACTGAGACTGGATGCGATGCAGGAGGGCTTCAGACCCACAGCAATACACTGACAGACAGAAATTGGGACAACCAGATGCCCTGCAGTGAGGGGCAGCACAGCTGAAGGCACGGACTACATCCCAAGACACCATCTGCAACCGGGAAAAAGACCCAGAGGCAGAGAGGGGAGATGTGGGCAACACCACAGTGAGCCACAGAAGCCAGTGGGGAGATGCCTCAAGACTCCACACTGTAGGTGTGGTGGCCCTGGGTGTAGCCATACACCCCTATGCAGGCACACTCAACCCTGGCCACACGCCCTGACACAAGCAGTCCAAAGAACCCACGCTGAACCCAAGACAGCCACATAAACACGCCCAACACACACACCCCCCCCGCCCCGGACACACTGCCAGGCACCTATGATGAGATGATAAGCCACGGCACAGCCTGGGAGACACGTTGCCAGCAGACTCTCACATCTACATGGGAGATGGGGAGACCAGTGTGTGCAGGTCTAAATCAGAGTGAGAGCAAGGGTGCTGGTGGGACAGGAACAAAGAAGCTGGTGGATGCAGAAAGGTGGCCACGAATACTGGGGTGCAGCCTCCAGTGCCTTGAGACTGCCACTCTAGCCTAAAGGAACTCTACCATGCGGGGACCAAACCGTCACACTTTGCTCTCCAGCAACCCCCTAGCACATCCCTACCCCTTAAACAGACACACAGACGCTAGGGACACACCAGTAGACGCCTGGCACCATGTGGGACTACTATCCTGAGCCTCCATGGAGGAAACACAGCCAGCCTCCCCAGTGCGGGTCAACCCCTGCATGCTCACACACAGTAGTGTGGGTTTTTTTTTTACTGAAATAAAGTTGGGGGGGTTTTCCTGATGTCAGTTATCTCCTTCTAGCACAGCTCCTGCAACAATATCCTTCCAGTCAGCGCCATAAACGCAGCTGACAACACGGGATTTCTTTCTCTGTCCTCATGCAATGCTTGTGCCCTCCCTGTCCCACCCATTTGGCAACATGAGTGGTGAGGGACAGACGGTTGCATTCAGCCTCCCAACTGCAAGGCTGTAGCACACACCACACCGGGACAAATGGCAACCCACACCAGACCACAACATGACCCAAGCAGGACAGACTGGCCCAGCGCCGAAAACCATACAATGGGTTAGAACACAATAGATCAGCCCGTATCAGAGTTCACCTGATCGATCAAAACACAAGAGGAAAGACGAGAACAGAACCTGACAGTCTAGACCCAAAGAAAAGAGCCCGGACCAGGGCAGATGAGAACGGATTAGAATAGAACGGCCCGGCCCCTAACAAAACAACATAGATTACAACAGAGCAGACCCAAACTCAACCGTACAGAATCCAACAGAATAGACCAGAGCCAAAACCCCTGGAGCCAAGCAGGACAGGTCTGACCGCAATGGAACGGGGCAGGGCAGGCTGGTGCAGAACAGAATACAGCAGCACACAACAAATTAGGGTCTGTGACAGCCCCCTCAGCTTGCCAGAAAGCCACAGGGACGTGCCACAGCTACACATCGCCTTCCTCAGTGATAGCTGCCCAGTCTGCCACTCCTCAAACACCGTGCCGCTGCGGGCACCCGACGCGAGCTGCCCTGCTGTGGCCCTCCACGCCTACAGCGCTCAGCCTGCTGCTGCCACTATAACACAACTGCCGGTAGTCCTGCCAGTCCAACACCCGGGACAAACCCCACACCGTGCACCCGAAGCGCGTGCTCACCTGGCCCGGGCCCCCTCCTCGGCCCTGTGCTCCAGCGATGCCGCAGCTTGGCCAGGAGCCTCTTCTCCGCCTGCGGCTCCGGCTCTGCAAAGACGAACGGCTGCCTGCCAGCTGACTCTGCTGCGTGCCCCTGAACACCCGTGAGCGCCGTGCCCACCACTGAGCACTGCCCAGCTGTGTGAGCCCGCTGGGGCCAATGCAGATATCAGCTGCTGCATCCTCTCTGCGGGACCTTGCCACCCCATTTGGCATCTCAACAGGCCAGCAACACTAAATACAGCCAGCTCCACTCCATCGCCGGCTGCCCGCCCACCTCGCTGCCTCCTCTTCATCCTCCTCTGCCTTGCTATAGCTTGCTGCAAAAAAACCAGAGCACCTACCATACAGGATGATGCTGGCATTGGTGTTGCCCAGCTTGTTCGTGGCCACGCACGTGTAGTTGCCATAGTCCTTCTCCGAGACGTTGAAGAAGGTCAGTGTTGACAGGCGGCCCTTGCTCTCGATCCGCACGCCCTCCAGCCCGTTTGCTAACCTGTGGGGAAATGTGGATGATGGCACTCTGCGACATATCTTGCCCTCTCCCCAGACACCCCCTCTCTTCCCACCAACCAACACCACTATACAGCCACATGTTGTCACCAAGACAAGCCCCAACACGCTGCCCGAAAGCACACCACGCTCTCCATCCCGTAACTCATCTCCCTGCCTGACTCATGTGGCCAACATCACCCCCTGCAAGCCACAGCCACCATCCACAGAGAAAGCCCCCTGGGACCCCCTCAGCCCTTAGCTAAGCACTCAGACCCACGAAAATGAATTAATCCCAGCCTTTCTCCACACTTCAGCCCCCAGGCTGGTGTGGTTCCCCACCCCCCAACCCGCTATGCCCTCCCCTCTGCAACCCCTCACCTGGTGTCCTCTTTGAACCACTGAAACTCCGCCATGGGGACGGCCGAGGCCTCGCACTGCAGGATGCCCTTCTGGCCCACCGAGGCGCCTGTGTTCTTGGCGTTCGAGATGTACGGCGGGTCTGCGGAGACGCCGTACTGCATCACTCTGGGCCACGCATGCCCACCCCGCCACAATTCCCCCGTCCCTTCCACTCACAGTTGACGGTGACTTTGACTTTCCGCACATCCGGGACAGCCACGTCGTTGACAGCGCTGCACTCGTACTCCCCGGACTGCTCCCGCGTGATGCCTGTGATCTCCAGGTACTCGTCCTCGCTTACAAAGCCCTGCCCTGGGAGACGTCCCGAACACATGGCACCATTGCCCATGGACACTGGGACCTGCCCCCCCCTTACACCCTCTGCCTGGATTCTGCCATGCCCTATACCCAGGACGCCTGGGACATCCTGTAACAAGCATCATCACCCCCATATCAGGGCACATCAAAGGGCCAGCACCTCCACCCTCCACAACAGACAGCAGCGGACTGTAGGCCATCTTTGTACCACCCTGGCCACCTCTATAGGGACATCCATCCATCCCACGTGGGCTGGGTGAGACCCCAGCTCGGACCGAGATGGTTCAGCCACCAAGCCCTGAGTGTGGTCTCACCTTTCCCAGAGAGGTGCCGCCACGTGACGGTGGGCTCCGGTCTCCCGAAGGCCAGGCACATGAGAGTCACGCTGCTGCCCTCGTTCACGGTGATGTCAGATGAGATGTTAACAATCTGGGGGGGAACTGCAAGACAAAAAGAAGAGCAAAGCCACTGTCAACACACCAGCTCACCACACCCTGCCAGGAAGCCCGGGCAGTGAGATCTGCCCCATCACTGGACATCGGTGTCCACCCCATCACCCTGTTTGGTTGCCAACCCTGTGTCTCCAAACCAGCACCTCGGACCGGAGCAGAGCACGGACCCAGGGCATGAAGGGGTGCCCCTCCCCGTGGCTGAGCCCCCGATAACCAGCTCTCGTTATGGCCCATGACAAGGCTCATATTTTAGCATATTTATTAAAGCTGTTTAAATTACTGAGCGTCTGCTCCATTCAATACCGGCCACAGTGATTTATATTACTCTATCCCCAGATACTCCATCTAATAAATAACTTGGCAATCTCCACACCCATAAATATCCCTGGCCCCGGCAAAAAGCAATTAAAGCCCACTCGCCAACGCCGCTTCCCAGCACTCTGGGCCATCGGATGCAGCCCCCAAAGGGTCTGTACCCCAGGGAACAAGTAAGGCTGTACAAAATGACCTGCCCCAAGGTAAACACCACTCGACAACACCAGAAAGGATGCCCCGCACCCCCTCCCTGAGCACACCATGTGCCCAGAGCCCCAGCTCATGTGGCGTCGCACACCCAACCCTTGTGCCAAGGGCTCTCCCACAGCACTGGGGTGATTGCCTGAAAAATACTGTCGCTGACACTGGCACCACCTGGAAGGGGACATGAGGGCTGCTCTGGTGTCCTCTCGCCCCTGAGGACTGTCCAAGCCAGGGCTCTAAACTGACCAGGCTGGGTAAGGGCAGAGGGATGCCCAGCGGGGCCAGCGCTACATCCCCTGCAGCGCTCGGTCCGTAACCGCCAGGCTTTGAGCCTCACCAGGCTTTAAAAACCCAACACCCTGAGCGAGCCTTTTGCTCCCAGGCTTGGGAGAGACGGCACAGGGGGGACAAGCCGCAGCAAAGACGTGGCGCAGTCTCTGTGGCCTGATGGACCCTGCAAAGCAGTAAATTTCCCAGCAACTTGACACATTAATATAGAAGTACAGTCTTGTTATAGCAGAGGGAGATTGTCCGAGTCCTTCAGGGGAAAGCAGCAATCCGAAAATGAAAAGTGTGCCCTGGCAACTGTTGGGAAATGTAGTTAACACTTGGAGCAGGGCTGGCCAGCTCTGATGGTGTGGCCCCAAGGAGCTCCACCATGGGAAGGCTGCCGATGGTCCTTCCTTGCTCAGCCAGGGAGATGACATTATGCCCTATTAGCAGCATCCTTGCACTTCTCCCCTCCATTAACAGCATCTCAAAACAGGTACCAGGAACATCTAAAACCAACAGCATCAAAGACAAGCCGCCCCACAACTGGGGATTTGTCACCCGCTCACAAGCCTGCAAACCAGACCTCCTCGCATGCAGTTTTGGTCCAAGATGACAGCAGCACCATTAGTGGATGCTGACACCCTAGGATGCCTGTTCCAGATGGCACCCTGACTCTTCTGTCTCTTATAAAAGCCATGGAGTCAGATGAGAGTGATGGTGAGTGATGCATGGCACCAGCGAAATCACAACCATTGTACTATCCCTGCTGCACTCAAGGCACCACCCTCCCTTCCCACCCAGCACTTCTCCAGGATGATCCCCCCCTGTTCCATGCTACCTGCGAGGCTACGCAAGCCACAGATTACATGGGGCGAAAAAAAAAAATCCAACCCCCAAACATCATGCAGACATTCATCTGCTTCTCAAAGCCTTACTAGATAGACGTGCTCCCGGTGCAGACAGTGCTTGCAGGCGAGCATGCTGCCAGAGGAAGGCAAGCCCTCCCTGCGCAGGTGCTGTGGTGCTCAGCTCTGAACCCCCACAAAGAGCTAAAACTACATAAAACGAGAGCAACACACGTCAAGGAAGCCAATCTGATCCACATCTCCTGGCAGAGATTTCATCTACTACACAGGAGGCAAAATTAGCTCCGCACACCTTTCCCTGCACAGCACCCGCTCCGCCTCTGTATTTCTAGCATCACCTTCCCATTCCACCTCCTGCACGCAGCCCTGCTGGGGTCAGACCGTGGACAAAGGCACTCAGACAGGCCAGACTGATCAAAGGCAGACGGACTAGAGAGCACCCCAGCTGTAGACCCGCTTGGCACCAGCCTAAGGACACGGCCTCTGTCAAGGCTGTCCCCCAGGATGATCACCATCCGACTGTCATTCAACAACACGCCCCTACAACAGGGCTGCACTCTCCCAGCCTGAAAAGGGGGGCACACACGCAGAAGGTACGCTGGAGCTCGCCGGAGCATCTTCAACCTCCTAGCCCTCTCCCAGCTCATGGCCATCATTTCTTTCCCATCCTTCGAGTCCCAACCCACAAGTACAAAGTGACATGCAGAGGCTGGTGCTCTGCACGCAGGTGTGAACCTGTCCTACTCCCAGGTACAGAAATAATTCCACTCCTGCACAGGAAAATACCACTACCAATAGCCACTGCAGCCCAAATGCTCCCATTTCGGCAGACACCAAGCCACACAAACACACACATCGGCTCCAAAGCCCTCCCCTCCAGCAAAGGATGCTGACACAGCAGGCAGACAAGCCAGCAGGTCTCGCAGAGGGGAACGGCACCTCCCAAAGCCACTGGCCATGGCCCCGAAGCCACGGGGGCCAGGGTAGCACTGCCATGCTGTGCTGCTGCCTGCCTAATCCGATCAGAAATGCCCTCGAGCGCTGGCAGGGACAGCCACGGAAAGTGCGGGGACCCCGCCGGATGGCTCGATATCCTGCCGCGACGGCGATCGTTGCCTACAAGGTTACCAGGACTTAGAGAAGGACATCTAAGGACCTTGATTACATTTCTATAGATCTCACTGGGTGGGCTGTCAAGGACAGGATCACAAGGGCTCCTTGGGAGGAGCTGGCAGAAGCTGGGCCCATGCAGGGACATGGCCATCAGCAGATGGGACCTGAGTGCCAGCAGGTGGGATAACTCCATCAGCAAACATGACTGCACGGATAAAACCAACCTGCAGCTGTGCCCTGTAAATGCCATGAGGTGGGTACAGCTGAGGCACGTACACGACTGCCCTGACGAGTGCATGCCACCAGAGCTGCCGTGTCCCAAGTTGAGGACAGCTTGGGATCGGTGCTGGGCAGTGTCCAGAGGCTCTTCTGTCCCCCTATAGAGTCTTCCTGGTCCTTGACAGGCTGGGTCAGATAGCCCTGCTGATAACTTGCGGCCCACCAGCATGACTATGGATGCTGTCCCTAGGATGTTGACAGCATCCTTTCCCTCGATTACCTTTGGTTCTTCACGTTTACCTCCACCTGTCCTACATCCCCTACACAGCAAATACCCAGTAGTTACGACAGCCTCACCTCACTACATACAGAATAAATGATGACCAGCTGAACATACTAACAGCTAGAGAAGTGGCAAGAGTAGGGCTGCCGCTCAGTTGGAGAGATGGAGCATCGTTGCCTCTCTGCCTTTCGCCAGGTTGGTGCTTCCTTGTGTGCAGAATATAAAAGCTTGCTCCTCCGAGCAGCTCGCGTTAGCCTGCACACACGTCACTACACGCCTGATCATACAATAGCTAAGGAAAAAGACTACGACGACAAGCAAATTGAATACAGAATAAATCCCAAGCAAGTGACGAGTGGCATGGTCTCGCCGGAGCAGTGAGAGGCCCACAGAGGATTTCGTCAACCCTGCGTAATATTAATCACGGGTAAGTTAATGCATAATGTTTGGTAGGCCAAAAAATACATTTGCGCTGTAATTCCTTGTTTGTTAGGAAAGCCGGCAAGAGAAATTGAATGTGAAAGCGATGCCACTAAATTCAATAACAATAAGCCTGTGATTTATCTCCTTTCTTTACCGCTCGAGACCCAAACCGCCCTATGCGCCGATTCACGCTCTCCATCAGGCCTGGGCTTGTGTCGGTTTCTGCCACCACTCCTGGGGTCCGTGAGACACCATCTCTCCCCTCTCCTCCCAGGCTGGGAGCTGCAAATAGCCCTGCGGGGCTGGCCGTGGCACCATGCCTTGGTGACGCTGCCATGTCCGGTGATGCTACACAGCACACTGGGGGTATCCCTGGCAAGCACAGCCAAGCAGTCCCTGGGACTCTCCCAAACACCACTGGTCCCAGTGCCTCCTCCGGGCACTGGTTTGCCCTTGCTGCTGCTCCACAGCCAGCCCAGCTGGGGACAAAAGCAACTGGGGGGCTCGGACCTTGTGAGCCGCTAGCGGATACCCAAGCGTGATGAGGCCAGGGATGTGCAAGTCCAGCCCGTGCCAGTGGGGATGCAGCTTCCCTGCTAAACCATGCGGGAAGAGACAGCGGGTCGGTAATCGCTGCGTGATCATCGGCTACATGTGACGGTGACGCACGCGAGCGCGTGCAGGCTGACTCATCTCCCAGCCGCTCCCTAGCGCCGATCCCTACCGGAGACGCTCACCGCCGTGGCCCAGACTATTTTTAGCTGCCAGATCATTACTGCTGCACGCCTTGGAGCAGAGAGCCTGTGCGAGTGCCGGGGCTGACACATACAACTGATGTCCCTCCTCCACATCGTTAGCTCCTAATCCATTAAAAGACACCTCTATCCTACACCTTTGATAAGGTGAGATGATAGATGGGCACCTATGGGCTCTTCAAACCACCAGACAACAGCCACTTGCCCACCTCTACTGGGTCCCCACAGGGATGGCCCTGCCCACAGAGGGGGACATGTTATCTTCAGCACTCTGTGGGGAGGTGACATCCTCCACAGAGACCATCCCACCTAATGCGGGCCACCCACCTGCCCTGGCGCATCACTTACCACCCCCTCTTGGACACCTCCTGTTTTGGGGAGATGCAGCATTCCCGCTGTTCCTTCACTTCCCCAGCTGCAGCCGGGGCCCGTGCCCTCTGATGGGTGATGCTGTCACTGCCAGGAAGCGGGACCTGACATCACCTTGGCAGGGGTCGGATGCCTACCGGAGCTCATGCCACTTCCCTACCTGGTACCCCCAGCTGCCTACAGCCCCACGCACCTCCAGCTCTGCGTGAGCCTCCCCACCATAGGCAGGATGGAGCTGTCAGAGATGTCGCCATGTGAGGTCTCATTAGCGTACGGGAAGTCAGCACAAAGAAAGCAAATATACTGAAAGAGCAAATACACTGAAAGCTCACATTTTGCCAGTGCTTTCCATCCCCTTCACGGATGAGAAGCGCGGCAGGATGGCATCAGCCCTGCGTGCCTGCTGAAGGTACCACCGATACAAGATCTTCCTGAAAACGGCTCCTGTTTGGGGCTGATGCCCTTAAAAAAGAGATGTGGGCATGCACCCGTTAGCCAGCTCCTGGCTGGGGAGCACCTGCTGCCAGACAGAAACAGATTTGTTTCCCCACCTCCAACTCACCTTTGGCTTTGGGGTGCAGGGGACAGCTGAGAGGACCCACACAGCAATGCTGCATGAATTGCACCTTGACCTCTCATCCAGCCTGCGGGGGGCGGGGGGGAAGCACCAGGGACAAAGACACAATGTCAGGAGTTTTAAAAAAACCGTTGCTTTTCGGCAGTGAAGATTATCTTTGGTGATCGAACCTGTTCTGATGGCAGCCCAATCCAAGAGGCTCGTCAGAGCTGATTTTATCGAGATAATGGATTAAACATATCCGACAGCTACAGTTTGGTCAACAGAATGATTTTTGTGAAATTTCCCAGCCAAGTGAGCAGCGTGCCATGCCGGCGCTTTGTTTCAGAAGAGATCTTCCTTTTCCCTTCTCTGAGTCTTAAACACTCCCTTTTCACAGCCTTCCCCTGGTAAAACACACTTTATATGATCCTTTTACATGAAAGGATCATAACACGTGTATTTCGAACACATCCTCTCTGCTGCGAAGATGAGATTTTCTGGCCTGGCTGATATTCCCCCAGTGACCGCAACTCTCCCCATGCCTGGCCGCCTTTCTGCACACCATTTCAGTGTAGCTGAAGGGGGAGGAAAGAAAAAAACACCCCCCAAACCACCTCCCCACAGATGCCTTCGGAGCCTGGGACCGTCGTACAGTGCATCCATACCCTGTCTCCACGCGGACTGGGAGCCCTCCCACAGAACTGGCCCATGACACCGTGAGACACATTGGAGATAAACACAAAGGGATCGACAAGCCGGCATGGATCCCTCCGTTGGAGTGGACAGACACTCTGGCCGTGGCAGGGACCAAACGCTCATGAGACGTCGGAAAAATGAAATGTGGGCATCAAGCGCTCTTTGCTAGGCGGAGTCTCCCGGCTGCTTGCTGCACACCCTTTTTTCTCCAGGTTTTCACGTTGAGACAAGGGAAAGCAATAAAACCAAAACTCGCAGTGTTATACCTACTGTGTAACCACCTGTCAGTAAATTTATGAACAATTAGGAAGTGAGAGTGCTTCCCAGGGAGCTATTTGTGCGCACGCTAAAACGTTCTTTCTGTTCAGAAATATAATGGGGAAACAACTTCTCCAGTTCTCCCCCCCTCTTCCCCATTTTAGCTTTTTGCAGTAATTAATCAGCTGCCACCACGCTTTTGTTCCATCAGCTCCCGGTCCTTGCGGCACGTCCCGATGCCTCCTGCTAGCTCTGTTCCTGCCAGCTCCTATTTGCCCATTCCAGGAAGCCTCAAGAACAGGAGCTGAGGATGCTCTCCCACCCCATCCCTGCTCCAGACGTTTTGGGTTAGCACGTGATGCCAGCCACTTTAGGGACAGGGCTGTTCCCTGGGCAGTGCATGCCGTTTTCTTCCTGCCATCAGGCTCTTCCTTTTTCCCAACCTTCCCCCTCTCCGCACCCTCGCTCCTTCATTATTCTTTCATTTTTCCACTTCACTGCCTCCCCGTCTCTTGATGCTTAGTTCTTTTCTGTGTGCGGGTGTTTCCTTCTCTCTTCCCTTTGTTCCACCAGTCTTTGGGCTTTTCTTCTCATCCTTTTTTTTTTGTTTGTTTTGGTTTTATTCCCCGTCCAGTTGCTTCTTTCTTCAGTCTTTGCTGTTCCTTCTAGATCTTCTCTGGGCTCCCACTGGCTTTGAATTCACTGCCGCATCTTCC
Source organism: Falco rusticolus (assembly GCF_015220075.1). Classification (NCBI taxonomy): domain Eukaryota; kingdom Metazoa; phylum Chordata; class Aves; order Falconiformes; family Falconidae; genus Falco; species Falco rusticolus. The sequence continues at coordinate 3,336,557 of NC_051202.1, read as the reverse complement.
TCATTTGGCTGTCTGCTCTCTTGCCCATCTTCCATTTGTTCAGGGAAGGAGGAAGGGCGACGTAGGGGTCTGGCTGGTCCTTCCGAGCCTTTTCCCATCCCAGGGCACTGGTATACATTGCTTGTCACAGGCACTCCTTTCCATCCATGGGAGCAGCACTCTGTCCTAGGCAACGCTTGTGGACATCAGCCACCACCTTTGGCAACAAGGGCATTGCTCTCCAAGGAGACCTGGAAGCCACGCTGGGCCACCTCACAAGTCTATCATCGACCCAATTCTTGGCCAAAGAGCTGTGACTTTAACCTGTGTCACCCTGGTCTGGCTGAGGCATGGCAGCCACCAGATCCCCACGTCCCCTGGGACTGGCTGTGCTCCTCTCTGCAATGGGCTGGACGTGGCTGTGCGGGCACGTAAAGGAGAGGGACACCCCAACGGTCCCGCCTGCAAAAATGGTGGCACTGGACACCTCCAGCTGCCATTAGCAGCCAGGTTTCCAGGCAGCTCTGCATGCCAAGACAGCAGCTCACACACCCTCAAGCACCATGTCATTGCCCTTACAGACTCACAATAGCTAAACCGAGGGGAATACTGATGAAAATGCATCAGGAACCCCAGGCAAGCCCTCAGCGTGGTCCTGGATGGCAGAACAGCACAGCACTTTGACAGACAATGCTTCCCTTCTCCCGCTCCTGTGAGATACTGTTAGCTCCGGGGCAGAAGCGAGCTCTGCTCCCTGTCCTGCAAACGTACACGAGGCTTGGATGCCACATCCCATCCTGCTTCCACCTCGGGGGAAAAGAAAGTATTTCCCTGCAACCTGCTGCTGCAATGCCACCTTGCATGGTGCTGCCACGTGGTCCAGGGTCTCCTGTGCTGTTTGCGGGCTCTACGAGCACATTTGCAGATGTAGAGCACATTTTGACCACTCGCTGAGGCTTTCGGTTCCCAAAGTGGTGGCTTTCAAAGGCTCCCTGCCTCAGAACCAAAAGGAACCCTGCTCTTCCCCAGCAGCTCCCCTGACTCTTCCTAATGGAGCGTGTGCTAATTGATTTTTCCTCTGTGCTTGCATGCGGATGTGTTTTGCCCCTCTTGCGCCATCCAGCATCCAGCTAAACAAACCGCTCTGCCCAGGGTGAGTCCCCTTCCCTCCCCAACCACTCACAAGCCCCCAGAGAAGGATGTGTGAAGCATTACTTTAAATGCCATGGACCTTATGTGGTTTGGACTCGTGCTGCTGCTGGGAAGATGTCTTTCCAGCCTCAGTGATTTTTTTTCCATTTCCTCTTAACAGCCCTTTGATTTCCTTTTTATTTCTCTGAACTCCATCTCCACTGCTACAAGCCCAACCTCCGGGAGAGTCTCCTGCTTCAATTAGCTGTTTAATTCATCCTCACTGGGACAATTAACCTGGCGTAGTGAGGGCTAGCCAGATCTGAGCCTCCAAATAGAGTCTTTGACAAAAGACTTGACAACAGGTGCGGCAAAGGGATACAGGACACATAGGATGTGTCCAAACATCACCAGCCCCTTTGCCACCCCACCCGGTGAGATTCTTTAGTGCCAAGAGGGGAGAAATGCATGAGAGGGAGTCTCCTCTACCCGCATCTTTGCCACACAAGCCTGGAGATCTCAGTCACCACCCAGTATGTCTGTGTCATTGTTCCAAAAAAAACAAGAGGCAAACTTAGATGGGTACGGAGGGCCTGGGCTGAGCCCTCAGCCTTCTGAGAGTTTGGTATGAGGAGCTGCGTTCCTCCTGTGACACCCTCTCACTGCTGCTGGCAGGATGGAGGGCAGTCAGCCCCTGGGGACCACACCATAACAAGTGGCACATACAGGACGGGCAGGTGAGGAACACTTGCTTTGGACATGACACGTCACCCAGCACCAAGATGAGCCCCATGAACCACCATTGCTATTCCTACAAAACCTCAACACAAGCTGTATATAAATGTTGCCAGCCCAACACGCTACGTGAAGCAACAGGAACCTCTGTCAACATTTTGTATCGGATGTTTTGCGTGATGTTGACTGCACATCATCACTTTTCCTCACTATCATATTGTTTCTTAGGTAGACCCAAAAAAAAGTGCCCCAAACCATCTGGTATGGATAAGTATCCCAAGTGCAGGAAAAGCTCCTGAGCAGGGAGACAAGCCTGCTCGAGAGGTCACAGCCTGCCAGGCTTACTTGCTCTCACCCTTTCCCTTCTTCAGGCTTCTTCTGCATGCCACATGCACACTTCTCACACCAAACTCTCCAGCATCTAAATACTAAGCAGTTAATACATAAGCACTTTCTAGGTTTCGAGCCTATTATTGGGTCTTTCCTACAATGACTTAAGAAGGCTGAGCTGCTCTCCTTGCCTCCTCAGCTCTCTGTGTGCCCTACAGCCTCGCGGTAAGGTTTTAATAAGTATCGCCGTCTCAGCTCCTGCCTGGATATCAAAGGCAGTGTGATAAAAGCAAACTTAACTGCGGCCATCGTGAAATCTGTGGTGCTGAGGGAAGCCCAGAGCACAGTCTACATCAGGGAAAAAGAGCTCAACGGGACCGGCACGGGGTGGTGGTGGCTTGCCCTTTCAGAGCCTTGAGAAGCTAGTTGTTATCAGGAAGAAGGAAAAAATAAGACTCAATTAGCTTTTGAGACACTTATGGAAGAGCTACACCTGCATCGGTGCTGCTTTGAGAAGCAGCGGATGTGACAGGGGATGCAGGACTGGCTCCAGGAGAGCATCTTTAGGTGCAAGTGGAAAACCAACCACATGCCCACAGCCTCACTACTGCAAATGAAGGCCATGGTCCTTCGAAACCCACCCTGGCTCCCAGGGTGAGGAAAGCAGCAAACACCAAGACGGGAAAATGGATTGCACCGACCAGAAACTAAAAGTAACAATGCCGACAGCCGGGAGAGGTTTTAATGAAAAATCTATGGCGAGTAGGATTAAGGCAGTACAGAGGAGGATTCTCTAAATAAATCAGAAACAGAGGCCATCTGAGGAATAGCAAAGACCACTATCAAGTAGGGGTGGCCAGTATCGACATTCACTGCCAAGATCTCTGCCAAAGCAGATCCCAAAGCGACACTGTGCTACGCTACACCGCTTCGGCATGTACGCCGTCCTCTCTACAGCCACTGCTGCAAGGAGGCCACCAGGCTTGCCTTTTCCCAGGGCACTGACGGCAAAAGCCACAGCCTCGACCTAAACATTGACCCTGAGCAATGCTTTTCAGACTGAAATACACCCCGTGTCCCGAAACAGCCCAAACCAGCTCACGCCAAGGAGGCAGAGCTGCATCCTGCCTACGGTCTGCCGCGCTCCTTGCACCAAAACCATTTTGTGACACAGTGTGGTGGATCTCCCAGCTCATCCTTGCAAGCCTGCACCTCCCCGGAGCAGAGATGGGCTCCGCAGGGGTCATACCCAGAGGCAGGAGGGCTCACCCGAGGTCCAGCCCCACAGCATCCTCCACTCAAGCTGTTTATGACAAGAACAAGATGAAGTGGCTCATCTTCTACTTATACAAAAGCAAATGCCAATCCTCTCTGCATTTCTACTTCTCCTGAAAACACATCAGCATGCCACAAGCACTGCGCATGTCCCTGAAAGCGTCCATCCCATCGTCACGAGGTGGTCCCGAAAAAAAAAAAAAAGAAAAAAAAAAAAAAAAAAAGAGGAAAAGGGAGATAAAAAACCCCCCTCTGGCTTCCTGCCATCTACGCTCTTATAAACCCTTGTTAACGGCTGTTGCAATGAACCAATCCAAGAGACATATTAATAGCGACACTAAGAGACACATTTACTGTTGACTGCGACTCCCTGGCAGATTTATCGCCCGGTTGCTAGGAGGGAAGGCCAGGCCCCGCAGTAGCACAATTAAAACTCGATTGAACACAGGGACAAAGAATCAATACTCTAGCCGGCCAACTTTTAGTTTTGCAAAATACAAATATAAATTAATTGACCTGAACGGTTGCTAACTGGTCATTACTGCTTGCTCGCTGGCCAGCTGGCACGGGTGAGGCGTGCCACCAAGGCATGCGCAGTCATCCCCCGTGGTCCTCCTCCTGCTGCTGCTGCTGGGATGGCTGCCTCCTTGACAAAGCAGGGCTCAAGCCTTGCTCTTGAGGCCATATTTAGTGACAGCAGAGGTATAACATAACGTATAGAGGTACAACAGAAACAGAGTTTTGCTCCCGTCCCTGTAAAGTATGTGCTCTGCTTGCATGCACAGCCAGGACTGGATGCTTCCTTGGAAAATCCCTCCCTATTCACCCCCACAGAAAGCTGGGTCTTCCCCGGAGTGCAAGCAGGGAGGCTCCCAGCCCTTGGCTGTGCTGATGTTGCCGATGGCAATGCCACTCGATCTGAGCCACCAGAAAGCATGTCCCAGCTGCCAGGGAACTGCACTGGAGCTGAAGCAGGGAAGGATTTGCTTCTCTGGCCCAACACCATCAATGGACAGCATGGTGGCACCTACATAGGCATCTTCGTGGGAGACCAGCTGTGTGGCTTGAGATTAACGCACTGAAAGAGAAATACAGAAACTGCCCAGCACAGACCACTTGACCCGTGCCTGCGTAACGAACAACACATCCCCAGCTCCTCTCAGGCTTCCCTTCAGCTGCAGAGAAACAACGCTGCTGAGAACCACCGTCATGGCTGTGGTGGGAGCAATTCAACAGGACTTGCTTACACCAGGGGAAAACTTTTCCCGGTGCAGTTAGGAATGCCAGAGAGTTCTGGATGCAAACAATCCCTCACCTTCACACACCCAAGCCTGGCAAGTGCCTGCATTGCAAGCCCTGCTCTGGAAAAGGGGCGAGGGCGGTGGGTGCTGAGCATCCCTGCCAGTTCACCTAATTTCGTTAGGTGCAAAGCACTCGGATACTTCACTGGTGTTGACTGGATGGATTAGCACGATTAGAGAGCAGACAGGATAAACAGATTAAACTTCGCAGACGGACAGCTCACACGCAACTCAAAAAGAGGGAGAGGCTTAATGAAGGGGGATGGAGGGGATGCTCCCAGCAGCCCTCCACTCCCCTCGGTGAGCATTCCCCTCTCTGCTGGGGCACCCCGACATGTTCCGGGCAGGAAAATCACTTGGATGGACAGCCACAATGAAACCCTGCCTCCTCTAAATGAGAAAGATACATAAATATATACATATCTGTGTTGGGGGCTTCTCAGAGGCATGTCGAGGCTGAGAAATTTTTCAGATTTGCTCATTGCAAAATCAATACCCATCAGCTGTTCGAAATTAAAGGAAAGATTAGGTCCTGGTTTTATACACGCTTTATTGTATTCTGAGAGCTTTCTACTCAGCCAGATAAATCTTCTTTAAGAGGATTAGGAAACTTTCATTATCTTTATCTAACCTGAACTAACACTAACTCTGAAAAATTAATCTAGAGACCGGACAAAAGCTGGTAGCCGGTGCAAAGCCACAAGGATCCGGAGGTGGTGTCCACCGGAGTGCTACGGGCACCTCTGATCTGCCGGCACCCACATCCCCCCATCTGAGCAGCCTCAGGGACGCTGGTTTCCAACCCAACAGCATCACCTATGAAGTCCCGTGCTAAAAGCCCTTCACAGCCCCGCAGCAGCTTTGACGCACTCAGGCAACCTGCCCTCTCCTCTCTCCCAAAACCACGGAGCCTTGTGCTGTTGGAGCCTGCTCCTCCGCTGCGCCTGGCAGCGCTTTGCTTTTGGCTCTCCTGAAGCATCTTCAGACACTGGCCCGAGCACCTTGCTAACAACTCCCCGACACAGTGAGCTGCGCCATATGGTCCCGAGCAGCAGAGACGGGTCAAATGCACAGCAGGAACAGGCAAAGGGAGAGAAGGAAGAGCATGCCAGAACACAAACCCCCAGTTTCAGTTCTCAGGTGTCCTCTGCCCTTTGTGATGACCATACAACACAGCGACGCTATGACTCAAGCTCATCTCCCTGGCACGGTGGGCACTTGTCCACACCGCTGTTTCCATGCTGCTCGATCCCTGAAGCAACAGATGTTGGTCTAATCCCTACATCTCCATCACCAAGAGGACCTCCAAACCCTTCCCAAGTCCAGACAGCCTTCCACATCAAACAGCCCATTCAGCAAGAGCACGAGGCATGTTAAGACCTACCTTGCACGATGAGATGGACGCGGGAAGTCTTGGGGTGATTGTCTGTCTGCACGGAGCAGGTGTAGGGGCCCTCATCGTACACATCCACATTGTGTATCTTGATGCTGTACTGGGTCTTGGTGTTGGAGAGGATGACCACGCGGTTGTCTATAGACCACTTGTCATTGCCGGCGTACAGGATGGTGCTGCGGTTCAACCACGCTACCCGTGTGACCCGGTCATCCACGGTACACCTGCAAAGGGAGAGACAGAGAGTCACAAACCTGAAACAGAATCCACAGCGAGCATCCTGGCTCCTGAACGGGGACATGAGCACGACAGGAGCTGCGGCACTGGCTCCCCATCACACGCAGCCGGATCACCGGCATGGAGGTGGCACATGCCACAGCCACGCCACCCTGCAGCCACATCTTGCATTCCTCCATCACCTGAGATTTCACAGAAACGGCAGGTTCACCAGAAAACAAACAAACAAACAAAAAACCAAAACAACTGGGTTTTTTTCTGTTATATGGAGCTGGGGAACTGCAGACAAAAATCCCATTGTGTTTGACCTCCGCAAGCCAAGCAGACTTTCCGTATCGCCCTTCTCGCCCACCTCTGCCACCCCCTCCCTCACCCTCGCCGCGCACTGAGAATTTCAGATGAAGCTGTAAAATTTGCTGACAGTTTGGCTTGTCGGTGCAGGGAGATATACGCACCCACTGTCGGGGGAGAGGGGCCGCAGCACACGCACGGGGAGAGGGAAAGAAGAGAAACAGCCGGAGACAGCAAAGCCAGCACACGGGGAAGAGAAGGGAACATTTGGATAAGCAGCTGTAAATCCTACAAGTGCCTTGAAAACACAATGCGGTCGTTTCCATTATTTATTTCCTGCCTGGCTCCCACCCTCCCTGCTCCGAGACGCGTGGGGGCTCAGCAGCTCCGGTTCGCGGTGCTGACTTATGCTTGGCAAAGAACGGGGGGGGGGGGGGGGGGTGGGGTGGGGTGGTGGTGGAATTAAAACGTTCCCGGAGAACATGGCTTTTTCATTCTGTTTGATAGATTTTTCTCGATCTATTTACTCGTGGCCCTCTCTGCTGCTGCCATGGCACCTGCAGGAAAACCACAAAGTATTTGGCTGAATTAAGAGCCCAGCATTTCTTGGGAGCTTCGCCTTGCCCACCTGAGGACGGCGGCAGGAGAGCTTCCTCTCGGCATGAAAGCAAACCGGGAAAACCAAGCTAGGTGCAAGCTTGTGCTGGCGGCAGCGACACTGCTGCAGCTTTGTGCAGCCAAGATCATAAGAAAAGGCACCTATAGTCAATCAAGAAACTCGTGCAAGTCCCTCTCCACACGCCTGTAAATTCAGAGGCGGGTTGGGGGGCTGTCCCTGTCCTTGTCCCCGCCGCGGTGCCTCTCCTGCAGAGGCTTTGGGGGTGTTATATGCCTCCCTTGCTGGAATTGCGGAACGTCACCTCGATCAAGATTATTAATCGGGCAGACGGAAGGGGCAGCACTTGGCATGTTTGAGGGTCCCCCCAGGCGCTCAGTTCAGAGGAACGAGCCATATATCCTCCCGCAAACAAGTAATTTTCCCTTTGCAGGAGCTGTATGGCTCCGCCAGCCACATCACGTATGGACGCCAGGAAAGACGGATGGCCATCCACGCCTGCTGCGGCACGGCTGGCGCGCCGGGAGCCTGCCCGGGTGTCGGATGTGCCCCGGCTCCTGCTCTGCCGGACCGAGGTGGCCTCGTGCCGGCAGACGATGTTGTCCTTTTCGGGAAGCTGAGCCCTCCCTTCGTTCAAATTAACTGGGGGAGAGCTAAGCGCAGCCGAGTTAAGTTCGGCCCTGGGGGATTCCAGTCTAGTGGACTATAACTGCTGTCTCACTTCATTATAATGAATAATAAAGAGATACTTACACACGGCTTCTGTAAATTATTCATTGCGTGCACTAAAAAATCAGGACAGCAATATGTAAAACAGACAACTTGCATGTCTGCGCTCATATAAATACCCAGACTACAGCCCTACGAGGTACTCTCGGGTCCCCTCATTAGGGGTGAAGCACAAGGACGAGGGTTTGAAGTGAAAGGGATGAGGATCTCGTGCCATCACCAGGCACGTTCGACTGCCACTGCCCAACTCCAGCTGGCACATCTCGAGTGCACTTCCCGGGAAGATTTGGGGCCGGTCTGGGACCCCTGAGAACTGGGGTCACTCGTTCTGCATTTACAGCTCGCACTGATGGCTCAGAGCCACACTGGCAGGGCCCAGGGATCCCGTAACATGGGCAGACATGTGCATGTGAGGAAGGGCAAGGACAGCATCGCTCTCCCTTGCCCGTAGTGCCCTCGAAATCACTCAGAGCAAATGGGCAGGAGCAACTCAGAGACTCCTTCCAATAAACTCATGCCAAGAGCAAGGAGGCAAAGCTTCCTTCTCCCCATCCCCCTCCCTTCAGTGGCTGCCACTCAACAGACAATTTGGGATCAACTCCCTTCAGCTCTGCCTGCTTAGTTAGCATCATGCTCCCTCCTCTCCACCGCAGCTCAGGCTGGCCCTGGCAACTGCAGGTAGGGAGGGACAAGACAAACCATCCTGCTTCAAAAAAAAAGCCCTCCTGCACCTCCTGGCAAGGCATCAAAGCTATCACCAGCAGAAAAGCCACCATCCACCAGCTGGCACGGACAGCGTGGCATTTCTGGAGGCACCTTCTTGCCCAACCTTGCCTTCCTGCTGCAAGTTGACCCACACCCTGGCAATCGGCGCCTCAAAGGCAAATACTGACCGACCCCCCCGACATGAGGAGCGCCCCACAGGCTGCTTTCCCTGGCTCAGAAAGTGATCTCCATTAGCCACTAAGCCGCCAGCGCTCCCTCGTCTGCCTAGCCGTCTTTGCTACCTATTTCCAATTGACCAGGATTATGATAATGTCTCCAGTAAGCAAACAGGTAAAGAGACTTCTGCAAAGTGTTTAGATAGAGCAGACAAGCTCTGACAAAGCTGGATAATAAAGCGGGCCAGGAGGTTTTCCCTTGAAGGGATCTAATTAAGAACAAAGACAAACCCCCATTAACAGTCTCCTGAAGGCACCGTATCCATCTCCAGAAGAAACCCTGCCTTACAAGTCTGGAAGGGACAAAAGACGATCAAGTGCCTGTCAGATGGGAGGGAAATAAACCCATCTTGGCTCTGCGGTTCACCTGGAGAAAACCCATCAGCAGGGCGGGAGGAACATCTGAGGACTGATGTTGCCAGCCCAAAACTGAGCCCCCGGCACCGACCTCATCCCAGCCCCTCCACGCAGCCCTTCTTTGTGCAAGGCGACCCATCCCATCTGCTCCTCCATCTCTGCATGCCGCGTAGACCCTCACTGCCTTCAAGCAAAGACTTTGCACCATCTGCAGCCCTTCGGCTGCCTCCTACGGCAACTGATCTCTGCCAGAATGACTTGCTGGTGAACCTCAGATGCTGGGCTTTGCCCCAGCCCCGCCCCCCCCAGCGCTCACAATTACACACATTAACTCGTGAAGGCGCCGTCTCCTGAGATCCATATTGATCCCCTTGCTCTGTGTGGGGATGAGAGCTGCTGTAGGGATCCCGGTGTTCTGCCAGAGACGAGGGCGATGAACCCGAACGCAGCAGCGCGAGAAGATGCATGAGAGAGGGAGTTGGGGGCACCGGCGCTGCGCCGCTTCCCCTCTAATTGCCCCTATTCTTCATCCTTAAATGCTAATTTTGAAGTTTGCCGAGGAATTATTTCACTTAGTGTCAACAATACAGATAACTCTGCCGATGCGCTCTTTGTGTTCTGTGGCACAAAGTGACCAGCTCTCTCCTCCTGGACCTATTAGGAGAGACCCCCGCGTCGCTCCCGCAGCAGGCTCCTGCCCAGCCCCATCAATGACACTGACAGCGCTTCTCCTACACAAGGGATGTGACATAACACCTGCCGCCTTTGTCACCCACCTTTCCTGGTCCACATCACGGACCTTTCCTGCACTGCTGACGCGGCCAAGCATGAGGGCCATGGCGGGGGTGGGGGGGTGTGGGGGGCATATGCCACGTGAGGCTGGGGCTGTCCTCAACGCCTGCCCCATGGTGAGGAAAAGACCTTGTCCAGGGTCAGCACAAGTTTTCTGGCATTAGTTTGGAGGGATGAACGGCACGCAAAGAGTTGGAGGTGTAAAGCAAGTCTTGCAATCCTTCTCTGTGGGTGCAAGATATCCCAAGGGATGGGATGCTCAGGACCCCAGAATGTTGATGCCCATCCCAAGCAGTCTGGGTGACTGGTTTGCAGCCGCAGAGCCAAGACTATGGGTCCCCAGCTGAGATGAGAGGCCTGAGGGAGATGCTCATCTCCGATCAACCCCAACCCCCCCCCTTCCTTATGCAAAACCATCAGTGTTCTAGTTTAAAATACTTCTATGGCCCTTCAACCCCAAACCACTTTTCTCTCCTGTAGCCAATGTGCCTCGTCAAAATGACAAATGGAGATGCTGAAACCAGTCGCAAACTGGCTGGCTGACCCAGTTTTCAGCAGCTAAAATAGCTCACCTGGATCGGGAGCGAAGCCCCTCAGCAGCAACAGGGTAGTGCTTCACCCCGGGAAGTTTTCAACCAAGAGTACCTGCCACGAGGGCAAAGCAACGCTGGCACCCTTGTCTTTGAGAAGAAATTGTTAATTACATTTGCCGGGGACTCCTAATGGGATTTCTTCTTCGCTTCTGGTACTCGCCCCAGCTACAGAGTTAACGGGCTCCAAATGCCTTTTATTCCGGGCGGCTGAGGCAAAGGCAGAGGAGATTTATTTGTAATCATCGGAAATAAACACACTTCCTCAGAAGTAAACACAAAAGAACAGAACCTGGCTGGGCTCCCACTTCGTTAAAGATGCAAATTAGAAGCAGGCCATCAAAATGTGGCGGCTCCTCTAATCCCCTCCCAACAATGTAAACCATCACATTAGCCGCGGGTACAATGGCATCTGCGGCATGTGACGGCGGGTCTCGCACAATAGTTCCCTGAGGGCAGGACTGCGCTGCCTGGGTTTCCGTCACTGTCATCGCTGATATTTATTCTCAGTGTGGAGGGCGGGAGGCACTTTGTCTTCATTCCCCATCCCTTCCACTAGCATCCCGTCTCCCCTCTGAGGCACCCACAGTATCCCTTCTCCCATCTCTCCCATCTGTCCTGGTACCCAGATGTGGGATGCAGTGGCCCCACAGCATCCCCACGCCATCCCAGCACCTCGAGGATGGAAGGGACCTGGGATGTGCTGTTTAGCATCGCCCAGCACAGCCACCTCCCATCGAGCCCTTGCCACCAGCTCAGCGAGTATCAAGCTGTCACTGCACCCGTGTCCCCCATGGGAAAACGTAGTGCTTGGAAACATGGTGTGTGGGAAAACGTGGGATGCACAGGGAGCTCAGCCAGCCTAAACCGCTCTCCTTTTCCTCGTAACGTCTCTCCCTCCACACCATACACTCAGTCAGCCCACTGCCTCCCACAAAGCCACGTGCCACCGGCTCTCACTCTCTGCAAGTTTAATTAATTGCCTGGCCCCACTGCTACCACACCGTTCTGATTTCCCAGGTGCTCCAGTGCTATTCAAACAAGCTTTGGACCACCAGCAAACCCTTCCCCACCAACTGCCCCCTCCCCAGAGCCCTCCAAGGGCTGTGGCACCCTCCTGCCCTCCCCAGAGCCTCGGGGCTTGTCGGGGAGGGTTTCTCCTCTGCAGCAGCAGTTTGCCTGCCCGCTACTGAGCACCAGAATAGAAGCTGCTCCCCGTGAAAAATCAAAGCCCAAATTGATACATTAGAGGTTGCTAAATATAAAATATCCATCTGCAAAGATAATAAGCCTGTGAGGGCAGAGGCTGTCGAGTTGCTCCATTTCAGATAGTTTAATGGTGTTTTGGTCCATGACTGCAGCTCCCAGACATTAGAATGATAACAAGATGATGAGGAGGGCGGGAGCTGTCTGAGCGAGGCATCAGAAATCAAGATTTAACACTCACCGTGCAGCCCCCGCCACACAAACCACCACCGGCCAGTTTGCACCCAGCATTCGCAGGCCTTTGGGTGGCCTCTGCAACAGCCCAGGAGATGCAAAGTTTGAGCCTGATGCTGAGTCGATGCCAAGCTCGAGCTGACGTCAGCCTGGGGAGGGGGTCTGCACCCCCCTTTGGCCTCGAAGAGGCTCACCCTGCGCCTGCACCCCAGCCTGGGCACCATGGAGCCGGGTACCGCTGCGGGCAGTGCAGCACGATGCTAAGGTCGATGCAGCTGTGCTGCAGATGGCTTAGAAACGGATCGTAGTTTGTGTGGGGAAGGGACACGTGGCAAGGCGAGCTGCCGCACGGTGCCCCCGCTGCCGCTAACTGACCGCATCTTCTCCCCAAAGCCACTCATGGGATTTTTGGAATTAATGCTCCACATCCAGCAAATCGAGAAACTGCAACTGGCTCCATTAAAGCGAGCTAGGCTTTCCTTTTCATTCCTAAAGCCCTTCTTTCACTCCTCATTGCTTTTATTTTGAGCTCGTGGGGCCGCATGCTGCCCTGACAACATCATTGGCAAGGGGAAGGGTGGTGTGACGGGGTCGGGTGCTTGGGCACACTCTGCCCCTGGCTCCCACTTGATTTTCCCACCATGAATGCCCTGTTTCTGACAGGACAACGCACCCATATCCTGATGACTCAGGGTCTGCTCAGAAACCCTCCGCAGCCCCCAGGAAGGTCAGCACCGCCTTCAGCAGGCTCAGGATCTACCTGAACCCTTTCCTGCCCTGCACAAAGATCCCAGTTGCTCTCCCTGCACCACACAAGTCACGGCCATTGCAAGCTGCTCTGAAATGCAATGCCAAACGGAAAACAACAGCAATGCTCTCTGCCCTCAGGACTGTACCGGGTTTGCTAACAGCCTCTGGCTACAGCCTAGCAGCCCCCAATTCTCTACACAGCTGCAGTCTGGCTAGATCCACACGTCAGGATGCTCCCCCAATGCAGCAGGGAAAATGAGAAGGTGTCAGCCTAAGCCCCAATGGCCGACAGCTGTTATTAGCTTAAGAGAAATCTTCATAAGGAAATATGAGGCAGTGGCAAAAAAAAACAAAGCAGGAGGCCTTTGGATAGAGCAAATCAATGGGGATGTTTATAGAGCAGGTGGCACTTGAATGTTAACAGAGTCAGTCGATGCTGGCGGCCACACCTGATCTGCCAAACAGAGACGAAAATGAAGGCACTGAGCAGGGGCAGCCAGTCCAGGAAAACCACGGCTGCTGGAAGAAGTGCATCCTTCCTTGCCCAAAAATGGTACCTAAGTGACTGTGCTCTCTCCTCAAAGTCAGGTCCCTGACCCAGCTGGGCACCAACTTCCAACTTGCTTGTGGCCACCAAGCCATCCTGTGGTTTGAAGAAGGCTGGGACATCTTTCCAGCTCCTCTCCAAAGAGACAACCAACATCCAGCAGCATTTACCATCAAAGCATCTCTCTACCCATCCTAGGAAACATCAGCAGAGAGCTGTCTTCTCACCAGGGAAGCCAAATTCCCCCTCACCCTACACCAGGGCTCTGCCCTACATCCCAGCAGGGAAGAAAAGACCCAACGAGAGACACTTGCCACCACCATCACCACCATTCAAGGGTGCTGATTGAGGGACACGATCTGGCAACACCCCCTGCTCGCTGCTCGCAGCACGCTGCTGTCGGCAGAGCCCCGCGCCTCAATCAGCACCCATGTACGAATTCAATCAGTGCTAATCTAACACAATGCAGCACCTGCGCCCCGGCTGATTTCTAGTGTTCTTCAATCAAAAGGAGGAGAAGAAACACAGAATTTATTGCTGGCAGTGCTAGCAGACCCCAACAGTTGAGAACCTGGAGCTCTCTATGCCTGTGGTGGGGTTTTGGGCTTGGATTTTTCCCTCACTACTGTTTTTTTCTATTTATTTTTTTTTTCATTCACCTTCCTAGGCAGGAAGAGACAGAAATAACTGTTTCGCTGTCACAGTTAGGCATGTAGTTAAGTACTGGTAATTAACACATGGCAATACAAGGCTCTGACCGCTATGATTCAGCCATCCTGATGGGACCGGCGACTGGCTCCATCTCGGCTGGACAAGGAAACTGCTTTCAACCTGGGAGAAAGTGGCCACGGCTCTGGCAGCATCCCGTAGTCATAAAAAAAGAAAGGTTGCTGGTAGCCTGATAAAAACACGGGCTAGGGCACATCTGCGATAGAAGGAGCTCCTGTACAGCTATCACACATCTGTCCCTGGCTTGCAAGGAGGGAAAACTGGTCTGAAGCCTCTCCAGGGCAGGACAGGGCAGCGATGCAATGAGGGGTATGGCAAAAGGGCATGAGGGTGACAACCCTGAAACACATCCCGGGGGGAAACGATGGCACCTAGGGCACTTTAGATGGAAACACAGTCAGGTCTCCATCGCACGCGGTCCTCACACTCACAGTCCATCTGTCCTGCCACACCACCCTCCCCAACAGGGGGAAATAACCCCTCTTCTCCCACCCCCCTGTTAATTACCACCAGAAATATATTTGTCATGAGACACCCACTCCTATCTCTGCAGCTCTTAAGGGTAATGGAGAGGTTTCAGTCTTTGGAGGATAAGTCTCAGGCTCTTGGCTGCTTGCCCGGGAGGATTATTTTACATCAGGTTGAGTTCTGTAGTAATTATCTTCAAAACAGCTGGACCGCTGGATAAACTTGCTGTATCTTAATGCACAATACAAGAGCAAATAGGGAGAATGAAACTGCAATTTCAGACAGGCCTGACAGATAGACAGAAAAACTGCTCGCCAGTGTTTCAGAGGCTGAGGCTTGGGCTCCTCACCTGTTAGGGATGGGGAGGCATTTTCTCATTCGAAATCAATTCAGATTTCCCCAGCGACAGAGCGGAGGGGGAAAGGAGATTCCAGATGAAGATGTTTCACCCCCAAGCTCTCAGTAAAGGAAAAAAAAAAAAAACCAAAATCAAAAACCCAAACCCCCCCACTTTCTTGACCCTCACAGCTGAAAAATGAAACGGTATTTGATCCCGGCTGGAAAGCTTAATCACAGAGTGTTGAGCCTTCAATAAAAGCCCAAACTTTGCATGCACTGGGCTCCACGCTGCACCCCTCCTCACAGTGCTCCCACCCCTCGCACCTGGGCATCGCTTCCAGCACCTCATGTAGCCCATCCCAGCAGCTTGGAAGGGCTGACAGACGGACAAACCGACTCCCTAACAACTGGCCTGGACACGAGCACCCTCAGCCCAATCACCGGGAGTCATTAAAAGGAAAAAGCAATTAATCAGCTGCCTTCGGGATGGTGTCACCACAAAATGTAGGTGCAAAATCCTTGCAGGCAGAACTAATAACCTCTAAAAAGTGGGAAATTCTGCCGATGGAGGGTGAAGCCATATTTCACAGCGAACGCCGCGAAGCACTCCTGCCAAACACGAGATCTGTAAATGACCTGGGTAAGCCATCAGCACAAGAATATAATTGCCAATTTGCAGAAATTTCACCAGCAATTAGGCAAAATAAAATAACCCACCAGAGGAAATCCTCTGCTCGCCGCTCCCGCACCTCCGCTGCCCCTTCTGCTTCCCACCCGCCGTTTCTCCGCTGGGATGAGGGCTGGAGGCTTCATGCGATGGGCACTAAGGAGCCAGACAACAGACCCATGGCACTGCCACATGAAGGAATCATCCCCAGCATGAGATGACACCAGCCACCCCTGTGCAGGAGCCAGCTGAAGACCTCTCCTTCTCCCACCGGGATCCCATCTCCGAGCATCACCGAGGGCCGGGTGCCTGATCCTGGCAAACCCCTGGGGCATCCAGGCGGCCCAACAACTTCATGCAATTAGGGGGTTTATTTGTTTGAGTTGTACGTGAATATACCAAATTACATTATCAGATCATAGTCCTGCTTCTGATTTATTCCTTCTTTGTTCTTCAAGTCTTCGTACATCTAAGCAATTAACCTCTCAAAGAGCTGGAGAACACATAATTATCCTCATTTGTCTAAACGTCACCAAGATGGCTGCCTTTCAATTAACCTTCTGGGAATGGAGGGAAGTTGGAGTGATACAGTGATCATTTCCAACTTCAGCGTAGGCTCTTTTTTTTTTTCCCCTTAAAGTAATTTAATTGAAATATTCAGATGATAAAATATAGCCAGATAACTGTTACTGCAGGTAACGGGATCAAGAGGGGGCTTGCAATCGAAAAAGAAGTCAAATGAGGTACAGTAATATTATATCAATACGTGGCACTTCCATCTAAAAATATCAAAGCACTTTGCGCTTATTAATGAAGGGAGCCTTTCACACTCCCCTGCAGGGCTGTGGGCTAGGACTGACGTCACTGCTATATGTCACTGCTACCAATGGGGAAACTGAGGCAGGGGACAAGCTTTGGTGCCTGGGGGGGCCAGAAGTTCACAGAGCTGGTCCCTGCATAGCCGGGAGCTTCCCGACAGCATCTCCGCGGCCGGTCCCCTGTCCTGCCCTGGGAGAAGGTGGGTCCATAGCGAGGTTAGCGTGGGAGATGCGGTCACAGCCAAGTCGCTTTTGCTTTTGTTTATTTTAATAATAGCCCCCGTTTTGCTGAGATAGCGTCTGCCATGCCGAGCGAGGAGGGATTTGTTCCCAGCCATTGCCTTGCTAATAAATATGCATCCGCTGGAAAGTGCCAGGTCAAACTTTGCACCCGCATTAAGCAAGACACCCGTGTCGTCTGGCACACGCGAGTAATATTTATACACACCCCCGCACACCAATATATACGGAAAATAAACAAGCAAACTCCGAAGTTCATCGCATCTCCTCCCTGACAACCGTGGCTTCTCAATTCCTTGCGGCATCACGGCTTCGCTCCCAGCGTGAAATCGAGCCCTCCAAAAAGCAATTTCGGCTCCAGCTCCTTGCCCTGCTTTCTGCCTCCCGCCCCGGCGGAGCGGAGGTGGCCATGCCAGGGCAAGCGCTTGACCTCCCTGCAACCTCGGCCGGTTGGGAGAGGCTGAGATGGAGCCCCCACATGATGGGAAACTCAGGTACCGAGAGATGGGGATGCACCAGGCTCACTCCCTGCAGCCTCCCCCCCCCCCAGCCTCCCGTGCAGATTGGTGTTGGTATTTCAGCGCCGGGCAGCCGCTCTGCTGATCCGTGCAGGCGAGCGGGGAGGCCAGGACGTGGGAAAGCAAGAGGGTTAGGAACGCCGTAAACCCCCGTCTCCCCCGGTGCATTCATCTGGAGAGATGAAGTGAGGATAACACAATAGCCACTGAGTTTATTCTCGGCACAGGCTGATGGCGACATAATTAAAATGCAAGCTGGAGTCAAGGTACCTATCGATAAATCTTTGCTTTTGGCTCTGAGGCTTGACAGGAAGCCTATACCTGGCGCGGGGAGTTCAGACCGAGGGGGAGGCACGGATAAAGGCTCTGCTTTATGGACGGCCATTTTAGTGTTTCGTTTGAGTAATGGGCCTTGCAAATTAGCACCCCAGCGGCCTGAAATACATATTTTTCCAAGGACATGCAGGCTCCCGATCCGACAGGTGATGTGGGCAAACAGTCCCCGAGGGGAGCTGCGATCTTGGTGCTTCGCGGCTGCAGTCATATTTTATCCCAGCCAGGATGATGAAGAAGAAAGCAGAGAGCTCGGGAGGGGGGGGGTGATCCAAAGGCTGGGGAAGGAAATGGAGCAGAAAATGACCCTGTGCGAGACCAGCGAGGGGGTGATGAGCAGCGGCAGTGGTGGCAGGGCACGGAGGAAACAGGTGCACCAGCACGGCACAGCACATCTCAGCTCTGCCCCTCGAGGGAGCCTGGCGGCCACCTGAGCAGTGCTGGGCACACACACCGGGACACGTCTGCGGGACACGCCTCTCCTTGCACGATCAAAACTATGGAGTTCTGGCTCTCGCCGGAGCTCGTCTGAGCATCTGACTCTGGCCTGAATATTTGGAGAGGCCGGAGGGGTCTTTGATGCTGCAGTGTCACTGGGGAAGAGGGGATGCTTTGGTCATAGGGAAAAGCAAGCCTGCAGCCAGCGGGCTGGGGTCTGGCTCCTCCGGCACAAATGTGGCAGGACAGATCGAATATTCCTGCATTAACTCAGAGAGGATCATCGGGAGACCAAGGAAGAAATATGTGCGGCTGAACACGAGGGGGAGCTCAGGCCAGAACACGCAGGGGAACGCGGAGCAGAAAGTAGAGGCTACCCACTCACCCTCTCTCCCTGTCCCTGCCTCGCTGTCTCCCTCCTCTCCTTCCTTGCCCCCTTCCTCCCCCTCTACCCTCCCCACACCACCATGCACACCTGGCCATCACGTCACTGCACCAGCACGGATTGTGTTGCTTATCCATAAAACTGTACAGAGGGAGAAGACGCTCAAGCACCACGAGGATGCATTCCGGCAGCCCCCAGATGCTCGTAGCTCTCCACAGCATCCCCCCCCGCCTTGCACCGATGCTGCTGCATGGAGCTGCACGTGTGGTGGGGCGTGTATTCAATCACAGTGGAACAGTGCCTTCAAATTGCTCTCAACCTCAACGAGCCTGCTGCCTCTAATTCTCCTCCTCTTGGTCCCCACAGCCTCCTGGCAAGAGGCACAGGGTGACATCTCCCCACCAGTGCACATGAAGACATGGAGATGAGCACAGCCTCTGTAGAGCCAAAACACAGCGCATCCAGGGCACAAGAACTTGCCAGAGCCCCCACCTGCTGCCGCTTCCCCATCCCCAACCTGCCACCTTAGGGATGTTATCTGGATTTCACTGCAAGGACCAGAAGGGATGGCTGGGCAGGCTCGAAAGCAAGCTCTGAGCCCAGAGCAGGAGTCTGCATCCTCACTGCCAGCTCTCAGGGCCATTAGCTCAGGTCCAAAGTGTCCAAACGGGATTTGGGAGCTGGCTGAGCTGGTGGGACCTCACCAAGAAACGAGCTCTGCCAAAGCCCCCCACATAGCATCATGCTACATCACCAGACCAGGAGACCAGCTCCTGCTCTCGGCAGGGCACAAAGCAGAGCCCAGAACCACACCATGCCCGCGGCACGACTTGCTGCATCTCCTGGATGACTTCAGCACAGGGAAGTTGTGCTCTGGGAGTGGGAGGCTCTGCCTGCCACTCCTGCCTGCCACTCCTGCTCGCCCTGCCAAGTTTCAGCCATCCAGGATGTGATGCGGAGAGACAGCTATGAACTTGCCGGGAGATGCAGGAGTTTCGGCGCAGTATATATAGCGCTCCTGAGGCACTCCAGAGGCACAGCAGAAAGCCTGTGTGCCAGCCGCTGGTACGTGCTTTTCCAGCCAGCAAGACGCTGCGGGGAAAAGGGGAAGGAGCAGACTTTTGGAGGTACCACATGTGCTTCTCCATCCACACCAAGATCCTGCTATTTCATACCCCAGCATCTCCCTCCCAGCCCGCAAGGTTTGACCACAGCTCACTGCAGTGAATGCAACAACTTCTCCTTTTCTCTGGAGGCTCGGGGCTGAGCTCTTGGCTGTCTTAGCCGCCCAAGGCCATTACATTTCATTTATAGCTACAAAGAGTGGTCAAAGCCACCCCAGACAGTTAATCCGTGGTCCTGTCGCCACCCTAAGGACCTGAGTGATGGAAGCTGAGAGCTGTTCTGGGAAATTCTTGCGGCTTTTTTACCCGTAATGCCAAAAACGGAGGATGGTGATGCCACCCGTACGCACCTAAGGAGTGGGGAGATGGAGGACCGGGCCAAGGCGTGCGGAAATCATTTTCTTCTGGCAAAGCTGCCGACTCAAGGAGAAACATAAAATCCTCGATGAAGGGCTTGTCTAGTTTATTATAACATCGGCTTTAATTTATGCGCCTGCCTTTTATGATTGTTCTCTATCACTGTTCCTGGGGCTTATTTATAGAGGGCCATTAGCACAGAGAGCAAGCCCTGATGAGTGAGCATTTGCAGCGTCTGCCAGGGGACCAGGGATATAAACTGAGATGAGGAGGAGGCGGCGAGCTCTCGTATGGGGCTGCAGCGAGTCCTCTCCCCGAAAGCTGAGAAGGATAATTTGATCTCGAAGCGCGATACAACTTCACGTGGCTCTCTTCGGGCAGGCTGCAGCCTCCTTCACATGCACTTTGCTAAATTCCCTAGCCCCAAACAAACTCGGCGCTACGCCACTGCAGCTTGAACCAGGGGGGAGGCAGAGAGCTTCGGATCCCACGTCCACTCCAAGCACAATGAGACTAGGGATGCAGGGAAAAAGCCTCGCGAAGGTGTAAGATGAGAGCTGTAGGGGCAAGGAGGGGGAAGACACCCTCAACTGCACGCTGTCCAAGCAGTGCATCACAGGCTGCCGACACCGGCACTCATCCCTGCCCGCATCCCCAGCCGGGCATCCCAGCCCTGTGCCCATCTTGTCCCCTCCCACCTAAAAACAAAATGCTTTGAGGGCCACACAGACACCCCGTGATACAGAGGGGACAGGGGGTACCAAAACCTTGACGCCGCAAATTTATTCCTATTTACAAACATCACTCTCCAAACTCTCTAGCACAACCTAGACAGGCAATTCTATGCTGGTAATTAAAACTGCACCCACTGAAATGAATGGTTAATGACAGGCACGGGCAGGGTCCAGCCCACCCCCAAAATCCACTGATGTGCAGGAAAAAACACATTGGTTAAAAACACAGCTAAAGCGGGTAGGTGGGTCTGTTGGCAGATAGAGACGATGTAAAATGAATTTGTATGATCAAAGCCTTCCCATACAGTTCTCAGGTAATTTGTGATGAGAACAAAAGCTTTAAATTCATCCACTAAATTATTCACTACAAATCGTCCTCTCGGCTCCCGCGTTTGTGTCCTTCAAGCTGTTCTAGGTGGTGATTACGTCCCCTTGGTGCACGGGGAGGCCTCAGGGAAGCGGCCACGGGAAAGACGGAGCTGCCGATCCAACACCAGCAGTTTGATTTACAGAGAGAACTGGGGAGAGGAGACAGCCGCCCTCAGGTAAAAAGCAACTTCAAGCTTTAACCATCCCATCAAGGGGGTTTCTGGGTTCTTTATGAGGATTTTCTTCTTTTTCTTTCTTCTTTCTTTCTTTTTCTGCAACAAGCTCCCACCGCAGGCAGAATAGATGATGCTAAATTATTTTGGAATATGCTGAGAATGCCCTGCTTGGCCAACCGAAGCCTCATAAATCATTCCTCTTCTCCCACCCCCTTTCACATTCTTGATCTCTCTTTCAAGCAGTACAATGCCAGCTCACCGAGGAGCCCTGGCACCATGAGGCACGTTTCGGGCAGGCACTGCCGAGACACGCCACCGGAGCCAGACCTGCTGCTGAGGCGACAAGACCAACACGACTGGGAGAGACGGATGGCACCACAAAGGAGCCACTTGGGCTGCTAATGAGGTCACTACCTCCCAGCGACCAGTTTTTGAGCCCATCTCGGTGCAAGGCAGACCTACGGCAGCCCCTAGCTGAGTGGTGCCAAGGAGCTACCCCCACCGGTACCGGAGCCAGGCATGCGGGCGTTACTCCCGCTCACCACCCCACACCTTGGTGCTCTGCTGCCCTTCCTCCAGAGCCCCTCCTATGGATACAGTGCATCCTCCTGAATTAAAGTTGATCAATGGCTTCTGGAGGAGCTGAGCTCACATCAGGCATGGGACAACCTATTTTGACCAGCGCTGGGGTCAGCTTGAGCGTGACTTGATACCCTCACCCTAAAATCAACAGGCTTTGGCTGGAGAAGGCAATTCCATGCCCAGCTCAGAAGGGATGGGAGATGTGCTTGCATCCAAGTGCCGGATGCTCAAGCACGGCTCCTGATGGAGTTGGTGACTAGGATCGAGTTCCCCTCTTCTCACTCACAGGTGCCCTCCAAAGCAGAGGGAGATGCTTGCAAAGGACCTGGAAGGGCAGAGCAGCAGGAGGAGAGCAGGCTGGGGAGAGGAAAGCCCCACGTGGAATCGATGCGGACTTATTCAGCATTTGTAGCTGGAGGGGCCATGCAGCCCAGGGCTGTCAGCCCGGCTCCTCGCACAACTAAAATCACACTTTTCTCTAAAAAACACCCAAAGCTGAGATGCCACATTTGAAGGCAGAGGCCCCTCCAGCTGGGACCGTTGCAGGGAGGAGTACTTTGGATCAGGAACCACAGCACGTCAGAGACACAGTCATTGTCTAATACCTGAGGTGACATTTCGTGAGTCCCTCACACTTCGCTGTGACACCAACAATGCCATAATAGGGATATGAGCGCTGTGCGTCTCGGCGCTGGCCCGGTACCCATCACTCAGGCGTGATGGAGAGGCGGCAGGCTTGGGAAGCCGCTGACAAGAAGGATCAGCGAGCAGCTTTATTTGTGGCTCTGGGCAAAGACTAAATCCCACTCCCTCCCTGGCTCACAAGAGCTCAGAAAAAGGTGGGTAGCTGTCTTGCACAGCTTGGCTGTGAGCTGACCCGGGAGGTCTCAGCCAGGCATTTCGGAGGGGGTGGCAGGATGAGGGCAGGGTGCCCTGAGGTCACCCTGGAAAGCTCCAGGCGGGAGGGAGCCCCATCATCCATCAGCGCTCAGAGGTGATGGATGAGCATAGCTGGGGTCCCCCAGCCCTCAACCTCACACCATCGCTCCTCTCCACCTTCACACTCAAAAACACAAGTGGGGTTTTGTTCGGTTTTTTATTCAATACCCTTCTGCCCTCCCCAGGAAAACACTAAAAATCCAAAAAGCAATAAAAGCCTCACCAGCCACCCTTGCCTCTCCAGAGCCTGAGCTTTACGACACTGTAGCTATTTATCGCTCGCTGTGTTTTGCACATACCAGATGTGACGCTCATCCTGAACAGCCTAGTTTAAAGCCCCTTGGTTATTCCGTAGATGGAGCTGCTATTTTAGACAAGACAGACATGAAACAAAAACAAAACCTAAAGCGGAAGGCGGGGGGTTGGGGGTGGGGGGTGGGGTGGCAGGAAGAAAAGCCCTCTGAGCACTGCAACGGCAAGAAAAATCCATATGAGGCATTTATCTTTGTTTTTTAAGCCAGAGAAAGGTGAAAAAGCCAAGTGGGGCTGCAAGCGCCTGGGGACCACCAGTCTCAGCAGCTCTGTAGGGATGGACAGGAGCTGCCAGTAGGCAGGGAGCTGCTGGGAGCTCTGCCAACACCACCACCGGCCCCAGCCCCAGGGCTGGGCATGACCCAGTGAGCAAGGGGATGCGCTAACTGGATTTGCACATCACCACCTCTCCCACACCAGCCCCCTCGCTGGGAGGAGCAGCCGGCGATGCACACACACAGCTCCCGGTGCTTCTCCCTGGCACGCTGGCACAGCGCATTTGGGCCACCCAGCTGCAATTCCCACCTTTTCCATCGGGACCTCCGCCAGCATCAAACTCCCTTCAAACTAGACCACCTGTACCAGCGGGGCCCAATATACCCAGTATTTCATCCCCAGCGTCCCGGAAGGGCTAAGGAACATGCGGACGCGCTCCATAAACCCACCATTAGAGATCCCCTGATAGAGATGGATTATAATTTGCGAATGATTAAAACACAATTAACGGCGGTAGGGAGGTACTCGAGGCTCTGCAAAGGAGCCGTGCAAATGAGGAGTTATCAGGACCTTCGGTGTCCTAAGCACCTGTCAATTCTTGGTTGAAACAAGTGCATTAGCCTCGTCCAATATCCATCTAACCTTTCCACTCTCCCTTGCTCTGTTTCCCTGGCAACCATTTAAAAGTGCTGGAAAAAGGCACAGCTGCTTTCAGAAAAAAGAAAAGGAAGAGGGAAAAAAAGGCAATACGTTCTTTTAAGGTGCGTGTGTGCTCGTTTGCTCTCCCCCCCCGGCCCCTTCTCTCGGTCTCTCCTTTAGGTGCCTGTGTTTTCCCTGCCCAGCTCAGCTCCGACCCCAAGTGCTCTGCACAAGCTGCCACACTTGGAGAGCAACAAGTAGGGTGGGGACGGCCATGCCACCCTGCTTTCCCCAGGGACGGCCAGATGCACCATAAGCCGTTGCAGAAAACCACTCGGGACTACAGAGAGATGGAGAGAAGCAAACCCAGGAGCTGGCTCGAGCATAGGATGCTACTGAAAGGGGAGATGCTGCCCCCAAACAGCCCATTTCTACAGCGCTGGAGCCAGGGGAGCTCAGTGCGCCCTGCACAACCCGCCTGACACATCACAGCGGAGCCATGCACGACCTGCACAGCTCTCCGGAGCAATACAAGCATAAAACTCAGTATTTCGCGGTGCTCCCTGTCAGTCTCTCAGCAAAACAGCAGTTAACAAAGATCAAAACTTGAGGCTGTCACTAAACCCTCCTTCACTGCCTGCTAAAGAGGGTTCCCCCCCCCGCCCCTTGTCTTTTCTCCCTGCTCTTGCCTGCCTGGGCATCATCTCCCAGCACATCTGCACTGAGGAGAGTGGCGTTTGTCCTGACACCCTTGGGAGCTCAGCACCAAAGGGTAGAGGGAAAATGGCAATAAGAGCAGCCGTCATGAAAGCTGGAGCAGGGAGGATGGCTCCCGAAGCCTGTCCCTTCCCATGCTCTCTCATGTCCCCAAGCAAATGCCAGAAGGGGACTGGAAAGGCATCCTCTTCCCCAGGGGTGATCCAGCACCTGGAGCAGCCCAAGGTGGGTGAGGAGCATGGCGTGGAAGAGGGAGGCACAGGTTTTCCAGGTGCTTCGGGAGCTGTCGGGAAGGATGGAGTCGGGGAAGCAGCCAGGGGAAGAGCAGCAGGGGTGGGACAGGGGCACTCAGCATCCCCCAATGAACCCTTTGGTGCTTCATGGCATTGCCCTGGTGGGCAAGGTGCAGCATCAAAGCTGTTCAGTCCTTGAAAGTGCTGGGAATCTCCTTAGAGGGGAAGCAGCCTCATGGTGCTGAATTCGTGGGGCTGAGCACAAACCTTCCTCCCCATGGGAGAGGCCCCCAGGGAACACAGCCCCAGGGGAGGCTCCGTAGGCAATCAAGCCTCGTTAGCTCCACTGCTCACCCAGCAGCTTGGGCTGCACGGCCACTTGCTGCTCTGCCAGCCTGGCTACCGCAAGCACAGGAGTTGCTGGTAACCCTGTATCCCCCACACTTCACGACGTGTCCCTTCCCAGCATCACATGCACGTGTGGCTGCCCTGATCACTTGCAGATATGACCTCAAGCAGCACCAAAACCAGCGACAGGAGCTGAGGACCACTCTGCAGTGAGGCAGAGGGCAGCAGCATCCCTTTTACATGGGGGACAAGGGGCAGAAACGGGGTGCAGCAGTGCAGGGAAGAGCTTGGTTGCACTAATTGCGTGGTTTCAAGCATGCCACTGCCACTTCACACTTGACATCTTAGAGAAGGAGGGAAAAAAACAGTCCATTAAACAACACACACCATGAAAAAACACAACCCAAAACCAAATTAAAAAACCCACCCTAATCTAATGTTCCACAAACACTGGGCACCCAAACAGCCAATCTTTGTCAGGAACCTCAATTCCAAGAACCACTTACAGGCTTTCATCAACACATTATAATATTAATCAAGACTCATAATGCAGAGTGATTTGCATGCCAACAAATATATTTACACTGTAAATTGTTTCTTGAGAAGCCTCAGAGAAATATGCAATTCGCTGCTATTGAACTTGGGTAGCGGGGGGAAAAAAAAAAAAAAGAAAAAAGTACACACTCCCTGTAGAGTTGGTTCCTTCTGGTTTTCGCAACACAACTCATTAGCATGCATTCTCATTTCTACGCGGGCTTTTGCTTGCAGCCACTTAGCTGGATCACAGCAGTCGGAGATGGATAGGCTTATTAAGGTCCTCACAGCTAAATCCAGGCCACTGTCTTCTCGGCAGAGGAGACACAGCCTCTGGTAAAGCAGTCCAGCACTAGCCAACGAGCCAAAGCACGATGACTGTCACCCATGGGGGACTCCTGACCCTCGGAGGAACCCTGGGCTATTTATACTACCCCAGGGTTTTTAATTCCCTGGCACCGTATGGCACTGCCAAGATGAATCAAAGCTGAGTGACCCCAGAGAAGTCCTGCTCCCACGGAGGGGAGGATGGCCAAAGCACGGGGAGCGGAGCGGCTGGGGAGGCAATGGGCAGAGCTCCCAAAGCCCACAGCCCCTAGCTGAAGTTAGCCAAAAAGCCTGAGGACAGGCAGTATCACAGTGCCACGCTACAGAGGGCCGCGGCAGCATGCGGGAGGTGACACCACACTCCTGGGTCCTCCTGCATCTCCCTGCCGACAGGGAACACCACGGAGAGGGGCAGTTTAGTTCAGACCCCAGGATTTGGGGGGTTGACATAGTCTCCAGGGCACTGCGTGGAGAGGCCAAGAAAAGCAGCTGCTGCCCGTGCTGTTACCTGCACCGTTTCACAACACAATCTGCATCTCCAGCTGCTGCGGGAGAGGACAAGGTGGGACGCAAGGCAACTGGGAAGCAGCAAGAGCATTCAGAGACAGGGCTCTCGCCTCCCTCTCACACTTTGCACGCTGATGCCACAATTCTCATCCCACGGGATCTTCTCCTCCTTTCTCTCCCACTGCTTCGCCCCCTTCCACCCCTGCTCTTCCCAGCACAGCACGCAGGTCCTGCTACACCTCCGAGCTGGGTGTAAATGAGCATCTGCTGCGCTCCTCATCCAGCCTCTCCCCTTGCTGCCTGCCTGGGGCACGGGGGCTGGAAAGGATGATTAGCAAAGGTGTTATAGGAGAATTAAACGGAGTCTTCTGTGGTGCCTCTCTAAGCTGCTGAAGAGCGGATTAGCAGGAGGCATTGATCTCCTGGTTCAGAGATCTTCTAAAGAGCGAGGTGGAAAAATAATGGGGAGGGAGGAGGGAGGAAGCTAATTAACACTTCCAGGGTAGCAAGATCTCCATGTGGAGCTGATATTAATATACTAGGTAGAAGGTGCCCTGGAGAGCAGAGTAGGTGGTGTTTATTCACCCAGTGGGTGTCTTTGTGTGACAAGCGGGAAGGAGCTAGGGGACAGGACCAGCACAGAGGGAGGGGAGATGACAGCTGGCAGCAAGGCATCTCATCCCAGGTCACCGCTGTCCCCACTGGGTCAGGATGGGACCGCAGCATCGTGCCACAGGCTGCTTTCGCACAGGTACCTCTGGCTGCGGCTGCTGCCTTTGCTCTGGCTTTGCAAGGCCAAAACACAAAGGGAAGCAGAAAGCTGAGGATGCACTCCCCGCACCTCAGCTAATTACCCTGCCCCTCAGCTAGTGACTATTTTGGGATGACACTAGCGTTATGTTGGCTCACACACAGAATGCTCTTCGTAAACCCACTGAGTGGCCAGGGTTTCATCCCCGTGAAGAACAGGGAAATGATCTGAAAGCACAGGAAGCATTTTGTCGAGGCAGTGAAAATCACAGGAATAAACTTTCAGGGTCCATCAGGTAGTTTGATCTGTTTACACTTAATACTCCATTTCTCCACACGTGTGAAGTGCAAGCCCCTAATCCCTGCTTAGTAATTACCAACATTAGAGGACCAGAGCGCAGTCTTAACCATGTGTGCTAGCTAATGCATACACAACCATTTCCCTAACTCTCTCCACGTCACAATATTAAGGACAAGCAGATGCCTTCAAGCTCTGTCTTTGCGATGACTGCCCTACAAAAACATCGAGGAAGGAGAAAGAGGTTGGCTGGGGGTGAAGGGGCATTTTATTTGATAAAATCATAAAGAGCAGTGCATGCTGCAGAGGAAGAATCTCCGAGACATAAATGTCAGGTTTATGAACAATTGAACTGCTCTGTGCTTGCCCGGAATTGCTCTTTAAGGTCAGCGCTGTAAGTGTTCCCTTGGGCAAATGGACTGCGGGACAAGTGCCGAGCAGAGAACGGCAGCAATCCCGTCACCTAAGCAGGACTGAGACACGGCGCTGGGGTGAGGAGCCATGGCCCCGAGGTGTGGCTGCCCACACGATCCCAGACATGCACGCGTACCGCCCTTCAGGGAAAAGCCTTGGGAACAGAAGAAGCATCACTGCCTCCAGCTTGCCGCCTGCCAAGCCCTGTGCCGGCACTCTGGGCAAGCGTCAGCTCCACTCACGGAAATACAGATGTATCTCGGTGACCACAGCACTCGGATCGGTTGTGCCAGGATGCTTCACCTTGGTCTCAAAGTGCACAGGGTGCAGAAGTACCCTTCTCCCAGCTGAGGGCTGGGGTCCCTCTTTGCCCTGAGAGCACGTCCTCCATGGAAGTGAGTCTTATTTTGGCAGCTGTTACCCATAATAGAATTTGGTAAAGGAAGGCTGGGAGCCCACGGGAGAGCCCCAGACCGTTTGGAGAAGACAACAGGCTGAGCGCGCTCCAGGGGCACGTAAATCTCAAGGAAAGACCAGCCAGATTTGGCTTATCCAGCTTAGCAAATGGGCTGGATGAGGGCAGAGGGGACGGAGGTAGCAGAGGGTTGAGCCATCAGTAACGCCAAGAGGCTGCTTCAGACCAATTTGAGAATGAAAAATCCTGGCAGGAGCCTTGGGTGTCAACAGGGCTCCTGCACAACACCCAACTTTGCAGCGACACACCCAGGGTCATTCGGATTGCCCTGAACCAGGCATGGTGACAGGAGGTCTGTCATAGAAGCACCATAGCCACAGACCCTGGATGCCTCTGCTCCTCCTGCCTGCCCTCTGGGGAGCACACCCCACAAGGGGACCCACAGGAAAGAAGGTTCAGGCATAAATCAGAGCAAGAAGGAGCTGGAGAACTGATCTCGCAAAGGTTATAGCAAACAGCCTTGATAGGGAGCAGGAAGGATGATCACTAACACAAGTAGTTTTATATTCCTCTGGGTTGTTACAATGGGGCCTTGATGGGCCATATGGTCTTGTCTTGACCCTTAAATCATCTTATGCCCTTCTAACAGCAGCAATCGCTGTTGCTGGCTCCCATTCCTTGTTATTCTTGGCACTGGGAGGCCAGGATTGCGAGGCAGCTCAACCCCGTAATGAGATGCATCAGATGGAGACCATCTGGAAGGAGCATCCAACTTTAACCTTGAGGGCTACTTGGAAAAGGACCTTCAGCTAGCAAAAAACGCCTTCCTGCCGATAAACAGCCCTCTCTTGAATGCTCCCTGCAACATGCTGGGGTCTTGGGAGCCGTCAACCTCCAAAGAGCCCAGCACCAAGCCTCCCACACTTGATGTCTACAGGATGGCTTGTCCATCTGCTCCCTGCCAAGCCACCGTGTCCTCGCATGGTGGGAAAGCGGTCGAGCGGGGCCAGAAAAGCGAATGCAGGCACTCGGGGGAAGCGGGGCAGCAGACAGCCAGGCGGGTCGCGGCCGGAATAAATCAATTATCCAACATTTCTCATCCAGAAAGGCAGGAGGGAACTTGGAGCAAGATCCAGCTCCGAACAGGGAGCTGCAGGCGATGGCTCTGTCCACTGGCATTTTGGACCTTCCTTGCCTTTCCCCTCAGTCCTTGTTCCCAATTTCCATTCATTAATAGCCAAACCTTTGCATTTCCATATTCCCATCTACTGAAGGGCTCTCTCTGCATCTTACAGGTATTGCTTGAGAAATCTTGTCCCGCCACCACAAAGGAGATAAACTTTGCTGTTAGCTGAAACCTCATTTTCCAAACAACTCCGGGGCTTCTGTCTTTGTTTCCATCCCCATTAGAAAATAAACCCATAAAAACAGAAAAAAACTTCACATCACAAATTTCTGAGATGAAAACCTGCTCTGGGTGGATCAAAACATTTCCCGTCAATGTGGTCTTGCTTCTGGGGGCAAAAAAGCAGGAGGGATTTGCACCACTACCCTTAGGACCCCAATTTCACGGAGCAAAGCCCTGAAGCACCTCTAAGCCTGCACCGAAAGCCTAGGAAAATCTGTTACTTCAACGGTTTGCTTAAGTGCTTTGCTCAATTGCGCCTTTGTTCTTTCCATTTTTTAATTAAGACCAAAAGGCCGAGGCTGTAAAAAGAGGCATTGGGAAGCTGTATGCACGGGAAGGATGGAAAGTTCATTTGAATGGAAATTGAGAAGCCAAATCCTCGGGAAGGCTTTCAAAAGCCCACCTTAAATGATTTTCTTTGTTGTCTGGCGGGTTAAACACCTCATCAGATCTGGGATATCTGTCTTGAAATGCCTCCGCAGAACTCCCCAAAGGCCGTTGTGAACAGTACAGCCACACAAGGGCGAGGATTTTTTTAGCTAAAAGATCGTGTCAGGGCCAAGCAAGTGTGGGATGCAAGAGGAGAGCATGAAGGAGAGATGTCCTGGCCACCACCATATCTCTGACTCCTTCACTGCCTATTCACCAGGGCTTCACTGGCAAAGAAATCTCTAACCAGCCTAAGTACATCCCCACAGCCTGACCGCAGACACTGCTTGAAATTATTCCAGAAGGATCAGGCAAATCGTTTCATATAAAACATCCCCCTGAGACACACACACAGAAAGAAGATTCATTAAAAAAAAAGAAAAAAAAGAAGGGCCACAGAGAAACCGTGATGGAAATAGCAACCTGAAAGGGCTGGAGGAGGGCAAGATTTTTTTCCCACCGAGGGTGACCAGAGGCCATGAAGTGAGCTGTGCTGGCTGCACTGGCAGCTCTGCTGATGGCAAACGTCACCGTCTCCAGGTGGAAGGATTTATTCCCAGCCACAGACGACTGCTGTCCAGCCGGGCTGGCTAGCATGAATCATCCACGCTCCTGATCTTAAATTAACGTCTGTCCGTCCATCTCACCAAAGTGCTTTCCAATAGGTACTGATGCCCCAGGGCAGGATCGGGCTTGCCATCTGTGAAACATGTCTAGGAGAAACCCAGCAGGCTCAGAGAAGATCCTGAGAGGCAACACTCCTTGGATATTTCTCAAAACATCTACCAGTATTCATCATCTTAAATTCCCCAGCCGGGGTTGGGCAGCAAACAAGATGAGGGTGCTGTCAGACAACTTTGCTCCCACCCGTAGGGCTCACACAATTATAATTTCTCATTTTGCCCTATATAAATCTATCAGACTCTGTGCCCGACAACCCAAGTTGACTTCTTGGGGAAGGAAAAGCCTCTCCCTGTACGACTATCCATCTCGTATTTGTCCACTAAAGAAGATTTAAACCTTTCTCCAAAGCGCCTAGTGCTGGGCAAGACCTCAAAAGAGGACACCGCACCCCCCCGCCATGGACACGGAGGGGAGAAGGAATTCTGGCAAGAAGGACTGACACCACTTGCTAAGAGCAGGGCAAACTGGTGAGGCACGGCAACGAGAGAGAGACAAAAGCCACAGCTTCAGAGCAAACCCCCAACTCCTGACACAGATTCTCCGCTGCACAAAGTCACCTCTTGGTGCTCTTCAGGCCAAAACCACGTCAAGAACAGATGCAAAGCTCCTCGCACCCGCACTCTGACCCCAGGAAGGCTCCCAGGGCAGCACAAAAGGGCTGGGACTTTGCAACCTTTGCCGCTTGTGTTTCCCTTCCCGCTGTCAGCATCCTTGTCCCCACGAGCCCCGTGCGGGATGAAGGTGCCTTCAACGAATGCAGGATGCAGTGCTGATAACACTGAGTCACATGGGGAGAGTGCGAGCCACCCCACTGTGTTATTAATACATGAACTTTGCCACCGCCCTCCCACGCTGCCTGCTGATTTTTATACCATATTGCATAATTAATCTGTCAACATTCTGTGACGAGGTATAAATATTAATAATACGATCACACAGTTGGCTGTTCCTTTTAAAATTCAAACTCTGCAAAGATAAATCGTGCACTTAATCTTGGCAAGCTTTGAAGAGTGTATTAAAAAGGGAGGAAAAATAATAATAATAAAAAAAAGAGGATACATTTGATTTTGCCACAGCATTGCCTGCTTTTACCTGAATTTGCCCTCCCTTTTCTCTGCCTCTCCCCTTCACGTTCTCCCTTGCAGATGCGAGTGCGATAGTAGTGTTTGCTCCAATGTTTGGCTGCACCAACATCGTGGGAGCGATAGTGGGGAGAGGTGGTGGGTGAAAAAACGCAGCCGGTGTGCAAGGTCTCTCTTCCCAGCCCCCGTTAGGACCAAAGCACGGGGCTGTGCGGCAGGACCCGGGCTGCGCCCAGGGGAGAGGGTTCTTTGCTAGGTTAGGTCCTCCCAACAGCCCTGCGCAGATTCAGCGGGGGGGGAAAAGCCAGAAAGAGCTTTAAAAATCCCATCAAACGCTGTCCGAAGGGTATAGAATGGGGGGAAGACTGCATCCTCGCGGTTTTGCAGCTGCTTCCCGTGCCACTCCGAAGGCCAGGGCTGGACGTTAAGGCTGCGCTTACCGGCTGAGCCCACAGGAACGGGAAGCTCAAAGCACCAATAACTTTGCAAATGCCTTTAAATACACAAGCCGAGAGGCCCCGGTGCAGCTCGGCGCTTTGGGAAGGGACAGTCTTGAAACACACGAGTTGTCCAAGGCAGCACCCGGTTCCTGAGCGCTTTGCCACCCGTGCATCCTCACAGATCCTTCCTTAGCCGGGAGGATGCTGAGCCTCCTGCCTGAAGAAAGCCTGTGGCACTGTTTGCAACTGCCACCTCCGAGGTGGCTGTCCCAACGAGCCCAGTGCCCCCGCATGTCCCCAGCCCTGGCTCTGCCCCATAAGCTCTGTTCGTGGGAAGCTCCCCCAAGTTTTTGCAGGAGTAACTTTCCTGCTCATGCTGGGCTGCAAGACCTCGATAACGCTTGCTGCCTGCCCTGCCCTGGGCTCACCATGCCAAGACCTCTGCGCCATGCTACTTTCCATGTATTATTCATCTCCAGTTGCCTCTTCCTGAGCTTTTTCTGCTCATCAAAACAAAAAAATGCTCTCTGCCCATGATGTATGTAACACTTGATGTATGAACTCCTTTCTTCTCCATGCCCATTTTGTCCCAGTTCAGGTGCTCTCTCTAACCTTGCTTTTATTTCTAAAAGAGGAGGACAGGGAGGAAAAAATCACGGTACCCACCTGCCTCCGCAATAGTAATAAGGCATAGAGATGGCAAACTCTTCCCTCAACACTCCAGTCACTTTGTTTTACAGAGTGCTAAAATGAAAGGGATACTTTAGATTAAAAGATTTGTGTAATGGTCTGATTAATTCATTCCAAACAGACAGACTGTTCTGAGGATCTCTGTTAGCTCTTAACCTTTCCAGCTTGGGGTTTTTTTGTGTATAAGCGAGGATGTGTTTTAATTTAATATTCAGCGCCTGCTGCGCTCTCTCTGGGTTGGATCACATGGCTTTTCTTCTTCACGTAGAGAGGGGACCAAATGCTTCTTAAAATAAACAGAGAGAAGCTGGTAAACAAGAAGGGTGAAAGCAGGAGGGCTCACCTGACGGCCCGCACGCACCACGGGCAATTACCCCATTCACCCTGGTTCAGTTCACAAAATTAATTAGCACTGAACGCTGCTGGTCCATATTACCTATGAGCTAATGAGCAGGAGAAGCCGCAACTCCAAAGGCAAGCGCGCCAGGTGGCCAGAGGCGAGTTTCCAGCTCCCGGGAGAAGGAGAGGACCCCAGCCCCGTGACCCCAACGAGATGCCTCACAGAGCCAGGAACGGGGCTGGGACTTTGAGGAGGATGCATGGAGGAGAACGCACCTGCAGGGGTGGCAAGGCACAAGGAGAAGCTGTGATATTGCCTCCAGGTTTTTGGACACCTGGTCTTCACGGGCTCTGTAGAGCAGCTACGCCTGCACCCTGCAGGACACGTGGTCCTTGGGCCACCGCGGTGCTCTCACTCACACAGGCAAGAGGGTCCTGCCGCCCCCGGCCACACCTTACCCTGGTGCCTTCTGCTGCTCCATGGAGACCTGAGGAACGGCCAACATCAGGCATGGGCGCACACCTTGACAAGACAGATGGTTTCTAGGGTCAGCACACTTGCTAGACGCGACGTTCAGCTACCGGTTGGCAAAGGCCATCTCTCTAACGGCTGTCACCATCCTGCTGAAATTCAGGGAGGCCCATCATGTCATACCTGTCTTTGGCAGGCTTTGAGCTGTTTCCCTTTCCCTCTCTTCTCTCAAGCTATGAAGACAGATTCTTCCTCCGATTGAAACGTAAGGCCGCTTTGTCAGGAGGAGAAGGGACAGTGACAAACAGGTGCATTAGCATGGCGGGCAAGCGCCAAGTGCTCACACCAAGCCCTGGATCAGACAAATGCAATGTCTAGCCCTCACTGCAGCTCCCGTCCCTGGCTGGCTGACTACCCTGAAGCCCCAGGCCTGGGGACCTCCAGTGTGGCATCAACCCTGGGGAAAAGCAAGCTCAGCAGAAGGACGGGGAGATGATTTCCAGGCACTGCTCAAGCAGCAGGCTGGGAGAAGACAAGGCATTTAATTTCCGCCTGACGTGCTATCACTTACGCGAGATCACAGCTTCTGCTCTCGCTTTCGCTCGTCCCCCTCCTCTAGGACTGCGGTGAAATATCACTGCTCGCTTCAAGTGAGGCAGAAAGTTCAGCCGTGGCATCTGCTAAGAGTACTCCACGTCTAGTGCTCATCTCTTATGTGAGCCTCTAACCGAGAGCTACTCCGAGCCTTGCCACCTCCCCAGCTAGAGAGGCAGCTCTCTGCTCTGGTACAACGGGATCGCAACAAATTCGGCAAGCAAAGGGTAATGAGAGGCTCTGTTAATGCAAAAGGGGCTGATTTCAGGTTGCATGGACAACCTTCAACCCAGCCGGTCAGGAGTGCTCAGCTTGGCAATGCCATCCCTCTTTCAGTCCAGGCATTTGCCCAGAGCTCCCTTGAACGCAGTGTTATTTCCATGTCCAGCCTACTACGCGTGTTGCAAATGATTTCATCTCACTGGTCTGTCGTTGCCTCTTTTACAAAGAGCACACCAGCCCAGACGCTATGTTATGCCCCCCACACCAGTTCTGACATCCACAAGTGAAACCAAAGCCAAAAAAATCCGCTGCCCAGCCAGAAAATAATTTTACTTTATTTGTCTGTTGGTTTGTTGATTGTTGTTTTTTTTTCTTCCCATTTTTCTGGTTAACAAGCGGGGGGAGGAGGAAATCATAGTCTAGAGTTTTTGCTTCTACACGCCTCTTTCCCTTTTTTTAGCACAGAACAGATGTCTCACACATCAGTGTCTCTCTTGATAAAGGCAGCCTTTTTCTGTTGTGGAAAAGCTGCTCCAAAGGAAATTTTCCTCCGAGCTCTAGTCCCAAATTTCTCCAGCTTTCCTGCGGCTCTTCCTGCGCCTCCAGCTGGAGCACAAGATGGAGCGTGTCCTCCGGGCTATCCCAGCACACCAGTCTGCCTCGAGCTACCACCCAGCCCTGCACATGGCCTGCAGCGTGGTTTCTACAAAAATGGCACAATAATGGAAATTGCCATCAGCGGGAGTAAATAACTTTTCATAACTTCAACTGTCACTATCCCATAAGGTAAAAGGAATCCATAATTAAAGACATAATGCGATGTTAGAACTATAGGAGGATATAACCCCACTAAAACCCTATGGGCAAACCCACATTTAGACTCCACTGAAGCACAACCCCCCAGGTGCCAGCTAGTGACTGAAGCCACTAACTGGCCATTACGACCTCGACACAAGGCAAGGAGAAAGGATGGTCCCTTCAGCCATCGCTTCAAAGAGGCATCACGATCAACACGGTACAAGCCCAGGACTCGGTGCCAGGACATCTGGCTATTTTTTGGCTCGCCGTATCTGCTGTGCTTGTTTTCTCTCCATGCCTCAATTGACTCGTATGAAAAATGGGGATGATAATAGCCAGCTAACAGTGGCAATCTTTGAAATATTAGCTCTGCTAAAACAGGTGAGCTGTCTCAGCTTACAGAAGCGACCCTGCTAGCGTTGCCAGAGACCATTTTTTTCTTTCTTCTGGCCTTAACAATAAATCACCAGCTCAGCTTTGCTCTGTTGTAGTCAGGGAATCAGGATAGTGGTCAACTAGCCATGCTTTGGCAAATGCCCCCACAAGCATGAAATACTGAATATTGCAGCACTGGGAGAGGGAGGGGAGACTGGGGCTCACTCTGCCTCTTCCTCCAGCTTCCCTATATGAAGAGGATGATATGCTTGAACAGAAAAGAAAAAAATGCTCTTGGTACAGACAAAGACCAAAAGAGCACACCTCGAGTGTACGAGGGGACTTTAAAACTCCAGAGTCTGTTCTTGCTCGAGCCAGTGGCACAAATCGTTTTCACAAGTGGTGATGTCTGGCTAGGGCTACGTTTTTGGCCAAGAGTCCCAGGCGCCAAACCCCAGGACCATTTTCACACCATTGCCTCGAATGGAGCAATCCCTGGCTGCCCGCTCCCTCTCACATCCCTGTGTCCATAACACAGCATTTTGGAACCACGTGTCCTCCAGAGCAACCGTGACCAGTGCTGGCACCAACCCCTTCCACAGGACGAGATAATGTACATTATTTGCTAAAATAAGTTTGACATTAATTAGCAGGAATCTCGCTGGCAAAGACTCACACTGCGCAGCAGATGTGATGTGGGCTCACAGCTCCTTCCCTCCCTGCCGGGTGGATGGGGAGGGAAGAGCTGGAGTCACGGAGTTTGTGTAACACATCCAGGAAGACTGCGTCAAGGGGGACTGTCACCACCAGTGCCAAGCCGAGATGTCCTCCCAGCAGCAGTCTGGATGTGTTTTAAAAGAGACAGGCTGGAAGAGACAGATGTCACTCGTGATAGACAGGGCAAAGGCAGGGGACAGCTGGTGCTGGGGCTCTCCGCTCCCCCCCAGGAAATACCGGCGTGGGACACGGTCATTTGGCTTCGTCCAGAAAGTGGGTAGTGAGTGATCGAAGCACTCGTCTGAAAGTGCTTGTTCCCTCCAGAACATCAGCTTCAGATTCAAGCCAGGCAGCTCAATTCCTCATCCTCTGTGCTCGATAAACTCTGGTCCATAAAATTTATTGCATGCTTCTAGATGACAACCACAGGAAAAAAAAAACCCACCCAATGCTGGAGTTGCGTCCATGTAGACAGCCTTTACAGATGGCATTGCCACGGCTGATTTACATGAGACACGAGGCAGGCCAAACCTGAGCAGCGTGAAAAATCCCATACCTGGGCGTGAAGAAACCCCTTCCTCTCCGTGGCCCCATTTTGCTTGCACGCTCATTTGTGACAAGTGCCCTACTCCACAGGTCAACTGCAGCATCCCGGTGAAAGCTACAGCACGTCTAGGGACTTTGAAGAACAGGAGCTCGCTCACAGCCACCCGCAGCAAGGTGTACATCACTACGTAACCCACGTCCACCCGTCTGTACGTGTGAGTTGTACCTAACACACACGACACAAGGCAGACGGAGGACAGCGATGGCAGCAAACCTCTCTCTGAGGCCAGGAATGTTGCGGTAGAACCTGCTGGTACCTTCCCTGCATCGACCATGAAAAGGACTTCAGTCCTTCCATGCCACACACTTAGCAAAACCAAGAGTGGGTGGTCAGCCCTGAGGAAAGTGTGTGCGCTCTCCACGGCCAAGGAAGGGGAGGTAAGAGAGATGCTGCTGATGGAATGAGACAGAATAACCGACCCTGAGAAAAGGGCATGAACTCAAGACAACTGGGATATTTGCAGCGCAGGACATGGCATGGACAGGTCTAGAGCACCTGGGGGAGCCGGGAGCAAAACCATAAGGGTTGTAGAAGGTCAGCACTGAAGGATACAGGACCAATCTACTGGGAGATGCTGTTCCTTCCCTCTCATCTGCACCAGACTCACCATGGGCACAGAAGTGAAGGCCACGTGAGCAGAGCAACGTCTCTGCCATGCTCTGTCCTCTGCTGAAAGCTTATTAACCAGCAACAGGGGAGGAACACTGCAACATCGAAGTTCAAAGCAGATCAGGACCCAAATCACGCAGTATCCCTACGTGAGGTGAGCTGAAAACAAAGCAGTCTCTGGCAAGCTGGGTGGGTGTCGGGGTGATGGTGGCTTCCCAAATCCATCCTCATCTTTCCCTTCTCCATGGCAGAGGGACTGGGACAGTGGGTAGGCAGAAGGAGGAGGGGGAAAAAAAGGAGGAAAAAAACCCCAGAACAAGCCATGCCATGGTGAATGGAGTGGAAAGATTTCTGAAGGAGCCATGTTTGTCACATTAAAGTGAGTGAAAGGCAGGCGTGGGCGCTTCCCTGCCTGTCAAGTGCGTTTGTCTCTGGTCCCAGGAATTTTCATTATTCATTATTCGCCTGGCATGGACAGCAACAGGAGCGCGAGGTTCTGTCTAATCCCCACCTGATAATGTATTTCTGATAAGCATGACGGAGCCGACGCTACCAACCAGATTCACATTTCCAGCAGATAAAGTGTCATTTAGAGGAGGCAGGCGCCGTGAATTTAGATTGGGGAGATAAGGGGAGGTGTGGGCCGACAGGTCCCAAGGATGTGAGGGAAGAGCAGTGACATGGGTCTGGGATCAGAGGTGACATCCACACCGCTGCCTTGCTGTCCCGTGGCAAAGATGCATGTATGTAATTAATATGACACATTACCCAACTGAGGACAAAGCAGTGGCAAAGACACGGGAAGAGTCCTGGCTTGACTCCTGCCTCATCCAGACTGGGTCTCCCCTCTATGACACAGAGCTCAAAACAGCAGAGGTGAAAAAAACCCACAAACCAACCCCCTGAGACACAATTCAGAGCTCCAGAAGTGCATCATGCTTGGAGAGAGAGCTAATTCGGCGGCTGCCTAGGGTCCATGTCCACTAGCAATTATCGTGCCTCGGATCAACCTCATTGACTCCAATACTACCGCGGTACAAAGCTACAGCAATGGGCCATTAATATTTATCAGGCTTCATACGAGGAAAAATGGCTTGTATGATGTGTTCTGTGTAATTTATGTCATGTATTTTAGCAGTGGGTCATGGCAGAAGCCAGATAACAATAACCTTGTCAACTAGCAGGATTTGTAGCCTGGTTAAGATACATATAAAGGTACCCGTATTATTGCAACCCATAAGTATTTCAAGTGTGAAATCTCTAAAGAAGAGGTATAGGTGCCAGAGGGCTAAAACTATGGCTATTTGAGAGAGAACAAGAGAATTTAGGTCAAGTATAAATATGGAAAAAGTTCTCGATGCCAAGATCTACAGGGCTGTGCAACCATCTCCCGGGAGGAAGGAGAAGTTGCTCCATTGTTTTCGACATTTCAAACTAGATTGGATGGAGAACTAAATATTACATACGGTAGAGAGGAGCTTACAGACTAGCAAGGGGATCGACTGAAATACAACCCCACTATGAAAAGTGGCAACAGGAAGATGACACAGCCTTTCCATCCTATTCCACAAGGCAGCTCCTATATGTATCTGGAGCCAGATCTGCTGATTTGGGGTGACACAGACAAGTTTGTAATGCTTTCCGCTCCTGCCAGCCCTGCAGAGTTGACGCAGCCAGGAAGGAGGGAGCCAGAGCCTCCCCTGACTGCCGCATGATGAACGGCGTTATTGCCATCCAGTGCAGGGGCTCTGCAATTCAGCGAGGGACAAGGAGGCTGCGGGAGTATGGCCGAGGACAGTATTTCAGCTAGAAGAGCCCAGCTTGACTTTCAGACAGCAGCCTGGGCTTGAGAAAATCTTTTTTCCCTCATCAAGAGCTGAAATGCAAACCTCCTAGGCTCTGGGAAGAAGGCACATGAATATTGGACTCTGTCTCCCTGGCAGATGGGGAGCATGCCTAAAGAGCCCAAGATTCAGTTGCTAACAGTGTTGGTCATTACAACAAGACATGCCAACACACCGGGGCTCAGCCTGAAGCCAAGAGATGTACACGGATTTACCCACCCCAAGGCTCTATGCTTCTGCACCTCTCGCCTAATGACCTTTTCAGATCCAGGCTCTCTGTGCAAATGCCAAGGACCAGCTCCCTCCAGGAAAGGGGAAGATGAAGACTAGCCAGTCCCAGAAGACAAGAGCATCCCTGCCATCTCACAGAGCTCGCAGCAGCTGGAGGGCAGCAGGGAAAGTACAACGTAACTCCCTCCACGCAGTGATCATAACTTTGCAACAGCAGCTCTTTAACAGCTTCCCTCACTAACAAGCTGCTCTTGTTTTCATGTTTTGGAATGGCTTAATCCTGTATATGATAACATCCCCAACAAGCGAGTGCATTAAACTGTGACAGCTTTTCACTGACCTAAGCAATTGCATTGTGAAAACGCCATTAGCGTCTCTCTCTTCTTCATCTAATCCCCCATCCCCTCCCTCTGCCTTTTCCCTGGCCAGTAAGAGCTATGCTCAATACCACTATTAAATTACCCTTAGAAATACGCTCCTCAAAGAAAATCAATGCACATGTGTTTTAACACTTGTCACAAATAGATCAACTAGGCAATCAAACATATATTATTCCGCCCGATGTTTAAATAAATAAAACAGCCACATGTTGATGGCACGCTCCCAGGGCTAGCGCGCCTCCTGGGCTGCTGCCGTCCAGTGCTGCTCTCCGCTCCAGCTAAACCTGCTCTCACAGCGATGCTGCGTGCACACCGCTGCTATGAAAAAGGTGCAAGGGGGAAGGTCAAGCCCCAGAGCACCGATGGTCATTGCACCTGGGTTTGCAGCACTGCTAAGGAACACCCTGCAAAGCCTGGGAGCGTGCCATAGCCTGGCACCGGCGCGGGCAGCGCTCCCCACTTGCAGCATCAGGCTGCTGCACCGGCTCCTTTGGCTTGTTTTTCGGACCCTTCTCCCCATTCCCTTCCTGATGCTATTACTTACTGCTCCAGGTGTCAGTGGGACAATTCTCCCCGGGAGCACGTCTCGGCATCTCTGCCATCGCTGATGGTTTGTATGGGGAACATGCACACAGGTCTAAAGTGCCTGATAAATAGATCGTGAGCCTTGAAATCTGTTCCTACTGTGAAGACGTTTGCTGTGGCTATTTTTACTTCAACATCATTTTCTCTCTTCTTTCATTCTTTTTTACCCACCCTTCCTCTTTTTTCCTTGGTCAAATCGGGACAGAAAGGGATTTCTTGCCGACTAATTAAAGCCCCACATGTTAATGAACTCCCAACACTTTACTGCCTCAGAGTGTCTGCAGCCCCACAGGAAATTAATAAGAGCTTTAATCACGAAGAGACTTGAAAGGTCAGTGCCTGCTATGGGTCTCCAAACACAGAAGGCAACAGAATCACATCATATTTTAAAAACACCCTGCTGAGAAGCCACAGGGCTGAGGCCAGAGACAAAATAACAGGCAGAAAATGAGAGGTGCGGCTGCCGTCACAGGGTGAGGGAAAAGCGGGACAGAGGAGGCGGTAATCACACACTCTGCCTTTGTCTTCTATTTAATCTGCCCTACCTTTGTTATTTCTTTTTTTTTTCCTAGTGCAAGGCCAGATTACACGTGATCGATCTGCTTGAGAGTAACCCTTTACCAACCTACCTGACAGCTCATCTCGTGACCTTCCTCTCCATCTGCTTGCTAAATGAGCTCTCCCCAGTTTTCCCTTCCCGGCTGTTTGCATGCATCTTCCTAAAGCTCCTTTCAAGATATTGGAAAGTATGTAGATAAATTGATATTGTAAGTAGATGCTCCAGATGGACCAATTACTGAATTAATCCATTATACCTACCTGGTTACAGTAGCTAGTTATTTACAGCAGTCACCAAAGCGCACGCGTGATCTGTTCAGTCCTCAGCACAGT
Organism: Falco rusticolus; assembly: GCF_015220075.1. Classification (NCBI taxonomy): domain Eukaryota; kingdom Metazoa; phylum Chordata; class Aves; order Falconiformes; family Falconidae; genus Falco; species Falco rusticolus. The sequence continues at coordinate 3,294,800 of NC_051202.1, read as the reverse complement.
ATCAACACGCAGCATTGCAAGCACCAGCTCCACAAGGTATTTTTAGCCCACCCTGGTGACACTCCAGTGCTTGAAGGACTTCAGTTCAAAGAGCATCTCCAAGTAGAGGCACAGACTCAGGATAGCTTGGAGCAAGTGCTTCTGCGGCCAGACAGCATGGCCCCAGGTAGCAAACGGACCGGGGTGATGTTTCCACATGCCTATTCCTGGCACAAACATCAGCTCGCCATGGGTTTTACTATCCATTCCAACTGGAGCACCTCTAGGTTCAATGGGAGAAACCATCTCTAGGTCACAGCTATGAATCCAGATCTGGTCTGGACACTGCAGACAATTGACTGATGTTCACTGCACAAGGCAGGAAAGCCTCGACCTTCCCAACCTGGCCAGCCAAACCAAGCTAAAGACCCTTGGCCGTTCACTTGAGAACCCTCAAAGTGGACACAGAAGAGAAAAATATTACTGTGCCTGAGCTTCACACCCAGACGCAGCTCCTCCTCACCTTTCCAAACCCCTCCGAGAGGCTTCGGCACCTCATCCCTCTCCTCCTGCTCCCACCAATATCTCTGACCTCCGAACCTTCAATGATATGATTGCCTACTTGATTGATTGTAAAACCTTCAGCTACTCTAATCACAGATCAATGGCCTGCTCCATGGAGAGAAAACCATCTTTGGTGGTTTATCATCCCTGCAAGTTTCTGTTGTCCTCCTCTCACTCCTCTACCTCTTCAACCCCTTGCGACCTGCAGTCTCCAGTTGCTCTCGCATTGGGCACTCCTCGGGATGGGCTGAGGAGGGAACCAATTCCCCCAGGATGTACAAGCGACTGCTCCCAGCACCCTCACCAGCACATTTTCTCCATAAATCTCTGGTCCTGCCTTGAAGAGAAGCCTTTGGCCCCCCATATTCCCCCAACCTCAATCCCAATACCAAGAAGGAACCAGGCCAGAAATGAGTCCAAGCAGAAACCAGATTTCCCTGCAAGTTGGAAAGGGGCACCAGAGGCGAAGGAAATTTGGCCACCCAAAGCGAGCATCCAGATCTAAGAGCAGAGTTTGGCTCAGCCATGGGCCAAAGCAAACTCCTGCGAGGCTCACACCCCAAAGCAAGGGATCAGACCTAACACATTGCTGCTCCAGCCTGTCTCCAGAGCCCATTCAAAGAGCTTTATGCTCCACAGGCCTTTCCATCTTCAGGTTTACAAGCTAAATCCTGAGAGGGAAGAAGCCCCCCCAGCACTACTGCCGAGGCTCAAACAAAGACAGCAATTTGCAGCCCAGGAGAAAACCCGGCGTTGCGACGGTATCAGATACACACTTCAGACATCCTCCTGCTCGCAGGCACACAGCGAGTAGTTCTTCCCTCGAGTTCAAAGACTCTTCCCTTTGGGCAGGTTGTAATTGTGCACCGTGACGTTAGCCACACCGGCCGCGCTCAGGGACGTGGTGCCGGACGAAACCCATCATCGCTCCTGTTTCTCTCCAGCAATTCCTCGGCCTCATTTTGACTTGTGGTTCCTCATCCCCTCTTGGGATTTGGCCCCATCTAGAGAGATAATTGGAAACACACCCTCCGCATCCTCCTCCTGTCAGGAGCCAGCTGTCTGATGCTTTAAAGGCAATCTAGCCTGTCTTCCTCCCCCCCCTGCTCCCCACAAAAGCTTCTGCTGAGATCCTAGAGAGACAAGCGCCATGGGGAACGGGAGGAGACAGCCCCACTCCCTTCCCAAATATCCTCTGCAGGCTAGCCTCAGCTTCCCCCTTGATTTCCAGCCAGATTTCATTTGGCAGCACTTTAGAAAGCGGTACAAGAAATCACCAGCGGAGCACTGATACGATTACAGTCCCTCAACGGCCATAGCTGAGGATGCAATAACTGCACCCGCCACTCACCTCTGGCTTTGGCCTCGCCACAACCCCTCCTCCTCCGAGCCACCCCCAACCCCACACCGCCTGCTGCCCCCCAGTCCCCACTCTCGCTATCTTATTAGATTTTATTATATGCTGGCTACACTTGGAGAAGGAAGGAGCACCCAAACCTGTGGGAGATGCAGACAGCAAACTTTCCCGGTGGGAGCTGGTCCTCCCACAGCAAGCATCCCTCCCTCCCTCCCTGAGACAGAGGATGTCTTCCGTCTGCCGCTGGCGGCACCGCCGTTGGCCTCCTGAAGAACTGGGATATATATACACACACAGAGATACATATATATATATAAAAAGAAGAACGACCCACTTAATGAGCTCTGATACCCTCCTTGTAAAGAGTGGGAAATTATCTGCGAGTCTAGGAATATCTTCATTAAAAATGCATTTAGCTGTGGAGCGCTCGAAAGAGAGACCTGTAATACATGAAAGATTAGCCCCAGATTGCTGATTGGGCTCTTTCACATCGTTATGGTAATTAGGCTCGCACAGCCTGTTGTGCTGACTCCAACACTTTGCCGGGCTTGCCTTTGTCTGGGATTTAAGGTGGATTTTCCCCCTGTTCCTCACCCCTTCTCCCTCCCCACCAATTTTTCCCTCTCCTGGAGTCTCAGACCTGGCCGAGGAGCGGGCACTACCTTGGCTCATCAATATGCAAAGAGCTGCGATCCGATTCACCCGCGCTCCCTGGCTTTCTCCGCCAACCCCAGCCCTACCTCGCACGGAGGAGAGAGAAGAAATTAATGGTAATTACGAGGTGTGAGTGGATATTACAGCTCTCAATCTGATTGCCATTGAAACCAAATAAAAATGCAACTTAATCAGCCGATTATTAAAGCAGGGAATAAACAAACGGCGATGGGTCCTTGTCCTTGCTAATGTGCTGCCCTGCTCCCCTGCCTGCGGACCCGGGGGAGCCTGGCTGGGTCATGCCTCCGGCAGACAAACCTTGCTCCAGTCTGCTCGGGGTTGGGATTATTTTATTTTGCTGCCTCTCTGCCATTTGAATGGGAAATCCTGCTCAGCCCATCCAGCCTGTGGTGCTGGAGTGAGAAAAGTGTGCTTCAGGAAAATGCTCGGAAGGTTTCCAAGGAGGATCGCATCTCATGATTGTGGGGTTTTTTTCAACAAGTCGCATGGCTCACCCTTGTTGTGAAGTACCGCTTTAGCTTTCCTGAGCTGCTGAACCTCCTCTGCAGAGCACACAGCTGCAGACCTCCTTTGAACCACAGCAGAAATGCTACGGCAAGGCAGGCAGCCACCTGTTTAACCTCAACAATGAGAAAAGGCCATTTCGTGGCATGTAACCTGCAAAGCCAGGAGCGTGCCATGTCACTGCTCGGGCATCACTGCATCTTATTCCCCTGAATTACAGCAAACAGCAAAATAACCCCTCCGTTTGGTCTTAAGTCAGGATCCACATGTGAAGGGTCCTTTAATGCTCCCCAGCTCCAGAGGGTCACCCAGGAACTTTATTATAAGACACCCAAAGCAGGACAGCAGCAGCTCCTGGGTAGCAGAGCTTTCCAAAATCCCTACTTGCCACCGACTACGGAAGCACCTCTGGGGCACAGAGGGATTTTAGATGCAGTGGCCAAACCCAGCCAACCTAGAAAGCATGGAGCGCAACCAGCTAAAAGCCCACCCCATCCAGCGACACAAATAACAGGGTGCTGCTTCTTCCTTCCTAAAAGAGGTCTAGGCTTCTCCGCAGCTGCCATCCTGGATGATAATGCTTCTCTGATGACCCCGAGCTGGTGCCAGCCCATATCATCACTCACTAATCCCAGCCACGAAACCCTGTAACCCCACTGCTCACCCTCTTATCTCTCACTCCCCTATCTGTCCACCTTAGGTTTCAGCTGGCGTTTGCCTAATCCAGCTTCAAGCCCAGGGGATCTCAGCAGAGCTGCTGGCCTTGTATTAACCTTATGGCACCAGGACAGGTTTGGAGACTTTCCAGATGTGATCTGAGACTCTGACTCAGAATAATAATAGACAGGAATGATCATAAATTAATCTTCTCGTCCATCTCTCCCTTCCTCATACATGTATTGATGTGTTTCTATAGCCTCTCTGCACCCTCCCTCGGCTCTATTCATCCATCCATCCCCTGGCATGTCCTTTAATTACCTACCCATTAGGTTTCCTCTTTCCTGGCTCCACATTTTATCCCCTCTCTGATTGCAGTGGGGAATACACTTTAACCCTGTAATAGAGTACGAGGGAAGAGTTTAGGCAAGTATTCGTGCACAGCAGGGTGCTGAGCTTCACACTCCTCAAGGACGTCTCAAGTAATTCCCTCTCAAAAGCAAAAAAGCTTCTGATTAAGTGGAGGAGCTGTTGTCACAGCTGTAAACTGGACACCTACCCTCAGGGACACTGTTGGGTTGCCCAGCTGCTCCAAACCACTGCTGGGCATGGGAGAAAGCCAAGCCACAGCTTTGGAAACTCACCCTGTCTCCTCCTCATCCCCTGCCCCCTTCAAATCTTTCTGCAAAGCCCCCATCTTCTCCAAGGCCTCACAAACAAGGCACAGCGAGCAAGGAAGACGCAATGGAGACGCGTGTTTTGCCAGGTGGCAGGGGCTTGCAGAGAGGGGCCGGCACTGCCCTACCCCTGCCCGCTTTCAGGAAACCATGGTGGGTGCTGACACAGCATCTGCCTTCAGAGCAGATGAAACTTTTCAGATCCTAGCCCCCAGAGCCAGTGTTCATGTCCAAAAAGCACAGCAGAGGCTCTCTGTGAACAACACCACCGCCACAAATAAACCCAAGCACCAGCAGGATGACAGCTGTAATGAACCAGTGCATACGTCCCACTTGGAGGTTTCGGAGAGGCTGTTCAGCTGCTGATGACTGATGACATTTGGATTTCAGCGAGACAGTTTTCACAGGAAATCTGCAGAGCAGCCAGTTTGAAGACACCCCCTCCACTTCCCCTAGTAATTGCTTAATAAGCATTGTATCGCAGCAGCCTCATTTGCTGCGCGCGTGTCTAGCGGTGAGGGACAACACCACGCCAGGAAGCCCACACGTACAGATTCAGGAAAGGACTTCGTGAAACCGCCTGTCCCAGACTCCACCATCGAGGCAGCACCAGCCGTACCCATCCCACCCCCACCACACATTTCCCTACGTTGCCTTTGAAACCCCCCAGCAGCGAGAGAGACCGGTCTCTCTTGCCATCCTCTCCCAGCACATTCCGATGCTTGCTACCAGAGAGCCTGCTATTCCCAAATATCTAACCTTGATCTTCCCGACTGCAAATTAATCCGATTCCTTCCTGTTCTGTCTCACACTAGACACGGAGAGCCATCGATCGGTCCCTTTTCTGTAACAACTTCTGACATATTGGGAAAAACGAGATTGCATCTCCTTCTTTTGCCTTTGGGTCCTGCAGGCAGCACTTGGAGGTTTGCTGGGAGCTCTGCTTGGTCCTATACAAAACAGCCAGCCCTGCTCAGCTGGGAGACTGGTCTGCAGATGTGCTCCCTCCCCCTCCTGCTGCTCTGAGAGTTATATCGGGGGGGCTGAACTCCCCCAGCTTGAAGGATATGGGGCGAGGAAGGATGTGGGAACTAATATCCAACAGACTGGACAGTCATTTCTACCTCGGGCAATAGAAAGACTTCACAAAGCAGCACTGAAGCCATACGCATGCACGGCTGCATCTCCTTCCACCCTTGCATTTCTCCCACCAAACACCACATGAGTGGGTGCCCCAGCCCCAGGCTGCTGCCTCCTCCCAGGAGGGTCTGTGCCCGAGCTGGTTCCTCGGGCTGTGTGCCATCCCAGTATCTGTGCCACGGCAGCTTGGCACCACCGCAGCACTGGGGTGTCAAAACCACGAGCAAGCAGCTCTGTTGGGAACGCTGCTATTTATACCCCGGGGGACTGATGAGCACCAGCAGTAAGGGAAAGCACAATGGCGAGCGGCAGGAGCTTGATTACAGAGGGGTATTTTTAGAGCGTGCAGGGGGCACACGTGAATCCTCTACCCCCACGGTGGAGGGTTTTCGTTCCCCCCTCCCCCCCCAAACCCTGATGGCAGCGCTGGCTAACACCACGCCGATGCTGCTCCGCACCTCATGCATGCAGCTGGCATTAGACCCCTGCCTGACAACTCACTTGTGCTCACAACAGCAAATGGGTAAATCGCTACAATTACACTCAAAAAGCCACGTCCCCCATGCTTCCTCCCACCCCTCTGTGCACACGCCTGCATCCTACAAAACAAAGTAATGGGTGGCAATTGAAATGCTTACACAGTTAATGGTACCTTGCTCTCGACTGGCAGAGCTGGAGCCAACCTACCGCACCGGCGGGTGCTGCTCCTTTAGCTGGCAGTGGGTGCAGGAGCAGGGTGCGTGCGTGGGAACCCAGCTAGACACCATCTCCAGTCAAAGGGGAGGCATCAGCTTTTATAAACCCACAAGTGACAGGCTGGCCTTCCATCGCGGCTTAATCACAGGCAGACAGGAGCTGCTATTTGCAGGCACATTAACACAGCTGTGTCAACTTCCAGGTGAATCAGCTTTGCTTCATCAGACACATCAACAGACTCAGCACTGCCATCTCCTCTCCTGCTCAGATTTATTTTAATTGCAAGATGCAAATAGCATTTGCTCTCATTTTCCTACCCACACCCATCTGGAAATATCCCTGGGATCTTCTACTCTTGCATTTCCAACTTTTTTAGCACTCCCCTCTCCTCTTTCCCACCTTACTCTGCTCCAGATCCAGGCTCAGGTTTGCAGAAGGGACCAGCAAGTCAGAAACGAGAAGGGTCTATCTCATGGCAGCCACTTTTTCAAAGACAAGAGCATCTGAAAGCTGGGCCTTTCTGACCAAGACCTCCAAAATTGCTCCTCCAAGATTCCAGCATCCAAGCCTCATCCTGCCCACCACCAGTGCTGGACCCAAGGGATAAGTGCCAGCATACCTAGAGTTTCAAAGCCCGCCCTATTGCCCCTGAAAATCCCAGTCCCATGTTAAAGATGCTGGACAGCCAATAATTTCTATCTGTACAGAAAAATGCCAGCCCAGTGTCTCTGAATTCAGGTGCCTGAAGCTGGTACAGGCACAGAGGAGCTAAGGAGAGAATAACTCCGCAGCTACTCGGGTCTAACCAGCCACATCAAAACCTTCTCAAAGGGGTTCGTGTACCTCAGCCACCCTAGGAAATGTGTCTGCCGGCACTGCGCTCCCCTCGAATCCATCAGCTCTTCCCGACTCCCCCTGGATACACAAGAGCCGTTTCAGACTTGTCCTTGGACACCTCTTACACGCAGCAAATTAATACCGGCAATCAATCATTAATCAGAGCTCTCCTCCAGCTACCAGGGAAGGGGGCTGAAGCAGGCCAGGCTCTGCTCCCATTTATGTCAGACAAATGCAAGCCCGTGGAGCGACTCCAGATCTACACGGTGCAACAGACAGCAAAACAGGGCTCGGCACTCAATCACGCGGCACCCGAAGCCAAGCACAGCAGTCACCGGCCCGGCATCTGGGCTATATTTGACTGGCTCCAGCAAGAATGCTATTAGCAAAGAGAAAAGGGAAGAAAAAGTACACCAGTGGTTAGTCACCCGCCCGGCCTCGCTAAGAGAATGTAATCGTTAGATACGGCTTTTCCCATTATAGTTTGTTAATGACTTGCCATTGTCCTCCGAACATGTGAGGAGGGAAGCATGGAGGACAGAATCTCTCTGGCTGATTGCAGAGGTGTCCTGGACTTGCCACACAAAACCCTCAATCGTAATTAAAAGCTGCTATTTCCCATTTCTTACAAAGGCAGGTTGGCAATTAAATCTGCTCTGTCAAGAGCTGTATATTCCCTTATATATGTACACATATACAGAGAGATACAGGTAGATTTTAAACGCAATTATTTGCAAAATAAGAAATGGCCTCACTCTGCAGGCATTTAAAAAGGACTCCCATCATTCCAGAGTGTATAAATATTTTTAATGTCCCTAACGCGGCCATCCAGCCTCGTCCAACTGCTGCAGGGCTATTTCTTCTATGCTTGTAGCCACGGCTGGACCGACACCCATGCCCACCCTGAATTACAGGAGCTGTAATCCACGCGCCCAACCGAGGCTACTAACCCGCTTATTTTAATTATCTCTGACACCAGCTATAGATATGTACTGTGAAACTCATGATCCTGTGATTTCTAGCAGCTCTCTTCAGGGACCACGCAACACATTACTGCCACAGACAACAGACCTGCTCATAAACTGCTCTGCCTGCATGTGCTGAGAGTAAAGCGCTGGCTTTTATGGGCTATGCCGCCTCCCAACTATTTGTAGCTACTGTAAAAACCATGCGGCAGCTGCCTGGAAATGGGCAGAAGAGCAATTCGGGGCAGATTTGAGAGCCAACAGCTCTGATCTCCCAGAAGGATGCAACCTGCTGGGGAAGGCGGGAGGAATCGCCAGCGAGGCGAGGCTCCGGCCGTGGAGCCCACTCGTGGCAGGCGATGCACGCATCAGACGCTCAGCTGATCCCACCCGTGCACATCTCCAGCAGGTCGGCGGGGTTTTGCCAGTTTGCCCTTGCCGTGAAGAGCTCCAGCAGCACCGACGCACTGCGTAGCCCCCGTGCCTTAATGCACCTCGGTCCCTGCAGACTCCTAGAAGCAGCCTGCCATGGCTGGCTTTAATAACTTTGCAATCAGGTTTAAATTGCCACTGCAAAAGGTTTATAAAAGTTTGTGTTGCCTGCTAATTAAATCTATACAAATGCCGGCTCGGCATTAATTTACTGTAAAATTAGTGTGAGGCTACAGTGGGTTATTTGCAAGAAACTTGCCCACGCTGAACTACCAGCAAGGAGCAGCTGACCTTGGGAATTATCTTCCCAAACCCTCCTTGCCACAGATCAGACACAGCTATTCTTTGAGGCACCACATGCAAATATTGTTGCTTTTCAATTATTTGGTGACTGATCCAACAGCTTGGAGACAGCGGCTAATTAAAATCTAATTGAAATAAAGTAATTTCCAATTCTGCCGCCTTGCATCACCTCTCGGAGCAAAGGTTCCTTGTCTTGCGGACTGGCTGTCCTTCATCCCATTTGTCCCTTAGCTCTGCAAACAACCCACATGCCATCCTGCTCCCTGCTGGGGTGTTTGCAATGGGGCTGTGGCAGATGCAGGGCCAGGACCCATCCCCACGGGGTGAAGGAGGGAAGGTGATGGAGGGACAAGGAAAACTTTGAGGAGGGGGAATAAATGTGAAGCAAAGCAAGGAAAACAAGGAGGATGGGAAGGAGAAGTATGGAGAAGGCAGGGGAGGGAGAAGAAAGAACACATCCAGGGCAGAAGGAAGCAAGCCCCAGCCCTGCCCATCTCCATAGGGACATCAATGAGGTGTCTCTTCTCCCGGAGCAGCCCCTCAGGCTGCCCCAGCTCAGCAGCACCTGGGCCAAGCAACGGCTGAGCACAGAGGACAAATAACACCCTCGGGTCCACTCTGAGAGCTTAACCACACTGGTTGTGCTGGATCTGCTTCCATGGGAAGGTATCACGGTGCTGCTGGGGACCAAGCAGTAAATTAGCACAATGGCAATGCTGGCACAGCCTCATCCTACAAGGCTGAGCCAAAGGATCTCCCCAGTGTGGGCATGGAGAAGGCAGCTGCACAGACCACCTCTGTTTCACCCTTAAAAGCAAGGGAAAAAATCATCTGCATAATTCAAGCAGAGGTGGCAGAAATGGCTTCCCGATATAGCTGCGCCTCAGCCACCAAATATAGAACTGGACACACTATATAAAACCCAATTACTACTGTGAAAACCTCTCTCAGACATACACACTTGAGACTGTATTAACTCCAGCAACACAGTATATCCTGTCATGCCAATAAAGTTCTCGACACTGAAATTGAGAGGAGGGAGAGCATCTATATGTACATGGGGACCACTGATAGAGTGTCACAGAAAGCAAAGGTATACAGGAGCAGCAGCTGATTGTAACAAGCCACTTTAATTTGCCTGACACATTTGCCCTAGTATTTTTTTTCTTTTCTTCCTCAACGACTTCACAGCTCAGCGGGAATAATCATAATAATAATTAAAAAACCCAACCAGGGTTATAAATAAAATGAGAGACAAAGAAAGAAAGAAGCACACGCCGTGTTTAGAGGCAGCTAAGCCACCATGCTGAGGTCTTTGGAGAGAAGTCCTCCCGCGTGCCCTCCCAGCTATCCTGCATTTATCCCTTTGTGGCCAGATCGGATGCTCTACCTCGAGCCAGTCACTCGGCACCACGGACACGTGCAATTGGCAGCACGAGAACATTCCATAATGATGCCCAAAAGTGTGGAGATGGGGAGGAGATGCTGTGGCCAACCCCCCTATTCTGGGGTGCAGAGGTGATGGAGAGTGGCAGGGGGGCTCAGGGGCCTTGGCTTAAATGGAAGGAAAGCCATCAGCGTGCCTTCCCCTTCCCTCCCTTTGTCTCCCCATCCTTGGGCAGCACCTCAGGGGCACAGCTCCCCCGGAGAAGCCCCTTTCCCTGGCAGTGCTGCTCGCAGCTGGCTCCCACCTGAAGCACTCGGCTAACAAAGTCTGCTGCTCCTTGGGTTTCACTCCAGCGAAGCGTTCTTCATTATTAATCCTCACAAGAGGTTGCAGAGGATCACATTGATCAAATGATATCTGCATTAGCAGGAACACAGCAGAGCTGTCACTACATTACGCGGCTCTTTCTCCCTCTCAATATTCACAGTAGCTTAAGGGCTAAACAAACTTGGTTTGAGGAAAGAAGGGAGAGTGGAAACCTTTTGCCTCCACCACGCGATTAACAGCGGGCTGTGGGAAATGGCAGCAATGTCTGGCAGCTCAAGGTTGGGGAAGCTGTGCGTGGCTGGGATGCCAGGGAGGCAGAGGCACCAGTTCAGCCCTAGCCAGGAGGATGCTGCCCAGCATCAGTCGGACCTGCTCCTGCTCCTGCTTCTGCTGGGCACAAGTCCACAGCAGCAACTCGCCCCCATTCCTAATGCAGAGACCAGAAAAACATATTTCCCTCCCCAAGCTCAGGGGAGTCCCTGACGGTCCAGGGGGGAGATGCTACAGGAGGGGATGAGGACTACGATATTGCTTCTGCAAGGGGTGCACAGCAACAGGGGTGAAAGATCCCAGCTGCCTCTAGACATGGGGAGACTCCGATCGCTAAATATATGGGGGAAAAAAATAATCTCAGCTTTGGTCTCATTCATTCCTGCTCAGTCTTTTTGCTAGCACCCACTGGCCCCACAACCTGGGGGCAGCTGGAAGGTCCCCTTACCCATTTGGGACAGAGATGTGAAAAGGTTTCTTCTTGTGGAAATCGGTCCATGACCAAATGGGGAGCAAAGGGGAGAGAGAGAGGAGGGCAGCACCCAGCTGCATGCCTCACAAAAAACTTTGGTGGTGTTTAATTTAAAGAAATAAAAGAAAAATCACGGGGAGGGGCGGGCGTGGGGTGGGGTGGGGTGGCGGGGTGGGGGGGGGGAGCATAAGGATTTGCACTGAGACAAGAAGAGGTCCTGCTCTGCCCCTCGGAGCACTGGCAAAATCCTTCCCATTCCCTCGTACTCTTGGGGGAAGATGATGGTTCTTCATATTAATGGTAAGTGTCAGTATATCAATTTCAGACTCTCCGAGAGTTGAGATGAAACATGTGCCAAGGTCAGGGCTGGAAGGCTTAAGTGTATCTATTGTCATTCGCATAATAGCATACGGATTCATTTCTATCATTTTTATCTCTCTTCTTTTTTAATAATCCTATAGCAAGGATATAATTCTCTATTAATACATTATAGAAGAAGCTTAATGGAAAAAAGCGGGGTGCTGCCTTTTTTTTTCCGGCTTACAAGCAGTGCATACAGAAAGGTGGAGTTTGAGGTTGCCTGTTCTCTTATTTTTGTAACTGAAAAAATGTTTGCGATAGTTGACATGCCTCTTTTTTTTTTCACATTACTTCAGACAAAGCAGGAATACAGAGCTCTGTCTTCTGAGGAGGTTCATTAGAGGTCCCTAAAAATTGGAGGGTTTCTGAGCCATTATTTCATGGTGCAGGGTTTAACAAGAACATCTCTTTCATGAGGTTTTCTCAAAAAAAAAAAATCATCATTTAAAAAGGAGGTGTCAACAAAGTCCACCCCTAAAAGTGGGGTTTCAGACAGCCAACCATCCCTCGTCCTCCAAAGAAATCATGTCTCAAACACATAATCCTAACAAGTTCTCCAGATGTCCTCTGAGCCTTCCAGAAAATAGAAGACAGACATATCTTGAATTTTTAATGTGGAAAACAGTCAGAAAAGTAAGAAAGCAAACAAACAGAAACAAAAACAAACAAAAATGAAGCTTTTTAGTCCTTCTATATATGTAAATCTCATCTTACATAGATTCCAGCATCTGTTTTTTCCTACTCTTTCAAATCTCAGCGTAGCTACTGTAAGAGAAACCACAGCAAACAACTCTGGAGCTGGCATGACGAGGTCTGCTTTGGGAGAGGATGAGCTGGCTCCCCACCCGTGCCATACGTGCCATCATGCAGGATGAGCCTGGGCTGTGCCTGTCTGCAAAACACCTGACGTGCCACGGTCAGGGCCGGCTTCCTGGTCCCCACTCAACTGGTTGACCATGGTTCAGAAAGAAGCCTCCTACCATCACCTGGCCAAAGAATATTGGTCTTATGGCATCCCGAGATGCAAGCGTAGTCATATGGAGCAGAAAGCACGGGGTGCCACTGCTGGAAAAGCGCTGACCGCAACTGGCCATGCTCTTCATTCCTCCCACCACAGTGAAGGAGTAGACCATACACATGGCGCGGTGTTGGCTGGTCCCATCATCTCTAACTGGGAGCCCAGCATCCCGCCAGTCACTGCCATCAAGCAGCCTGTCACCTGCCAGTCACGTTGCATGCAGCCCTAAAATAGGCAGCCCCAGAATCCTGCATTGTTTTAACGAAGCACTGGCAGCTGGAAATGCCTCCTGGAGGAGAGGAGGTGGGAAGGGGAAGACAGAGCAATGAGGGACCAAGACAACAACTGTGATTTTCTTGCTCTGATGTCACCCCCCATCGCCATCACCATGCTGCAAGACTTTTCTTATAGGCTTGGACGGAGGCAGCAGGGACGCTCCCCTCCCCTCCATGAAGACCCCCTTCCACAACGGCTTCTCCTATGACTTATCGCTACTCCAGTGAAAAAGCCTTGTGGCTATGTTCCCACCAACACAACCCTTACTCCTCTTGTTTAAAATACGATCGTCAGGGTAAATGGCTTCCAACTCACTGACATCCAAAGCCTAGAGCAACGAGATAAACGTTAATGCTTCCAGAAAGCTGTAGTGATAGAGAAATTACAACTAGCTCCTCTGTGGCTCCAAAGACCTGGCTGAATTCATTCTGGGGCCTCCTGCTATTCCCAGCAGAGCACAATGCAAGAGCTGGATGAGGCCCAGAGGTCGGTCCACACTCTCACCCCATTTACTATGAAGCCAAGGATCTCCAGAAACTAAATATTTTTACCATAGTTTTTTTAAAAATCATAAATAAATTAAAAAAAAAAAAAAAAGAAAAAAAAAAGAGCCACCATTCTATTCTTAGCACGACTCAAGAGGATACAAGTTGTAATGCTGAGTGAAAGCATCCTTGGACGACAGCCCCTGGATCCCTGCTGTGCACAGCAGGGCTGAGGCTCAGGGAAGCTGCTGCAGAGGAACAGGATTCAACCTCTGCCCAAACCACACACTGAATCCAAATGCCAAAACATCCCGAGGTTCGCAAGCAGGGGTATGGTGATCACAGGCTCATCTAAAATGCTTTTAATCTTTGCTCCCAAAAGAGCAGCCTCCTCCCGTGGGATTTCTATAGGAAAAGAAAGGGCTGCAGGTACCCAAAACAGGGAGGAAGAGAAGGAAGAAAACATGTATTTTCCCATCCTCAGAAGCAAAGTTTTTGGCAAAAGCCTGTCCTACCATCACTTGCTGCCCCAGAGCTGTCGCTTTGCTGTGCTGGGCAGGGCAGTACGCACTTGCTGGCTCCCTCAGCAGGGCCATTGATCTCACCGTCGCATTAAACACCGTACCAGCACTCACCGTGTTGAATTAGTGCCGGTAGATTTCTCTGACTAGAACATGTTAGAAATCACAGTTGGGTTACAAGAATCAATTAGGGCCAGATGGGGGTGTGAAGAAGTTAAACAATTTGCCTTATTGCAGGATTCGGTACTACAGCAAAGGGTTCTTTACATTTTCATTTAGATTTAAAAATCAGTCGAGTGCACCCTCTGTATAATTCAATCGAGGAATGGAAAGGAAACTACCAAGCGGGTAAGAGATATATTGTTCTTCTCTGGAAGATAAAAGTGGGGGGGGAAAAAAGAGAGGATTAGAGCACAGATCCTCAGCAGGGGGAAAGCTGCGTAGGGGCATTGAAGTCAATGCGGTACCATCAGCTTACAGCAGCATCACTGTAATCCATGGAAGGCAGGAGCACGTCTTCTCCCAGCAACCCTGACTCTGGCCATCGGTGGGAATTCAGGCTCGGCATTTCACAGGACAAGGTTTATGGGGATTGATGTTGCGTCACCACCCCATCCCCAGCCAGGATGGGAAGCCAGTCACCTTCCCATGGACGGGCCAAGGACCCACGCAGACCGACTCCCAGCAGAGCCAGGAACTGGTAATGAAACCCAGCCAAGGTTAGTCAGGGGAAAAAAAATACTTGCTAATATGCAGCACACCTCCACCGCCGCAATAAAGACGAGATTGAATTGCAGAACGTGGCTGCGGGTCTTGTTTCTATACGTTCCAATGTTGTGCTCCAACAGGTCGGAATATTGTTAGCAATTCTGTCTGCAGAGGAGACATTGCTGAGCTGGGTAAAACATGTGGCAAATTTGTTTCTGCACTCATCTTGGATCAGGTGAAGGCATTTGATTATATAGGCTCGGGGGTTATTTGCATTATGGGATTCCCAACACTCCTCCTGAAATGGTTAGGAGCATTATGTAAATCAGCCAGAGGGGAAGCTTTCAACAAACGTCTCAGCTGATGGAACAACTTTAATCTCAAACCTGGCTACTTTTCCAATTACCTTGTACGTCTTTTGCCACCAACTGCTTCGTAAGGGAAATCCAGCCTTTACAGGGGATCCCGGAGTCGCTACGTTAGAAAGAAGAAAAGGGCAAAGATCCTCTTCAATTTTCCATCTGCGTGCATGGGCTAATGTGATGTGCTTTCTTCAGACAAGAGGAAAGGTTAAACGGAGCCCTTGTCAGAGAGGGACGCTGGAAGGCTTAAAGCCGAGATCTGCAAAGGAATCTGAGAGCCCGGCACCCAAAGCCCACTGAAAGTCGAAGGACGATGAACATCAAAGCCGACAAGGCTGTTCTGAACCATCAAAATGAAAATAAGTCCAGGCGCTTTCGTGCTTGGGCTTGCCCACTCCACAAGAGAACCAAAAGCCGAGGGCAAGTGACCGGGATCCATCCCGCTTCTCTCCCCTTCTCCCTGCGCATGATGTGAAGGCAATACGAGCCTGGCAGGGATCAGCAGAAGAAACAACCACATTGGAGGGTAGGAAAAGGATGGAAAAGGGGGACAGAGAAAGGAAGCTTCGTGCCTCAGACAGCTCCCCTTTTCCAGACCCCAGTTTGAATTTGCACCTACTCAGCATCACTCAAGATGCTCAATTCCATTACATTTTAAGTTTTACCTTTCTTCACCTTTTCCACACACCAGGCAAGACTGGGACTGTGAAGCACCAAGATTTTCGCTAAAAGAACTCTCTTTCCTAGTCATGGACAACTCTTCCTAGGAGGCAGTGGATCATTTAACATGAAATCTCAGAACAAATGATACTGTTTAAAGAGCAACAACATCCAGAGACCCCTCTACAGTTGTTTTTTAGGAACAACTTCATTTCTGTTGCGTGCTGACAGTTGCTGAGCTGCTCCCGAGCTCCCTGCATTGGAACGTCCATATCTCCATTCAGATACACCTTGATTAATTTTCCTTCATTTATTATTTAAGCCCGGTATCTTCACGTAAAATATTGAAGACCTGACTCATTCTTTATTATTAAGCCCTGCCATGTGCCCTAGGAGGCTCTGCGATCTCTGTAGCCTTCGATCTGCTAGAAGAGAACAAACTCATCTCAATCCCTCGGTAAATATGAGGGATTGCTGGAGGGATGCTGTCAGCATCATGCTCCCTCTTACCCCAGCTGCCGTACCGCCTCACCACAGAAAACACTCTTAAAGGCTAATTCGCTTTCCAGCGTCTGCATGGCTCATTTGCTGCTCTCCCCTCTCCCCCTCTGTTTCTCCACAGCTGGCATGGAAGTCAGTCGGCTCCCAGTAATCCCCATTTGCGGATATAAATGGAGCGAGCCAGGAGCTGCGACTATGGCCAATTAGCCACCGGCCGAGGGCAGCTCTGCCGGCGAGGCCACGTGCAAATCCTGCTCGCCCACGGGGGCTGAGCCAAAAGACAACGTGGGGAATGAAATGGAGACAGTGCCTCTCATTTCAGATGCTTTTGAGGTGGTGATGGGGCATCGTATGGTTGTGGCATTTTTCCCCCACTAGAGTCTCAGTTGGCTCCCATCATTTTCAGCCTAACCTTGCGTTTCCTCCACATCACTGGCTCATTTTGGAGGCGGAGGTAGAAACAGCCCTTTTAAGCCTAGCCTTGGGAAGCTGGAGGTGGGAAAGACTGTGGCTTCACACCAGTCCTGCTCCCAGCTTGTTTTCTGGATGCAGAGGGGCCGCAGTCCCATCTAAAGAAGTCTGAAGAAGTCACTTGTTTCTCCAAGGAGGGCATTCCCAAGCACGGCATTGGTGCTCACCAGCTTAAAAGCCGGGTGATCAAACCATGCCTGGTGGTGGCTGGGCTTAGGAGGAATTTACATCTGAATTTCACAGCGTGGGTCCAACTCTAACAGGCTGAATGGAAATAGAAAACGTAGTGAATGCTCCTTTGAGCATGGATCTACACCTCGAGATGAAACTTGGTGGCTAAAATTCATCCCTACTTCAAAGGCACCAGCACAACTCAAAGGCATTAAACCCAGGAAGGGGAAAGAATTAAAATATTTCAATGGCAAAAGACAGGGCCTTGCATTTCTCTAGCTCGAAGAGTACTTTAAAACATAACAGAGCACACAGTCAACTACAGGTCACAAGAGAAGTCAAGTTCACATCTTGAAATCAATCCCAGCTGATGGAAAGAGAATTTGGGAGCCACAAAACACTACTACTAGCTGGAGCTGCAGTTGGGCAAAACCCCAGGTGAGCATCAGACACTTGGGGTAGCGCTGAGCTCAGCTAACCACAGCTGGTTTGAAGGTAGATACCCTGGGCAGGTTCACCTTCAAAGCTCCCACACAGCTGACAAAGAGCGATGGCCAACCCAAATAACAGAATGGGTTGGGTTCAAAGGCACCTTCAAAGCACCCTGTAAGTGAGCACCCTAGAAGTGAGCACCCTGGAAGTGAATACCCTGGAAGTGAGCACCCTGGAAGTGAGCACCCTAGAAGTGAGCACCCTGGAAGTGAGCACCCTGGAAGTGAGCACCCTGGAAGTGAGCATCCTAGAAGTGAATACCCTAGAAGTGAGCACCCTAGAAGTGAGCATCCCGGAAGTGAGCACCCTGGAAGTGAGCACCCTGGAAGTGAGCATCCTAGAAGTGAACACCCTAGAAGTGAGCACCCTGGAAGTGAGCACCCTAGAAGTGAGCATCCTAGAAGTGAGCACCCTGGAAGTGAGCACCCTGGAAGTGAACACCCTGGAAGTGAGCACCCTGGAAGTGAGCACCCTAGAAGTGAGCATCCCAGAAGTGAGCACCCTGGAAGTGAGCACCCTGGAAGTGAGCACCCTTGCTTTAGACAACTTTTTAGAGTGCGATGAATCACCCTTCAGAGAGACCCAATGACCACCAAGACATCCAACAGCTCCCACTAGATACAAGCGCGTGCACAGCGGGGGACCTTGCCGCCCCGTGCCCATGCGCACCCTTGCTGACGAGTTCACACCAAGTCCAACAAGGAGCAAATTACACATTTGTAAATATCAAAGGCAGGTTGTTTTGCAAGAAGTTCAGCATCTTAGGTTTGGGTTTTCTTTTCTCTTCCACACACACCCCACTCCCTTTTTAAGCTTTGTCAATACCAACTGTGCTTTTCTTCCTGGTAACTGTATAATGATGAGAGAAACTATTTATTTTTCTCTTTAAAGGGATGAAGTATTTTTCACCAATATTTTACATGTCTGTAAAAACGATTTACAGGATTGAGTGGATGGGTCACACAATGTCCTTTGCCTGCTCAAGGGAAGGGGGAAAGAAGGTCACTCCAGGGTGAGATTTCCAGAGCTTCTTTGCTTCTCAAAGACTTTTGTGTGAACTACTGTTCCCCTGCGGTTTTGGCTGGGGAAAAAAAGAGAATGGGACTCCGGTCAGCATGGGCTCATCTCGAGAAAAAAGATGCTGCAAGACAAATTTAATTGCACTCGTTACGGGACTGAGGCAGACAGAGGGAAAGCAGGCAGCGGACATGGTTTGCTTCGGTGTCAGCTAATCCTCTGGAACGGTGGATGTGCACAGGCAAGGCAGCCCCAGCAAGGAGAGCAGGGGGCGATAACAAAGAGCCCATCATGTCTCTAGTGTGCGGTTACAACTAAAAACCAATGGAGATAATATGACACACACAGTCCCAATAAAAGTCAGATCAGATCTCATAACAAGTATCAAGTGCAGTGTTTTCTCCACCCTGTGATAAAAAGGCAGCCAAGCTCTAGAGCGCATCCAAAGGAAGCAATGAGCATCGCGACGGCAGAAAGAGGAAGGCTTTTTGCTGGATAATGAGAGAGGGAAGGATGGAAGTTCCCACGTGAGGGTCCACAGCTGACCCTGTGACTGAGGAGCTACTATGTACCACTCTTCTTCCACCACCTTTGCTTCACCTCCTGCCTACTCCAAAAGAAACCACCGTAATCTAATCGGCCACGTAAGCCAGAGATGACTGGAAGGAATAGATTTCCCCCTTTCTTTCTCTCTCCTTTTTCTTTTTTGGATTTATGACAGAGAGCTGAACACCAAGAGCCTCTATTCCTGGAAGAGCGGTGCTGGCCGGGAAGCCCTGTGGCTGGCAGATGCACGAGGCAATTAACTCCCGTGCAGGCAGAAAGGGAAGGAGAAGGACTGCCTGCAAAATACACGGCAAAGGGGAGCGGAGCTGAGGTCCCCCCGCATCCCCTGCTCACTGCCATGGGGCACAGGCAGCCAGGGGACCAGGGCCGTTACCTCCCCCAGACGCCAGCACCGAGGGCTGTAGGAGCTGCCATACGAGCCGGGGCTTGGATCCCCCCAAGTATTTAGGCAGTCAAATATCTTGCAGGTCCTGAGCCCCTTGGAGCCTTCTCATGCCTGAATCCCTGCTCCTGTACCATGATGCAAACCGAAGCCCCACAGCACCTAGCAAGATCAGCTGCTAATTAAACCATTCCCTTGACAGCTTGCAAGTTAGTTATGGCTCATTATCCTCACTTAACCGACTGGAGAAACTGAGGAAGGAGAGAGATTAAAGGATTTGCTAAATCTCCGGCAGCAGTCAGTGGCAGAGGCAAACCCAGAGCTCATAAACATTATAAATCCCCCACCTCAGGGCTCCCAACCCCACACATCCCTCTGCTTGCCGTTTTTACTACTAACTATTGCTTATTAAGTGCCGAGTGCGTGCAAGAAGCGAAGTCTGGAGAGCACCCTGCTCGAGAGCTCATGTCTGGAGGGCAGGTATAAAAAGGAGAGGATGCTGAAAGCCAGGAGACCATAAAACCTGCCTCTCCAAACACACAGCCTGCAGGAAAGGTTACCCAGCCCAAACTACCGCACTTGACCGTGGTGCTTAAAAAGAGCCCAGTGCCCTTTTAGTGCCCTCTCAGCTGCCAGCAGCATCTTGAAGGAGCCGAAAGCGGCCTCGATTTTCTCCAAGCAAGCCAATAAATCAGCTGCAGGAAGGGCTGGCAGAGCAGAGGACCCTGGGGAGAGGCTGCAAAGCCCGGTGGTGATGAAGGAAAGGATGCTGAGAGAGGAGGAGGAGGAGGAGGGCTTGGGAGACAGAAGTGGCAACAAATTTGAAGGGAATAAAGGAGACAGGAGAGTGGAGGAAGGAAAGGGAGCTTTAGAAGAGAGGGAGAGATTGACAGAGCAAAACAAAGATGGAAGAGAGGCACTGAGAGGAGAAAGAGGGAGACAAAAATAAAGGAAAATAAGGAGAAGGTAGCGGGGAGAAAGAGGAGGCGGCAAGCCGGGGAGAATTAAAGCAGTGACAGCAATTCACTGCTGAGTTTTATCTTTGAGTTTAATGGGGGAAACTAATCCGCTGCTCAAGAAAGGTGGGTTTCTCTTTCCAGCTGCCTCTGCAGCATGGTCACTGCGGAAGGAAATAGCAGAACTGGGTCCTTCCTCTCCTACCAGCAGCTTTTACTGTTCCTTAAAGATGGGATATTGCCTTTTCCCCCTCCTTCTTCCTCTGCTGCACTGGATTATATCCTCATTACCCCATCAACGACAGTTTGCCAATCATCATGTGGTTATTATTATTCTTGATGACAAACTCTGGCGGTTCCTGCTCCCTCGACAGAAAATCCCTCCCTCCCGTATCCTGCCCTGCCATCCATGGGGAAGGATTTTTTTTCCAAGGGAGAGGGGGAAAGACCATTTCAAGTGTAGCTTCTTTTAATTCTGCTTATCCGTTTCCTTGGGTTCTGTTTGTTATTTCACTGCAGATGGGCTTGGTTTAGAAACAAACAGGATTTGCTGTGACGCCAGTAACTTCCACCTCCTAAGGAAAAAGAGAAGCCCAGCAGAGCAGGTGGGAAGCCAGGACATCCCTGTCCTGAAGAGCAGCTCTGTGCCTCCGGTCACCCCATCCCTCCACACATCACGCCCTGAGTTTGCAAGGCTGGCAGCTGGAAAAGCAAAGCGGGCAGGCAGAAAGAATGGATCAGAGCTTAGGTCTGAGACTCTCTTTGTCCCCATGTTTCTATCTGGGAAGAGAAACCATGCTTCTGCTTGCCATGGAAAGCACATCTGCTGAAAAACAGGGCGTTCTCACAAAACCCAGTTTATGGACCCCAGAAAGTACAAAAGGGATGGAAGGAGAAGGAAATGTTCATTTCCAGCTCTGCTGGGCTCCCTCATGACATCTCTGGTGCCTTGGCGAAGCATTGCTGACACCAAGACGTGCTGCTGGGGAAGAGGAGCGCTGTGCCAGTGGGCACGGCTGCCCAAGGACACATGGCTTTGGGGCTCACGGTGGGATGCTGACCTGCACAGAGACCTAGCAGTCTCTAGGTTCTGGGGATTTTCAGTCCTGGATGTGACAGCAGCCAGCTGGGAATTCTGCCCAAGCTGAAACCCAGAGGGTATTTATGGGTGCACAAGTGCTGTCAGGAGCACAGACAGCCCAAGAGAGCTCATCGAGACAGAGACATGGAGCTGCAGAAAGACACGCTAGCCCCAAGAAAAAAAAAAAAAAAAAAAAAAAAAGAAGGAAAAAAAACCAAACAAAAAAGCCAAACAGGATCGATATCTCCCAGTAAGGGCTTCCTTCCTACAAGCCTTACACACCACAGCCCTCCCCCTAAGGCAGCATCTCGCCACAGACACAAAGAAGCGATTTGAGGGCAGATGTAGCATCTTTCACCACTTGACCTCCGCAGTATCTCGGTAAGGCTGCCGAGCAAAACCGCAAAGCAAAAAGTTCCCTCCGGAGACAGGAAATCGGGGGCATCCAGTTTGTCTCCGTAACGGTATCGGGCAGGGCTGGTGCTGGAAGTGCCGCTCCTCGGAGCTTCACCTTGCAAATAAATAGCTCTGAATTGCAGCCAGAAGCAACGGGATCTTTCAAAGACATTATCTGGAAGCAGTCAGTAGAATGCACCTAAAGTCTCATTAATCATCCCGCCGCTTACAGTACTTCTTAATGGCTTTTATGGTTTATCCTTTGAACGCCAACAAAGAGTGTGATTTCTCCTGGCTTATTCTATTAAACAGAAATCAATATCTAATACAAATGTGCCGACGGTGGGATATTTGGAAAGGCCGAGGAGGCACCTGTCGGGCCTTTTCTCCTCTCCTCTTTGATGTGGGCAGTGCGAGGCGCAGGCTCTCTAAGGGGCAGGGATCTGCTAATCCCGGCTCCTCGTTTTGCAAAGCCAGCCTCCATCAGGAGAGATGCCGGGGGCTGCGATGCTCCTGGACGGGCCAGAGCCTTGTACAGAGCCTCTGAAATCCCTATGGTGCCAACATCTTTTTTCTGGTGCTCCAAACCAAGGAGGCAAATGCTACGAGTGTGCAGGAGAGAAAAAATTATAAGGAAAGAGGGACAGGAGCTGGGTAGGGCAGTTTTCATCTCTCCTTTCTATAAAGGCTTTTGTGAATTTGAGTGATGTTTGCAAGGCAGCTGAATCAACACTAAGCACAGGTATAAATAAGCTTCTAGGAGGACGGTCTCGGGAGCTGAAGCTTGTGATTTATTTTTTGCAGCTTGAGAGGTGGGCAGGTAGAGGAGGCTTCAGCTCTTT
This sequence comes from Falco rusticolus, assembly GCF_015220075.1. Lineage (NCBI taxonomy): Eukaryota > Metazoa > Chordata > Aves > Falconiformes > Falconidae > Falco > Falco rusticolus. The sequence goes on along the minus strand of NC_051202.1, from coordinate 3,272,292 downwards.
CGCTCCCGCTTGGTCCCTTGGAAATAGGACTAGAGGGTGGAAAATCAGAGGGGTGAGAGGGGATTTGCTTTGCTGACTCAGCTGGGAAACGCATGCAGCTTTAGGACAGGAATGATCCTTTACCAGCGACACTTTTCAGCCCAGTTGATGCCTAACCGGGCCTAACTGGGACCCCAACCACCACCCCACAGGTAGCAATGCAGGAGCCAAGAGACTAAGAGCAGCCATCAGACTGAAGCAGCCTGCATTACGGAGGGCTGGCTCTTACACTTGCAGGAATAGGACCCAAAACAACTACAAAGAGCAGCATTAACCACCTCAGAAACCAATTCCAAGATCCTAATAGAAAATGAAATTTGTATTTGTTAAAAACCACTTAGAAGGTTTGCAGCCTTCTCTTTATACCTCACTCGGAAACACGCTGTTAAGTAATTTGCAATTTACTAGGTTTAAACAGCTATGAAAAAAATCCTTTCTGAAAACACCAGAGGCAAATCACATCACTCCAAAAATGAACTCCTTCATCCAGAGTCTTCAACCAACTGCCTCATTGCACCAGAGAAGGGTCAAGGCACAGCCCACCCCACCACTGCTTTAAAGCACACCCAACACCCCAGAGCACGTGGGGATTACAGAGAGGGGGTGGGTGTATGCCTCTGAAGCTGACACCCAGGGCTCTCCACCCTCGTGCATCCCAACCCTGACCCATCCATGCACCAGCAGGACCAGCAGCAAGCCCACTCAGAGCCCAGCGGCATCTCAGGGGCACCTCACCGCACTCGATGCCCTCCTGAGAGTCAACCCAGACCCGGCTACAAACGCTTCCCTACTCAAAAGATGCCAGCAAAAGGATCCAGAGGAGATCAGAGATGGAGGAGGTGAAAGGTGGGGAAACAGCCAGCACAGGCAGCAGCACGCACTTCCATCAGCCCCCCACCCACCCCATCAGTACCAGTGGCACCCTTCTGCAGCACCCTAAAGTATTATTTAGCACGGTTGATTGTGCTCGTTTCCTTCTTCCCCTTCAGAAAGTTTCTCTTTGGAGAAGGAAAAAGAAAAAAAAAAACAAAACACAACAACCAAAAAAAGAAAAAAAAAATGGAGCAAAATAGTTACGGATGCTTGAGGCACTTAGCTACACTTAGCAACCCTGAGCCTGCCAGAAACATCCTCGCACAAGTGACGCTTCCAGAATTAACTCCCAGCTCTCGGCATGCTTGAAAAGAAAAAAGGAGAGAAGCACGCTAAGTCCCTTAAATGGCAGCACTTGGTTCTGCTTCAGCACTAGTTCACACTCAGCTGCCGTTATCCAGAATGAGACAGCGAGTAAACGCTGAACGCAGAGCGGCTGGGGCATGGTTTCCTACCTGCCATGCATCACCCTCACAAGCTGCTGCCAAAAGCAGTCAGGAATTCTGGTGTTTCGGGAGCATCCTGGCCCGGGCTCCAGGCTGGAGCTGCTGGCTGGGCTTGTGTCTGCTTCTTGGTACCTAACCCAAGGGGAATGGCAGGGCAGTGCGAAGATGCATGCAAAAGAGCATCAGCAGAAGAAACGGGGGGGTGTAAACGTGTGTGGGAACATCCCTGGCTGCAGTGCTGGTGAGTAAAGCCATCCTGGCATCAGCCGCCGCGGCATGAACCCGACTAAAGGGGGGTCTGCACGGAGCTGCCGCATGCCCACGCACCCCCGGTGCAGGGAGAGGAATCGGCTGCTCATCTGCCTCCCAACGAATGAAGAGAGGTGATGAAAGAAAACGTCATTTATCTCGCAATGCAACAAAAGGTCATTATTTCTTTCTCTTTTTTTTTTTCTTTTTTTTTTCCCCCTTTTTCCTACAGAAGGGTGTCTCCCGTTTAAATAATGAAAGCTGTCGGGATTGTTCTTGTGCCTATCTGGATCTTTTTGTTTATTTATTTCGTTGGCTCCCACTCTGCTAGCCCATACATCACCACAAGCATATCTGCGGCATCAGAGTCCTTCCAGAGATGCTCCTGCTCCCACCACCCCAATGCCGAGGCACAGCCCGCAGCCAAAGCAAACATCTCCAACATCTCTCCTCCAAACTGAAATGTATTTTAATAATTTAAAGCTTTACGGGTCCTTTTGGTTGTGCGGTAAATTATTCACAAATTTCACAATGACAACACCACTGCCACCCACCTGCGCGCACGCAGAGCAGGTGCACCTACACAAAGAGAGATGCTCTTTACAACTTCTGAGATGCTAAATCATGTCAAAGAGAAGGGATGAAAGACGGAGGGAGGACGCCAGCCTCAAAATCACATCCTCCGCTATTTCTTTCGAATAGATAAACGCTCCGGGAGAGTTTCACGGGGCATATGATGATAGGAGACGTTTTTGTGGTACACAGGTGTGAAAAAGGGAGACAGGAGGGAGAATAAAACCTGATAACGCTTCACTCGGGCAGTGGCAGCAAAGGCAGGTGCTTTTTGCCCCCCCCACCCCAGCTGCACAGAGCCAAGAGGAGCAGAAGGGAATTGCCAAGCAGCCGAGCCAGCTCAGATCCCAAGCAGGATCTCACCCTATAATGTGAGAAAGACTCCAGCAGCGAGTCAGCTCTGTTCTTCCACCAGACAGGTATTACACTCCCATCAGCTCATCACTTGGTTTTCAAAACTTGGGTGCACGATGCCTGGCTTCTGCTGACAGCCTGCGATGGGGCCGACTGTAAGCAGCCAGATTCATTCATGTCAGCCAAAGACGCATTTTCCCTTTCAGAGAAACTGAAGGCAGGACACAGTCAGAGCACCTCAGAGACATGTTTGTTTGCTGTCAGAAACGTGGGGAAAAAAAAGACCATCTGCTAAAGAAGGTGCTGTCTGATAAGCTGAGGGCAAAACCTGCCTCCTTCAGCTCAGCCAGAACAAAACCAGAGCAGTGCAGTACGTGGGAGCAATCCCGAACGACAAGAAAATAAGAAGGGTGATTATTATTAACTCCAAAATCAGGAATTACAACTTTGTGGCTTTTCTGGGACCCATCTATGTATGCATACACCTACACACACCCCTCTTTGTAGGAACCACCTCCAGCTCTCCCCCTGCCTCCCAGGACACTTGCACCTTGTTTTCATATCGCTTGGTGAGCCCTTACTTTCTCCACATCAAAGATCTGCTCAAAGCCAGCAGTTCCCATTGCGATTTTGAACCCCTGAAGGTCTGAGGTTGCTCTGAACAGCGTGATTCATAAACAAAATTGGAAGAATACTCATCCACTGATATATCCAGGTGTTTGGGGGGGTTTCCCCCTTGCTTGATGTCAGCGAGCATTTACTGAAAGCTTGCCAAGGAGCTCTCACACACCTTCTCCAGCATTTTATCCCATCTGAGCTCATGCCATTTCATCTCACAGAGCCTTGTCTATGGGAGGACCTCTCCAGTGACCTGCTAACAGGGATCCTTGGGATGCCCTGGGAAGGGGAATGACGGTAACAGCTCAATATGAGGATCCCGTGGGGCTTTTCAGACATCCCCAGAGGACAGTGCTGCTGCTGGGTATTGCCCCCACACCCCATGCTCACTGGAAAAGATTCTCCAGCTTTGCCGTGAGGACAGCAGGGAAGAGATGATGCTCATGGGTGAGGTGACAGCAAGCAGGGATTTATCACCTGACACATTGGGAAGAAAAGCCAGTCCAAACTCAGCTGAGCACAGAGGTTTTGCCGCTGCCTGGGCTTGCGAGGGACATGACCTTTCTGAAAACTCTGGTTATTTATTTTGATAATCCTTTTGTTGGGATAAACGCTTTGCTCTCGCCAGGGCCCCAAGGTCATCGGACTTAATGAGGAGAGGAGAAAGGCCAAGTGAATGGGATTTGTCCTTTGCAACCAAATGCATTAGTGGAGGAGAGGTGAAATGAGGGGGCTGGACACTCTCTCCTCTGCTTTTTACTTCAAAAAAGCCAACAACAGCAACACTCAGCTGCAAAGCAAGTGCTTCTCTCTATCTCCTCCTTATTCTTTCCTCTTATTCCCATTACTCTCCTCATTGTGCTCCTTCGGTTTTCCCTAGTTAACAACATCACCTCCATACTCCAACCTGTTATCCACAGCCCATACCTGATGGGAAGAGGAGAGGAGGTTCACATCCACACACTGGATCCTCATGGAAAACGCCCCCGGTGCAGCCCATCCTGCCCCATCCAAGGACCCCACACCCCTTCACGGACCCTAACACAACTGCCCCTTGAGCCAAGCAAGGGGGTGGACAGGAATCCGCCTCCACCTCCCTGCTCAGATGCAGCCATTTTGGTGCAGAGATCTGCAAGAAGAATATTAAGCTTGGTCTGAATGCAGCAGCCTCACTCAAGATTTATGAAGGATGAAGGAAGGAAGATTCTGAGGCAAAGCATCATCTCAAAAATAACTGCCGAGTCCTAGCGGGTATAAAAGATCTGTCCATAAACCAGTTTGTCATCACCAGTCAATAAAAACGCAAGCAATGGGAGGAGGCGGCGATAGCCGGTGTCCCTTGCTCTCCACATCACACCCGAGCGATCCCAGGTGTGCAAAGGGGAGCATGTCGCCTTGCTCTGGGTACGTGTCCCCTGCCCCAAAACCTCAAGGTGAGCATGGTTACGCTCATTTCAGTGCATGGAGCAGCAGCCTAGGACATCCACATAGACTGATGCCCAGGCAGGACCAGGGCGTTTAGGGGAGAAGGATGGACTGACACCCACAAAAACCAGCTGGAGCACGGTATCACCACCGAAGCAGCATGCTGGTACCTACCAAATGTCTGGGAGGACCTCAGTTTTCCCTGATATCGAACTCTAACCCTTCAGCCACCTTCGGAGACGTGGAGGAGGATCTGGTGCCGCTTTGGGTGAACTGCCCGCCCGACGGCTGGGACAAAGCTGCAGCAGCAGACAGGCAGAGCTGCCCCAGGCATGGGAAGAGAGTCTTTGATGAGGTGCACCAAGCTGAAGGCAGCTGGAAAGCAGATCAGTATGTTGCTGTGATAAAGCCTGTCTTTAAAGGAGGTTGGTGGCTTTTCTTTCTTCTCTGTCTTTTTTGTTTTTTGGTTTGTTTTTAAGGCTGCCCGATACAAAGAAAAATACCCTGGTTGGTAAAAGATGAAGGAAACTTCTCTCATCACCTTTCCCATCAGAGGCAGCCCAGACACTCCTCACAACTTCTACCTGCCAGCCCTGGGAAACCTTCACATTTGATTTCCCTGCATGGTACGTTCAAAGAAGGGACATCCCTGGGAGAGCGGGGAGGTGACGCCAGCTCCACCGCCAAGGGCTGACAGCAGCAGAGAGGGAAGTGCCAAAGCTGGAAAGGATCTGTCAGAATTATCCAGGCTCTCATCCAGCTGGGGCAAGCCTGCTTCTTTGCTATGTTCTCCAGTGCTCTATCGAGTCAAGTTTTAAATAGCTCAGATGATGAAGTGGACTGTGTAGGCTTCAAGATCTCTCCATCAGGAAGTGTTTCTTCCCCTGAAAAATCACGTGTTCCCTAACGGTACATCTCATCTCAGCTTTTGTCCACTTCAGCCTCTCCTCACCTTCCAACCCGATGGACCAGGTTCCTTTTACCTCCATTCTTCAACTGTTGCCCATCGAGGCGCGGGGACCAGCCCAGGGGCTACCAAGCCAGCCTGAACCCAGAGCCCCAGGGAGGCAGGAGCAGCAGCGACATGGGGAGGCAAAACACTTTCCTCCCAACCCCCAGCCATATTCTAAATTATTTGGGTCCCTTCTCTGCTATACCCCACCAGCAAAAGGGAACATGCCGAGATATTATTCAGGTTGATTTAGAGCCACCAAGAAACATGTCTGACCAAGCCTGCTGGCTGCATGCTTGCTTGCTCGTTCTCTCTTTCTCGTTATTATTTTTTTTCCCCTTAACCTTCTGCCTGAAAAAAGCGTCGCCATCCCTTCTCATTACTAATCATTCATATCAACCTCCCAGGAAGCACTCTGGGGCCACTTGACCATTAACAGGGCACTAAATGCAAGGCGGAGGAGGATGTATTAATATCTAATAAGAGTGATAGATGATGTGAACCGCACAGGCACTCCAACTCAGGTACTCATGTCAGGTACTGGAGCTAATTTAAAATAATAATAATAACAACAATAATAACAACAACAGCAGCAGCTGCCTTCATTTTCCAAGTCAATTGATTCCTCAGCAGGAATGCCATCTTGACAGATTTATTTTGATCGAATTGTCTAATTGAATACAGTTCTTGTTTCCCTTCACTTCGTGACCTTTCACGCCTGTGAAATAAATGCAATTTGGAGAATTATTCCTCAGCAGCAAACTCGGCTCCTCCAGGGCTGGGGTGGCTGCTTTCTCCCTCCGACTTGCCAACAAAACACCGTCAAAAGAGGCCTCTGCAAAGGAGGCACCCAGTCCTGAGTGCTGTGCCAGTATTTCTTTTCCACTTCCACGTTAAAAAATGTTAAACGAAGAAAAAAGAAAAAAAAAAAAAAACCAACATGGGAGGTTTGCAAGAGGCACAACACATGTACTTGCTGTTTGGGCAGATTTTCTCTTCGGCCTACTGAGGTCCTCAGCGTCTGCTGCGCTGAGGTTTCTTCCAGTTTAATGGAACAAGTTTTGCTCCGTGATGCTACTGGAATAAGATGTACCATCCCTTTTCCTTCACCCAGCACAGACATGGGCTTCATTCAGCTTCACCTCCTTCCCAGGCGCCTTCCCAAGTGCATCCCAGGCTCCCACCTGGGATGCTCTGGTGTGCCAGACCTGAGGTGACACTTCCCATAAATTTCACCAAAATGAGTATCAAAGATTAAAAATAACTAAGCCCTGTCCCTCGCAGACAAACGCGCTGTCTGCGTGCCAACAGAGGTCCTGGTGAGAAGAGTTGCAGCTGAATCTTTTATAATAATATCAATCAATATTAAAAATGTATGGCCTGCTCAATTTTTAAAGCATCTTAAATTAATCTTTAAACACAACTATTTTGCTTAAACCAAAGGCTTTTGGTAGCCTGAGAATGGTATTTCCATCTGTTCCCCCGGGTTCGTGCCAGGTATCTAGAAGAGGTCTAATAAGTAAGTAAATAATATACATCCAGCACAATTCCCTCAAACCACTAAAGAGGGGGGAAAGCAGAACTTACTGCTAAATTTGTTATTGACTTAACAGCAAAAACATCTTTATCTGTGTGGTATGTTGGGCCCTATTGACAATATTAAAATAGAAAATCTACTGGGTTTAGGCTGGAGAACGCATACGGCTGCTACCCTGGAAGCTGGGGCGGTACAGGAGAGAGGGACGGGGGTAGAGGGAAGCTACAGGACCGGAGGGAAGTTGGACTGAACTCATTTGATCCTCTCCAACACACGCCCTAAACCAACCCAGCAAAATTTGGGCGATACCCCCCATGCTCCATGAGCCCCCCACGGCTGGCAGCATCAGGAGGACTCCCTGGGTGTGGGAAATGCCACTCAGCCAAGCAGCGAGCTTCCCGGTGACAGTGCCTCTAATATATTCAGGGAAATGTGGCACTTCTGACGGCAAGACTTCTGCCTCACTTGCCGTTTAATGTTAAGAGGCTTGTACAGTCAGCAGCGTTTAAAGAGTAATGACTGTTTTCATGGTAAATGCTCTGTTAAATAACCCAGGATTATTGTGTTGTGTTATTGCATATATAAAATGGCATTTCAAAAAATAATAATTGTTTTAGAGCTAATTGATGTTTTTAACTGGCTCCGTGCATAGAATTTTTATTTGGTGGAAGGACGGGCTGCTGTCAGCAACAAAGGCAGGGAGGCTTCAACCTGTCAAATCCACTCACAGGGTCTGCTCGGGGTTTGTCTGATACAGGTGCTACCTCTAGCCAAGCAACGGAGAAAAAGTTCAAACCATCTGCTTTAGAATGCGAAAGGGAGGGAGACAGGCTAAGGCAAAATCCCAGTGCAGCCCCGGCAGGCACCTCTGCGCCCCAGACCCAAGTGTCCGCCCGCTGCTGCCAGGCACTGGAGCATCCCTTGGCCACACATGGTCAATGAGACACCGAAGAGTCCTAGTGGCAGCATCACTCCCACCTCCGCCCTTAGCATCTGCAAATTTCCTCATCTCACCCCCCCACCCCCCCAGCTGTGGTCGGTTATCCACGTGGTGGCACTTCAGAGCCACCAAAAACTCCCCGGGGGTGGACACGTCCCCCTCTCCTGTCCCCAGGTGTTATTTCTGCAGACAGCAAAGGAGAACGCCCTAGTGCTAGCAACAGACGGGTGATGAATCACAGGTGAGCAATCCTGTCCCAGGAGTTTAACCGTGATCATTCCAGAAGGGATTTGGAAGGCTCAGCTCCTTCCCCTCAGCCACGTCCCTCAAGGCCGCCCTCCTCACCGTGTCCCTGGGGACACCACTTTGGGGCCAGAGCAAGCCATCACCATCATCACTGGGAACCTCCTGCCCAACACGCGGTTATTTTGGCATCCCAGCATGGCCCTGCTCTGCCAAGCCCTGTGCAGAGGGAGCTGGAGCTTAAAAATGTATCAGCTACGAGGCTGCTGAGAGCCCATGCTCCCTGTTTACACCCCTTGCAGTCCGCAGGCATTTCAGCCTGCCATCAAAGAGCAGAGTACTCTTGGCTTTTAAACCTGGAGCCTTTGAGCTCCTCTGACAGCAGCAGCCTTGCTGACCCTTGTCTGGAGGCTTGCAGGGCACTCAAGCAGTCAGAAGCACTGGTGGAGTCCTGAAGCTTTACAGAGGCAGTGACTTTGGGGATGTGAAGTTAATCACACAAGCAAGCGTCTCAGAGCTGCCGGGAGGGAGAGCAGGGCCATCAGAGACCGCAGTTGAAAGTGTCAACCGTCTCCTAAGATCTCCGCGTCCAGACACCAACCCGGTGCCAGCGCACTCAGATCACAGGGTGAGAGTGAGGGGCTGTTATAGGGGTCCCAGAGGGGACCCACTGGGCCATTGGGTCTCATCCCTCCCGGTCAGGCAGCCGATTAATCCAAAAAGGGTCTGCAGCATCTCTCCTCCACGTACCAGGCTACCACAAATCGCCTCACAACAGCTTATAACAAACTGGAGACCCGTAGTGCAGAGGCCAAAAGCCACCAGCTCTGAATCATCACAAGAAAGGAGATGAAAGCTATCGCCGTGCCCCAGACCCTCACAGTAGCGGGGAACGAGGAAAAGGAAAACGTTTAAGTGAAGCGCGCGATGAGGTTTGCAGATGGGCAGGGAGGAAAGCTCCCTGCTCCTCCAGCACGGAAAGGACGGCACGAAAATAATTGGACTGTGAAATCTAAAGGAAGACTGGCGGACCAAAAAAGTTCAAAGCCACAAGCCTGCTGGTTTGAAGTTGTTCCTCACCCTTAAAAGCCAGTCCTGCGCCTGTCTTTGCCGAGACAGCTGCCTCACATCGACACTCGGGGTGGACCCTGCGGTCTGTCCCAGACCCCGCAGCTTCAGGGCTGGCTAAACTCACCCACTGCCACCCTGCAGGGAGAGCTGCCACCTTCTGCTGTGGCCTTTCCCAGCCCCCAAAGGCAAGTTTGACCAGATAGTCTGGGAGATCGCACCCCACTTGCAGATTCACAGCCAGATAACAAGAGCTGTCTCCTTTCTGAGCATCACCCCATGCACCGTACACAGCCTGTGCCATTACAGCAGCTGCACAGCCCACGAGATGACGGCTAAATGCAGCTCTGTGCGCTCTAACAGGATGAGCAATATTGCTGGCTGCACACACAGACTCTGTAAAACAAGATACAGAAGTGAGATCCTGAGCCCAAAACGTTCTCACCCTCATTTTCTCCCAACACCATCCTCTGCAAAAACCAGAGCAACCTGTCCCCAGCTCCTCTCAAGGAGAGGGCAGCTCTCCAAGTTCACGCCTTTCCTCTTGAGAGGGAGCCTTTTCCAGGTCCTCAGCCTCTGCCTCAACCCCCTCCCCTCCTTGGAGGCATCTGGACCCCAGGAGGATACTGCCCTAATGGGTTACATCTCATTACTGCAACCACAATGTCAAACCCCGTCTCTCTATCCCTTCAGCATCTGTCTCCACGGTATCTAAGTGCCTCAGATGACTAGAAAAGTCCCTTTGTGTGTTTTCCCAACCTTTGGCTGTACAAGTACCATTTAATCAAGCTCAGTAATGAAGCCAGAAACAAGCCAGAACAGGCTGTGCAGCCACAGGCAGGATCAGCGCAGCCTTTGAATGAGGTGGGGGCTGATCCCGCTACCCGCAGGTGACAAAGGGGAAAAGGAGCAGCTACGGGGTCGGGCACCTCTGTGATGCTCTGAAAGGTTCAAGCAGCCTCAAAGCTCCAAATAGCCCACGGGCACTTCAGCTATAACTAAATACACGTGGTAAATCCCAAAGCTGTCCCCTACACACTAATGCCGTGGGTTTATTATTTCTCCAAGGTTCCCAGGCTCTAGCTTGACCTTCAATAAAAGCAGCACGCTCCAGCTCAGGACCCCTAAAACCATATTTTGGGCACAAAATCTGCACTTCTGAGTGTACCCCTGCCTGGCACCGCAAGCCCCAAGCTCCCAAGCTGACTTCTGAACACAACACCTGCTCTCCGGGCTTGGGCTTCCTCTCTCCAGGATCTTCCTCGCATGGATGCTGCTACCATGTGCTTCAACTAGCGCCTTCCCTCCACTCGGGCCAGCTTTGCTCACAGCATTTTTGAGGTGACTACCACAGTTTGCAAATCACACATCAGGAGACATATTTCCCTATACGCCATCCCTGCCAGCGGTCCTGCCCCTCCAGGCATCCCTCGGATGCTTCAAAGGGAGTTGCACACTCATCAATCCCTTGGGTGCTTCAAGGAGAGATACACACTCGTCAGTGCCTCGGATGCTTCAAGGAGAGTTGCACACCCATCAGCACAGCTCGAGGGAAGGCATTCGGGACACGCAGCTTCCCTAAAATCAACTCTTCTGGCCAGAGCTCTCTCCAGGTCTGCCAACAACCTGCCAGCTCCCACCCACAGCGTTAACCCAGTTGTGGCTTTTCCCTCTCCCCTCAAATCCGCAAGTCCTGGAGATGCGATCCGTATGAAGACCTCCTCTTATAAAGATCCAACGTGTGTGTAGAGCTGTAGGAGCACCATTAAAAGTTTGCAACCACGACCTGAGATCACCTTAGAAAAACCACAAAGTAAATGAAAGGCACCTCGAATCCAAAACTTAACTAATCAAAAGACATGATCTTTGTTCACCCCCTCATGGTCTGGGGCTTGACCCTCCTCTTTCAAGTGGTTAACCGTTACTATTACTAGTAGAGAATTACTATTTCCCACTAATCAGGAGGAAGGAGAAACACAGTTGCAGCCAAGGTGCTGCTCGTAGCCTGTGCTGCACTGCTGCAAATGGTGGCAAATGACCTTTATTTCTTGGAAAAGCATGCTCAGGAGCTGGCTGCAGAGACTCAAGACATAAAAATCCCTGTAAACTATTCCGAGCAGGGACTCTCTCTTTGCTACATGCTTGCACAGCGCCTGTCCCAGTCTCTAGGCCCTACTACAGTATAAATAATGATAATCCCTCAACTCAGCAATACAATGAAACACTTGCTTGGTACTAAAAATTATTTAAAATTCATACCTACATTGGGAAATTATTCAGTAAACTCTAATTACTTATCAAAAGCAACGACGATATTTTTAAGGAGAGGGAGTGCCCATAAATACAGAGCCATAAATAAACTGCTACTCAGTAGCACGAATTAATTTGTATTTAATTGCTAGAAATTGCTATCAATTACTAAACATTCCTTGCAGAATAGGCAAATTCTTTTAAGAACAATTTCAATTGCTAATTGGAAGTCTTTTCCCACCCCCCCACCCCCCCCAGTGCCTGCCTTCTTTCTCATCCCAGCTCCTGCTGAGCGCGGGACACATCCATCCCAGCTGGCAGGGTTCTGCGCTTTGCAGGGCAGAGAAAGACCCGCAAGGAACCAAGGAACTGCTCAGGCTCCGAGAGGTTTCACCACCTTTGGGAAAACCCTGAGGGCAGCAGGAAAACCACCGGTGAGAAGCCTCCTGACATCGCCAGGATTCTTCGCGAAGGATTGAAAGGAGGGAGCCAGGAGCTGGAAGCAACATATCCACTTCGTGCACACCCAGGAGAGAAACACCTCCCAGGGACCACTGGTTTCCCCTGCACGCTACAGCAAAGCCACGCGGACCCTGCAGGGAGCCTCGCCACGGTGTATTGCTCCTCTCTGAAGCACGGATCCTGCCCTCCATCCGAAGCCGGGGAGGCTGCAGCGATGCCCCCACACATGGAGGGGAGCCGTGCAGCACGCCTGGCCACCACGTCCCTGCGTCTCCCCGCCACACAGCCCTGGTATGGCTTCAGACTAATTTTCTGATGTTTTCTGCTTTGCTGTTGGCATAACATCCCATCAGCAGAGTTAATTACATCCACGCTGGGTGTGAAGGACAGGCTGATTCTCGCAAAGAGCCAGAGGCCGTGTGATCCATCCTGCTGCTCTCGCAAAACAGCTTCCACGTTTGCTGACTAACTGCAGCAAGGCGCTTCCCTGCCGCCCCGAGGGAGCTCTTCCAGACACCACCAGGCTTCAGGGCTGCTCTCACCCCCACATCCCTCCGATCTTCACCCAGCATCCCTCACAGGAGGTCAGACCGATGGCCTCAAACATCTCCCCCATCCTCGTGGCCCAAACAGAGACTACAGAGGCTCCCCAGAAAGTTAGCTGATAGCACAAAATGCAAAAGAAAAACTTGCCCACAGTGCTGGGCAGGTCTTTGCTTGCCGAGAAAGCACCAGGCACAGAAAAGCACCCTGCTCCCCCCCAAAGCCCATCCTCCTAGGTGGAGGCACAAGTATATCCGTGGGTGAGACGGGATCGGAAGCAGGGGAAGGTGCTGGCAAGAGCTGCTTGTGCCTACAGCTTGAATAAAGAGAGGCCTGGGGTGTCCGGGACTGTCAATCCAACATTGAGGCATCACTCCATCACCGGTCCCCCCAGGACCGGGCTGACAGTCACAGGGAGGCATGTGCCAGCCATGACAAGAAAGCAAATGACACGCACATCTCCTGCTTACAATAACAGCCCTTCTGTGTCTAATCCATCATATTTGATGCAGATCTCTTACCCTGAAGTGTTGTCAATGAGGATTTAATTTAGTGCTAATTAGACAAATATTGCATGTTAAACACCCATTGATTATTAAGAGACAGTAAGCACGGTTTAGCTCTGCAGTGTGCACGGACACGCTGTATTATATCTGGGATGAGGCTGGTAAATGTCTTGCTGTTTCCAATCATCAGATAGTAATTAACATCCAATAACTTGTAACTTGGTTTATCATTATAGATTTGGAAAGGCAGTAATAGTACTGTATGCTAATTAAATACCAATTGATTATTTAAGGCATATAAAGATTTAGCAGCTAGGTAATAGATATACACAGTTGTTAAACTTTAATAACCATCACACAGTGTTCTCCTGTACTATTAAGTTAGTGTTTAATGAAAAAAAGCGTTGCTCCTGAAAGCAACTTTTGGATGGGATTCTCAAAAGTGCTCGGCAGCACGCAAGCCCCTACCCAAGGATCAGAGTCTCCCAGCCATGGGGAATAGGAAGAGAAGTCAGGGAATTTGGAGCCCTTGCTTTTTAATTGAGACAATCAAAGCCCCAAGGTAAGTGAGGTGCCCAAGGTCATAGTGAGAAGCAGTGGCAGAGCCCAAGGTGCTCCTGAACTTCTCCTCTGACGTTCTGCATCTCAACTTTTCTCTCACTCCATGCAAAACCCTGAGAAACAGAGACAAATGGCCAATTCTCTGCCAGAAAAAAGACTTTCAAACCCAAGCCTGGCACCTGTTGGCATCCCACCAGCCCGCAGGGTAGCCTCATCCAAAAACCTGGTCAGAAAAGACACGCGCAAGAAGCTGAAGTCTGCAGTGACCTCCCTCTAAATAACAACTGGAAAGGAGTCGATAGATGTCAAGCATCATTGTAGAAACCCACCAAGTCTGGCCACCCCCTCGCCCACCGTGCCTGCTCCCCATAGCTGCCTCTCCTCCCTGGGATGTCCCTGTGTTCCTTGGATGGGGTCTGACCCCAGTGCCAAGCACCAGTGATTTGGGAGGGCTGGGAAGGTTGGGCTCCATCCCATGGGGGAGGAAAAGAAAGATGAGAGGCAGAAGCCCCATGTCTGAAAGGGAAAAGATAAACGGCTTCTGAAGGGAAATAACCTGCTGGGCCCTGGGTTTGGCAGCACCCCGCTACATGCAGCATCAGTCTTGAAAACCAGCTGCAAGTTCAGCAATCGCAGGGCAAAGCACCGGTTTCAGAGAGTGAGGCCGAGCTGGTGGCAGAGCTTCTTCCCAGAGGGAGCCCACAGCCAGGACCACCCAGTGCTGGCCACCCTCGATGGCTCCTGGCTTGGGGCAGTGGGCTAGGAGAGGGATGGCGAAGGGATTCAGCTGGGAGCCAGCATCACAGACCCGGCCTCGGGGCAGCACCAAGAGGGATGTGGCTGCAGCATAATCCCTGCTCTGGGTCCAAACCCCAGCGGCCAGCTGGAGAGATGGCAAAGGTGAAAACACACCCCGCACCCTCACAGCTCACACACAGTGCAGGATGCGGCCAACGGGGAGAGCCAGCACCTTTTAGTAAAGGGAGCTGCTTCCTCCAGATGGACTGGCCCCATCACTGATTTACCAGGCAATAAAAGCAAAATCAAGGAAAATGCTCCAAGTGCACCTCTGAGAGTCTGCAGTCTCAGTTATAGAGTCTGGGCAAGCCCCAGTTGCCTCTTAAAACCTTCTCTTGTGCATAACAGGTCTGCACAGTGACCAGGGAAGCGGTCAGCGTGCTCTTCCCAGGGCTGGCTGGCTCTGCAGCCCGTGCTGGAGCGTGACATCCTCCGCAAGAAGGGGATGAGGAGTCCTGCTTCTCAGCACCACTGTACCAAAAGGCAGGAAAAGGCAGCAGGATGAGGCCAGCAGTCATCCTGCAGCTCGTGGGCTGGCAATCCCCATTGTCTGGAAGGAAAACCAACCCAACTTAACAGATCAGTCAAGATGCTCCACCCTGGACCTTCTCACACGGGCCACCGTGGGATGGAGTATACAACCAGACGTCAACAGCTACACATTGCTACTTCAGAAGCCTTCAAAGTCCTCGATGACACCCTGCAATGCCAGTCCTGCAGCATGACAAGGCTATGAACAGACACACTCGCACACCAGGAATCCTGCACAAGGAGACCGAGGACATAAAGACGATCACCCAAGCCCTCCGCGCAATCCAGCGGGACGTTGTCAGCCAGCTGCAGCCTCAAACTACTGCAAAGGTGCCTTTGGTTTTTCCTGTCGATTGGGCTAAGAGTTCCTCTTGGGCTGGGTCTCAAAAGCAGGGAAGCACCCTAGAGCAGCCAGCCCATTCCCCTACAGCCTGCTCCGGCCGGTGGTTCCCACCTCAGCTTTCCCACCCGCTCACAGGGCAGCAGCTACAGCCTTGCCTGGGTCACTGTCCGAGACATCTCCTGCTTCCCCTCACCCACGAGGCTTGTTACGCTGCTGTACAGAGGATGTTAGATTAGTCTGACACACTTTCTCCTTGACAAATCTCCGTGGGCTGTGGCACAGCTGATCACAAAAATTTCACTTTGTTGTTTTCTCCCCAGCTTTCTCAGGATGGAAGGGGAGCAATCTCCTAGGACAGCTTCTCCCCCCTTTTCCACCACACCAGACACTGTATTTGCCTTTCCTCAGCTGTCTGGGGCATCCCCTGCCCTCTCAGATGAGCAACAGAGGTCCTGACTGCTCCAGCCAGTTCCCTGCAGAGCCAAGCAGGAACGGCATCAGCCCAGACAATTTATAGGGGAACCTCAGCAAGAGAGTAGAAGAGACCAGAGGAGGAGCAGAAAGCAAGATAAACCCTCTTAAATAGTTTTGCAGTGGAGTTTACCCGTGCTGCAGCAGGCAACAAAGAGAAACGTCAAGAGCAATGAGACAAGGCAGGGGAGGCGTCGCAGCAGATAAAGGATTCTTCAGGTATGAGACAAAACCAGCTTTGGAAACCTTGCAGAAGTGAGTTTAAAGTCTCCAGAGGATATCAATTGAGAGTCTGTCACTTGGTGTCAGGATAACTTTCTGGACAGCTCTCGGAGCTTGTTAAGCTCTCGCTTGGGCTGCATTTGAGCTCTGGTGGCAGCGCTGTCTACAAGCACGAGCGCTGAAACGAGAGATGAAAAAGACCCGCCGAGTCCACACAATTGCTCCGTTATCCCTCCGATAGCATCCCCCACCACAACCTGCAACACGCCCAACAACGATGGGCACGGGGAGCTCAGCTGGTGTTGCTCAAAGACTCGCTCCCTCAAGGAAGGGATGTTTCTAACCGGGGGCAACACACCAAAACGAGAGTGCTCCCACCCCAAAACAGGGGCCGTGGTGTCCGGGAGGAGCTTGCAGGCACAGGATGGGAAATGCGGGATGAGATGCAATGGCCTGTGTAATGCAGGTGGTCAAACCAGATGGTTGTAATGGTGTCTCAGCAGAGCAATCTATGGCTCCGGGAAGAAACTGGCCGCTTCCCCCACAGCAATCATTTCATCAAAAGCCCTGCAAGACTCCCGCTGTTCCTGCTAGCCCTGGATCCCTAACTTTAATTAAGTCCAAACAGCCTTCTCGCAAGAGGAAGGGAGGAGAGGGTGACTCAGACAGCGATGGGACCAGCCGGCGTAATTATCATACAGTTAAGAATATTAATTAAAAACAGCCCTCCCCCCAGTTTAAAAAAAAAAAAAAAAAAAAAAAAGAAATAAAAAAGAAAAGCCTAACTAATCAATTCCACTTAAAGGAATATATGGGGATAAGGAGCAAGAGCAGGGAGGGTGACGGAGAGAGGGATGGGATGCGACGTGAATGCTAACAGCTTCCCACCGTAGCTGCTGCCGCAGTAAGCCCCAGGCCTGGCTGCTTCCAACAGTTACTTCGAGTCTCCTTGGAAATGGGCTCAATCTTTTCTTCTACCTGCTGCTGCATCAGAGCAACTCCTGTGATCACACAAAGGACTTTAAATCTCAGCTTTAACTGCCTTGATTGAATTAAATGCAACACCACAGTAAAGCAGCCTCTTCGTTTAAGGCATAAGCATGGAGGCTTTCTCTTCTGCTAACGGCACTCTCCCTCTTTCTGAAATGATGAGTTGCTCATGGGTTATGCTCTTTAAGAAAGAAAAAAAAAAAAAAAGTCATCTGATAAAGTGGGTTATAAAACCGGTCGTGGTAATAAACGGAGAGCAAGGAGCCTGATGCAAAGCCAGCAAAGGCGGCAGAAACCGCTGTAGGGATGCAATATCTGAACCGTGATTAATACGTGACTGTGGAGGGAGCAGCGCGGGATGCCACTCACTGTGCTGAACCCGTGATGCAGGGGACACAGGGCAGCGCTGTGCCCAAGAGAGGACCTCACCCGGGCAGCGGAGGGGAGAGTATCGATGAAGGATGATGAGTGGCTGGCTCCCACGTGTCAAAGCAGAGGGAGGAGAGATGCCTCGTAGCATGACACCCTCTCGACTGTGGTCACCACGCGGGACAGACCGCAGGCTGTGATGGAGGAGCAGAAGGGGACAAAGCCAAGCACTGATGTGATGCGATGGGTGCAGCCTTGTGGTGACTGCTTAACCTCCAACAAAACTACCGTCCCCTGCGCGGGTGCTGCAGGCAAAAGGCATCTCCTATGTCCAGGTTCGTGCTAGGGAAGGGAAAGAGTTGGGGGAAACTCATCATGCATAGACTCTGCAGAAAAAGGCTCAAAGCAGAGGGGAAAAAATTATGAGAGATGTTCTCTGCCAGAGCACAACTCTGGTACTCCCAACTCCTACACACAGCCATAACTACCTGAAAAAGCCTAGGTCAGGTCACTCCAAGCCAGAGCTGAAAGGACCAACACAACCACAGGCTCATTACAGAGGGTGAAGGGCTTAGCTCCCATCTCTCCTTCCAAAAAATAATCCACATTCATCCCCCTTTCTTGGGACTTGCTTGCCTCTCTGCAAAACGGGGATAACAGCAGCACGCTCCCATGGCTCTTACAAGCCGTGACACAGAGCAGGATGTGTTACGAGAAGGTGCCCGGGGAGCATAAACCATTTCTTTTTATCAGCCTCCATTATTATCACATTAATGTCATCGCCGCTCGCAGGATGAATGCTCAGGTGCCCAGGAAGCACTCCTGGCTCTTTCGTGCCCCTCCGCGGGAGCAGGGCAGCCTGCCGGCAAATGCCCACGAGAATTACGGCCGGGTTCCCGGGCGCAGACACGGCTATCGGTTCCTTTTTATGAGCCTTCATTGTTATTACCACCTATTTCTTTTTACATTCCTGCCAAAATACCAAACATTAATCTCCCTCGCTCCCTGCAGGCAAAACATGGGTAATTGGATTTATATGGGTTAGAAATTTGTTAGATTTTTATATTTATATATATATATACACACACTCACATGCACACACACACAGAAAATATAAAAAATAGGAGGCGGGGGGATACACTGCCCTGTTGAGACTGGTCCTGCGACTTGGGTACCAGTTGGCTCAAGCCAAAGCCCCCCTGCATCTCAGCTCCCTGCAGCCGGCACATCCCCGTGGCCCAGCCGGCTGTGCTGCCTGCTGGGCTCTGATTTAGGAACTCATCTTACAGCAGTGAACTTCACACCATTGGAGTTGCCAGTCGTGGCTTTTTCTTTGGCTCAGTCTTTCCAACGTTCTGATTTTTTCTTTACTCTCTCCCTTCTTGCACCTCCCTTTTTTTTTTTTTTTTATCCTTCTCCCAGCTTTTTTCTCTCTTCTTCCACTTTCTCCCTCCTGGCCCCTCACTCCTCTTCTCTCCAGCTCCAGCCAGGAGGCTGCACCACACACAAAGCTCGGTACACCAAGAGAAGAAAAACCAAGGTGCTCTGTACGAAGGCTCCTCAGGTTTGCCCACTCCAACCCCCACCTGCACTGGAGATGGCACAAAGCACCTTACTGGCGTCAGCACAATTTACTGCTCTATTCCTACACCACAACAGTTGTTGTTCTCATTATCCTCCCTTTCCATCGAGAAGCAGACTTCGAGACCTGTTTGTATCCTGAGGAACAAGTCCATCAAGCGAATATAGTCATGGAAACAACTCAATTTAAGCAAATCTTGGGAAATATTCATAGGAAAACAGAAGTACAGTATGTGAGTATTTTGCACTAAAGATCCAACCTTGAAGGAATCTGTCTGCCAGGGAAGACAGGACCTACACATCAAATCAAACCTGCAGTAAACAACCCATTACAGGCTAAGAATCGTAGCAGGGGCTGTGGGGGTATTATTTTTCTCATTAAAAAAAAAAAAAAAAGAAAAAGAAAAAACAGAACATCCTAACCCTCAAAGGCTGCTTGCAAGGACGGAAGAAGAAGTGATAGTCACTGAATCAGATATTCCTTATGAACTGTCTGCTTGGCTGTAGTATCTACAGATTATCACTTAAAACAATATGTCCAGCTGTTGTAAAAAGCATCCGTGGGTTAGGGCTTAATGCAAGGAGAAGGCAAACTGTGAGAGCAGTCGAGGGAACAGAGAAACTCTTCGGCAACCGGGAACGTGAAAGACAAGCCACTGTGCCCCGGTTTCATTTTGCAGCGTTAACACCTAATCCTTTTCTAGAAACAAAGACTCGAGCTCCTGGAGCAGTGTGCATGATCCAGGGAAAGGACACATATTACCACTCACAATCCCAGGGAGTTTATTATGCTTGCAAAAAGATGTCGTGTACCCTATAGTGAAAGGATTACTAACAGTTGAGTCTCATCCCCTGGAGCTCAATATCACCACTTGTAACTATTTCTGGCTAGCAGAGCTCAAAAAACCGTAGCGTGGGGGTTGGCTTTTTTTTTAGCCAAGAGGACCATTCCAGGGCTTATCCTGGCCCCTGGAGAGGTGATGGCGAGTGACTCCTTCTCCCAATGCAGCGCCGGACCATCTCGCTGTGCTCTCAAAAAAAAAAAAAACAACCTAGGCTTTTTTGAAGCAAAAAGTGCCCTGGTTATGGTCTCTGTGGCTGCAGATCTTTGCTGCTCTGGTCCCGTCTTACTCCCACAGCACAGCCTCTCTTGCCATACCGGCACTGGCTGGGCAGGAGAGGCGCTGGGCCAAGCAGCAGTGAAAGCCTTGCCAGTTGAAGGTGAGCACCCCAAAGCCAGCCCCAAATCTGCCCCTCGCACAGCAGGACTGTGCCCCTGAGCAAGGACCCCCAAGCTCTCCCCGTGCCAGCCAAGCAGGCACCCCACACAAACCAGCAAGCCCTACCCTGACCCAAGGTGGAGGCTGAAATTCATCCCACACAAGGACACCACAGCTCCAAACTCCCTCCAGCATCTCCTCCTGAGATGACAGCAAGGATGAAGGCAAGGCGGGGGGCTGCTCGACTGCTCCAGCCCCACCAAGGTGGGAAGGGGGCATGACTGGGGACACTGGGAGCCACCTGCACGGTCTCAGCATCTGCATTTCGGCGGCAGCATCTGCCTCTGTGCAACGGGCTGAGGTGGAAGGAGCCCTCCTGCAACCCCCTCCTGCAACCCCCTGACCTTTCTCCAACCACCCTTCCAACGGCTGCAATATTACAGGGAAATTAGCGGGCACTGTAATTATAACTATCAGGAGCAGATAAGACAAGTTAAATACCAGCTACCTAGGGAGAAATTATTATGCCAGCCAGGAGGATCCAAATGCCAGAATCCGTGGCTGTAATTTCACTGAGTCGCCAATTACAGCTCCGCCACGCAGCAGGCTCTGCCTTGGAAACGGCAGGTATATATTTAGCTGCTCCAGAAAACTTTTTGGCTAGGAGGGGGAGGGAGGGGGCAGCAATGGAGCAAGTCCTCGTTAATCTGCTCTTCGCTAATCCCCATGCTTTTAGCATTTGCACACAAAAAGCGGCAACTCTCTCCCCACTTCTCGGCAAGGATTTAACAGCAGAGACGTGGCTGCCTTCACGCTTCTTTTCTCCGCCGGGTACCACAGTTGCACGTTGCACGGTGGCGGGAGAGTGTCACAACCCCCATTAACAGGTAGGTAAACTGGGGGCTGGCAGTTTGACCAAGAAAGAGGAAAAAAAAAGATTTCAAAATCTGATTTCCTGACTTCCCAGACCTGTGCCCAGAGACTGTGGTCCTGCCACCTGCTCATGCTGGTTGTATTTTACTGAAGCATCATCATGTGCTGGGAAATAGACTGCGGTAGATTATTACACCCAGGAAAAAAAAAAAAAAAAAAAAAGGAAAAGAAAAGAAAAAAAGCAAAGCAGCATTGTCAGAAATAATTAAAACTAGAATTGCAAAAATAAATGGAAGAACGGCATCTCACGATGTTATATTCTGGTGTTTTATTTTTAATTGGACTAGTTCTCGTACTCACTAATTGACAAAATACAGCCAATCGCAGAGTCCTGGATGCGACTGAGCAAAGCTACCCTGCTTTTTTTGGTCTCCTTCATGGACAAGAAATGGGGAAAGCCACAGGCTCACCAGAAACAAACAGAAAGGCAGAGGGGGATTTGACTTGAAAATCTGCCTTTAAATACAGTGAAAAAACCAGCTCTGTATTTAGTTTAAAGCCTAGTTATACATGCCTACTGCTTTCTGTACAATCTCAGCACCAGCTACGAACACTCGTTTCTTCTAATCATAGCTGACAAACTACTGTTGGATCCATTTTACAGATGGGGAAACTGAGGTGGAGAGCAGGAGAGGGGGCTCCTCCAGTCCTCGTGTTCCTGCAGCGACAGCCAGGGAGAAAACCCAGCCCACCCTATGTCTCCCAGCTACTCCCTCCAACAGCTGAAACACACTCTCCTTGCCTTACAGGGGGGTGAAAAAAAAAAAAAAAAAAGCCAATATTTCTTAAATACAGATAAAACTATAAAGCCTTGAAATTTTGAGCAGCTGTTGTTTTATGTCTTTATGAACTGTACTGATGCCTGTTATAAAAGGTCGGTTTGCTGGCGGCACAAGCAATACAATCCCGTTTACTCTACATCCCCATTCTAACGCCGCTTGAATATTTGCCACAGCAGCGGTGTTACCTGCTGTTCAGCCCCTGCCTGCATTGCCTTTGCACTCCGGCTCAAACTCTGGCAGCCCTCCGCGATGGTGAAGATGCTTCCAGTACTGCGATGCAGTTGGGATAAAACACAACTCTAGGTTTCTAGCCAGGGTCAGCCCACTGGGATTGCTAACCGTGCTGGGGACGTGCCAGCGATGCCCCCATAGCAACCTCAGGGATGGATGCCCATGCCCTGCAGCTCGCAGGGCACGCATCCAAGAAGCATCGTGCGTAGAAAGCTGAGACTCGGTGGCACTCTTCCCAAAACCAGAAACTTAATCCTTGTTTCCACATCAAATCCCAGCTGGGAAATTAAAAAGTGACCTTCTGCAACCTCCCTGCCGGTTACCAGTGTGCTCCTTGTTCCGTTTCGTGTCCCAGACTGGTGGGTAACAGGGGTTACTGCTGCCATCTAAACACCTGCCCTGCTTCATGGTAGAAGGTTTTGTATTTCAGAGTCAGGGAAGAGGCAGCTTGATTTTCCCTTTAGTAGTACACAGAGAATTCACAAACTGCTTTCAGCTCCCTGGAGAGGAAAGGTGCACGACTATTACGGGAATTGTTTGTTCTTACAATAAAAAATAGTGAATTATCAACAATCTCTGCTTAAAATAAGGGAATCATTTGCTGCTGATCTAAGATGACCTAGAAGTTGCCTGTAGATGGAGCCTTAGTTTCTGCAAGGATTAGGCTGAGCCTCCCTCGGAAAAAGGGTGGAGAGCTGGAAATGGAAGCGCCCAAAATCCAATACAGGAAAACCACAACCGGCCTGAAAAGCCTCCAGGTTTCCTCCACCGCTAACATGCGGTTCTGCTCTCCCTCACGTCTCCTTTCTGCAATGCAATGTGTGGTTAAAGAGCTGATCTTGGAAAGCAAAGAGCTTCCATCAGCCCTGCCAAAGCCAGGGGGACTCGCAGGCTCAGCCCATCTCGTGACCAGGCAGCGGCACCGTACCAAGCAGGATGGGAGAGCACCTGGCCCCTCCAGACCTAACGGGACTGCAGCTAATTCTGCAAATGCAACAAGCTGGAATCACAGGGCTCAGTTTTCCAAGGCCAAACTCCTTAATTTGAGCCCTGAGAAACATGTCATTTTGCAGGGAGGACAGCAGAGGACACCACATCTGCTCCTGCTATGGGTGCACAGACTATGTGCTGGGAGAAAACCCCAGCAAGAGCCCCACATTAGACATCTACCACAAACATCACCCAGACGGAAAGACTGCCCGGGGCAATTCCCCCTTCCTGGCTCTCTGTAGGGTATCGCAGCCTGCAAATAAATACCAGCCACATCCTCGAGATGCTCTACCTTTGAGCTGCTGCATGACACCCAGGGTTGATGCTTTGGGTTGCTGCGTGCAATGCCTTGCCCACCTCCAGACCCCAAGGGGAGACAGAAAGCTGCTCCCTACCCAGAGGCTGCAGAGGGGCAGCAGCAGGGAAAGAGAGGTGGGAGAGAAAGGAGGGGACCATTGGGAAACAGCAATGCCAGAAGAGATGGAGCAGACTGAGGGCAAATGGGAGCCGGAGGCCAGAAACAAGACTGCAGCAGGCAAAAGGTAAACTTGAGGAGGAAAAGGGTGGGGGTGAGAGCATGGAAAAGACGCACCGGAGAGCCGGGGCAGGAGCAGATGCTGGGGCGAGGAATGAGTAAAGAACAAGTGCTTTTGGGGCAGGGGCTTCCTCTAAGTGCCAGCACTGGAAGTCCCACCAGGGGATTCAGAATTTCTTATAGGAAGGCTAAGATACCCCCTTGCTCCAGCGCTGACTGCTTCACAAACATCTCCCCTCTTGAAAACAGCACAAAAAAGAGGCCAGAAGCTTTAAAAAAACCCAGGAGATCCAAGTCAGCCCTCTGCTGGCAGCTGGCTCGGCTGGCGCTGGAGCTGAGGGTACTCCCCAGGGAAGGGGCTCAGCCTCCCGCAGAGCTCGACCACAGCAGGCACCCATCCTGCTCGCACCTCCACGAGCATTGCCTTGGAGAGCCCCAAACCCCACACTTCACCAGGGAGACAAATTCAGACACTGAGGAAAAGAGCACCAAGGCCAAAGGCATCTCTCCGGGGGACTGTCTTCTCTTTAAACTGCCTTGCTCACTCCAGCTCAAGCTAATCATCATTGCAGTTCAATTATGAAGAGCATAAGGAAATGTGCCCTCTGCTCTCCTGCTGTGCCACGGCCCCCAGTTACATGGGGTGATGGCAAGGGTGTCCCAGTGGGTCCCAGGCTGGGACGGAGGAATAGGGACACACCCAGGACATCCCAAAGTCCAGCAGGCGCCGTGCCGGGAAGCAGACAGACAAGCAACCAACGCCTTTCTCAGCAGCACGGAACTCACCGAGCCCTCAAGCCAGAGCCTGTTTTTTCACACCATCACGTTATGCACCAAATATTTCCCCTCTACAAAGACCACCGAGCCACAGAAAGCCTGCCTGACCCTGCCAGCCTCATGCCTCTGTCTCCCACGTGAGCGCAGCACCCTCTGCTCAAACCAGTGTAAGCTCCCCATCCCTGCAACGGCTCGGCGGCTAGCGGAGAGCGTGACACACTGCTCGCCCGTGCCATCCCTGTGCTTGGCTTCGGGAAGAGCAGCTGCTCTCTGCTGCAGCCCTGGTACTCCAGGTCTGAGGGAGGGAGCAGCCAGCCTCGTGGGGGGGGCACACGCCACTTGCTATTGCAGGGAAAGCAAGCAGACTAACTCCTCCAGACTCACTCACTCCAGGCTCAAGCCCCACCGTCACCAGTGCTTCTCCCCCAGCTCCCAGGGTTGTTTGCCCAGCCGGATTAACTGGCTCAGGTCCTCCCTGGGCTGCCCGAAGCACGCACAGCACGACCCAAAGCCCCAGCCGCCAGCTGACTCCCCGCCGCCCTCCGAAAAAGGCTGAGCTGCTATCTGCTCATCTGGCCACGCTGCTGCGATGTCTGTTGAGAGCTGCTACCCTACATGGGTAATGCACCATGTACACCTGTAACTCATTCAGGGAATGAAAAGGGATGCTCTGCTGTATTGTGCAGCATAGAAGTGGCCCATCTGCATATAAGCTGCCTGCATTGCTCCTACAGCAAACAGCGTAAGGTAAAGCATCCATCAGAATTCATAAGATGCACCCCTGGAGTAAAAGATTGATTTGATATTAACAGATTCGTGCAGAGACTATAAAGTGATCAAGGCAAAACACTGACACCTCGGAGGCATCGCAGCCCTGGAAACCCGCTGGCAATGCAGGCTGGCATCGGTGCAGGCGGTGTGGACCCCCCCTCCCCTCCCACACAGGCACACGCACGGAGACAACTTCAGGAGCATCAGGCAGCACTAACTCACTGTCTGCCACCTAAGCCCCTTTGTCAGCTCCTCGTCTGGCACCCGCAGCCCCCCGCCAGCACCGACGGGAGGTTGCCAGCCCTGCAGCCCTGCTCCCTGCCACACAGCACCAGCACATCGGTCCCCCCCAGACCGCTCTGCCACGATGGGGAAGAGCCCCTGGGACACATGCAAAGTGTCCAGTGGGTCCCAGGACCCTCTGGGCAGCCCCATTCGGCGCACAGCATCCCCTGAGAGCCGCAGCCAGGACCAACCCCACCACCACCACCATGCCCCCCCAAGGCAGAAATCCAGCTGCTCCTACCTGAGCGTGGCACTCTCCCCTTGCCGCACAGTCACGTTGTCCATAGCTTTGGGGAAGGTGGCATCTCCGCTGCGCACGGGCACTCCTGCGGGCACAAGGAAGAGCAGCCTGAGACAGAGGACGACTAGGCACCTCCAGGGCAGGGCTAAGCACCCACCGACCCCCATCCTGCGCAGCAGTGACTTTTCCAACAGGCAAAATCACACCCAACAAGGCCACCAGGAGCGAAAAGTGGGGGGAAGGGGGGGGGGGGGAAGAGGAGGGAGGGGGTGCGTGTGTGTGGGGACGGGGGGGAGCAAAACCACCGGGGCGAGCGATGCGGAGCTCCACGGAGATCAGGAGAGCCCCCGGCAAGGCAGCCTGCGAGCACTGAGCCTGCCGAGCGGCATCCGGAGGGAGTCCCCAGTATCCTTGGGTGAGGGAGGAGGACGGGAGGGCCGGGGGGGAGGAGGAAGAGGAGGAGAGAAGGTGCAGAGCAAGAGATGAAGGTCACAGATGTGTGGCTGCTCGAGACGCTACTTTAAGATTCAGTTGGGCACACGCTGCGGAGATCTGGCATCAAAAGTTTATAACCCAAGGAGGAAACGTAAGTGTCTCTGGCAGGAAAGGGAGGGCGGCCATAAAAAAAGGCTGGGGGAGCAAAACGGGCTCGGAGTTGGGTTGTTCGCCGGCTGTTGCTCTTTTGTGTAAATAACAGAGGGAAAAGGAAAACGAAGACGGAAAAAAAAAACCACCACCCCAAAAGCTCCCCAAAATGCCGATTCTGTCGCAAGATCGAAACTTCCCCGCGGAGCTGCAGGCGAGGTCCTCGGCGCCCGGACGCGAGGCAGAGCCAGCGATGCTCCTCGGCTTTGCGAAGTGGCTGTCCGGAGCCCCCCCGGGCCGGCCCAGCCGGGGGGCTCGGGGTGGGTGCCGGAGCCCCCCGGTGCCGCTCAGGCGCAGAGCGGGGCGGCCGGGGCGCGGGGGAGCGGGCGAGGCGGCGGCAGCATCCCAGCCCCGCCGGCGCGGCTGGCCGGCAGCATCCCTGGGCGGCGCGCAGGCGGACTGCCCGGGGTTGTCATGGCAGCGGCTCCATCACTGACCGGCACTTTGGCTCCCGCACACCCGCACGCACCCAGCACCCGCACACGGGCGAGCGGGCGGGGAGCCCAGCCGAGCGGCGCACACTTCACACGCCAGCCTTTAACTCTTGCCGCACCGCGCTCGGCGAGCAGAGGCACCGAAGCTCCCACTAGCCAAAGGGACCACCCCCACCCCCCTTTAACCATTTCACCCCCCGCGCAGAGGGGACTCTTCTCATGCAGGGCACGCTCGCCCCGCAGCCCCCCAAGAGCAGCAGGGTGCTGGCTCCCTTCCCGCCCCAACCGCTGCATCTTTCCCTGCATCCACCTGTTGATGCATCTCCCACCCCGCTGCATGCGAGGCAGCGGGTAGCAGAGAGGGGTTGGGACCAGCCTGCAGGCAAGGTAGTGAAGAACGGTGTCCTGCCACCACGGGCTTGTCCCACGGGATTGTGTAGGCTGGAAGGGAGCTCCAGAGTATCTCCCTGCCCTGGCCCCGCTGTCCCCGCTCCCTGACACAGAGATCGTTGCAGTCGAAAGCCCAAAGGCTTTCCACCCCACCACTCACAACAGGACAGCACCTGACATCAACAACAGCTTTCCTGCTTTGGAGGCACGCAGAGACCACCATTTACCTCCTCCAAGAGCAACTGAGGGCATCAAGACCTCAGTGACCATCCAGACACATCTGTGCCTGTGCCTACAAAAGAAAATCAGCCTCACGCTGCCATCTCCCTGCAGTGTGCTGTACATTCCTCCTACCCAAGCCAAACCAGGCTGGACCTCGGTTGGGTGCCTTCCTCCAAAGGGCATCTGCCTCTTCTACAGAATATATCCTGGGCAGCTCTGCCCCTTCCAGGGACCAGAGGAGGAGCATCCTGACCAGCGAAAGTTTTACTATTTTGGAGCCCCAAGCTCATCCAGAGACCCAAACACAGCTGCTAAAGCTAATACAGAGGTTTTGCAAGGGTTTTCCAGTGATCCCAAGCCCAATTAGCAGCATAGCAGGTCCTTTGGATATGGCAGTGGCACACAGCGACCCTGAAAACACTGCTAGCCACCGGCTAGCACTGCAGGGATGCGTGCTGGCTCCAGGCACCGGTTATGGCTGCAGGCACCAGAGGGATGCTCACTGCAGTTTGGATAAATAGGACAGGCTAGGAGCAGAGGGAAGCACGGAGAAAAGCAGGGCTGAGTTTTCCGTCAGAAAGAAAGCCTTTCAGCTGCTGAAAAGTTGGCTTAACCCTGAACATGCAAGGCTGGCTGCTTCAATGCCAGGCATCCTTCGGGGGGAAGGATGGAGAGGAAGGACACCCCCATCTCCTTCCCAATCTGTTCCCATCCTGGCACAGAGGAACTGTGTCTGCTGGCAGGGAGGGAGCAGCAGCAGAAAGGAGTCAGCATAAACCCGTTGCAGCTCCCCACCAGTGAGACAGCCTGGCCCCAGGTGCTGCTGAGCCTCGTCCAGCAGCAGGGTGAGCTACAGGGGGGTGGATATTGCAGGGACCAGAAGCTCTGCCGGGGAAGATTGTGTTTACCCCTTGGGATAGGAAGCTGTAGACGTAGAGTGTACGTAGCAGAAAGCCTGCCAGAGCCAGTGCAATTCAGGAAAAGGGAGATTTAAAGGGGGGAAAAAAAAGGCTGTCTGCCTCAGAAAGCCTCTGAGGAGGCTGGGGAGACATAGCTACACGAACAGATGTAAAGGCATAGACAGATAGACAGATAGCTAAACTGGCTGCAACAGACAGCTGGGCACAGGTAAGCTTATATGGGGCATCGGGGAGGGGAAAGAGAGGGCTGGAAAGCAAATGTTACACATATTTACGTAACAGAAACCTGCCTAACTGGGTAGGGACCCAACAGCCAGGAACAGCTATGCAGGAGACTGCCGGAGATACGTCTGCACAGAATCACACAAAGAATGGTCATGGTTGGAAGGGACCTCTGGAGATCATCTCGTCTCAACTGCGCTCATCCCCAAGGATGCTTTGGGCATCTGACAGAGGGTACAGGCAGCCAGAGCAGCCTCTCCTGTCCCCATCTTCTGGACCACCCCAGCACAAATATCTCCCGGTCCCATTGCCCTGGTTTACTACCTCCTGAGGGAGCACACTGCCATCAAACAAAGGCAGCAAGCCAGGATATGGGGGAGAAAAGGGCAAGGGAAAAAGAACTCAAAAGCCAAGAGGCTACAAAATCTGGATGCAAACACGAAGTCAGCAGACAAAAGCAGAGCTGCTTTCATACCCAGACAGTTTGCAGACCTGAGATTGTATGGGGTAGTCATGCAGGTGGCTTCAGTTCAGGTCCGTGTCTAAAAATATCGTCTAGCTGAGAGGGACACAGAGGCTGGCACAGGCCCTGGGGGCATCAGGCATATGGCAGTGGCGGATGCTGCTCCTCATGGTGACGTTAACAAGCCCTGACCTTCTCTCATCATCCCAGAGGCTCAGAAAGAAACTGAGACTGCAAGGACGAGTCCCTCCACCTCCCCGTCTCTCGCCTCCTAGCCGATTGTCAATCTCAGCTTTTATTAGTGGTGCAGTTTGGCCTCCATCTCCCTCAGAGATTTCTCCCTCGTTGCTCTAATCAGGAGCTTGCAAATGTCAAGAGAACAGGCCTGGAAGTAATTAGTGAGGGACCAGAGCCCGGGGGCCACAGAGCAGCTCAGAGGCAGCGCTGCTCCTGCTCCGGCAACATGCTGGGGAGCAGCCTGCAGCCACCAGGACCTACGGACAGCCAGCCTGGATTTGATTCTCCAGCCTCCCTGTCACTCCCAGATTATTCTCCCCATCTCATCATGCTGAGATGCCCTCTGTGCAGCAGGAGGTGAACCCAGCTCCCTTGAGATTAGTGGTGAGAGATGGGGAGACTGCAGCACCACCGGGACCTGATGCACTTGGCCAGCAAGTCACCTCCCCACTCATGAGCATCCTTTGGGACACTGCCGGTTCCAGAAGAGCCCCAAAGAGTATTTCTAACTCCTTTTCAACAAGACACGGATATTCATAAGCTATGGCCTTCCCACAAGCACCCTGACTGGGTAGGGGAGCGCTATCAAGCATGGACACAGCTGTACCAGCGACGTGCACTTCATAGAATCACAGAATGGTTTGGGATGGAAGGGACCTTAAAGGTCACCTAGTTCCAACCCCCCTGCCATCAGCAGGGACACCTTCCACTAAAGCAGGTTGCCCAAAGCCACGTTCAACCTGGCCTTGAACACGGCCAAGAGTGGGGCATCCACTTCACCCCACAACAGCAGCTTCTCCCATGAAGGGCCCACCAAACCGCCGTGTCCTTCTCAAAGGGGAAAAGCACAGTCCTCAGCAGGCAAAGAAAACTAAATCTTAAAGGAAAGATACAACTTGCTTTTCTTCTTTTCTTTTTCCAAGATGCACTTTGGTGTCTCTACGCCATTCAGCCTTGTTTGCAACTGAAGGAGTTAATGCTTCACCCAGAAAGCAACAACCCAGCAGAGCTGTAGGGGAGAGCAGTCCTTGGAGGAGCTGGGCTTGTTTAATCAAAGAGCTAATCCTTGCTCCCAGGGATTTGCCCTCCAGCACTAGTGGAAGTGGAAGTTCTCCAGATCTCCCTCTGGAAACCCCAGAGAAGCTTTTTCAAAGACAACAGCTCCTTTCCAGTCCCCGGCTTCCAGACAGCTTTCTGAAAACAGGGCTCTTTTAAGGCACCTCTCTCCTGGGGCATGTGAAATTTCTAATCCTGAACATCTTGGCCACGCGATCTGGCCAAGATATATGTAACACCTCCATGGTGAATAGAGAGCGCTGTGTCTTGTTGGTATCCTGCTACATACAGATGGCGTCTGGGCTTGTGGCTATAAGATTTTTAACTAATATCTTTCTGCACTATTATCCCCTCCTCCCTTCTCTCCCACCTCCTCTTTCTCTCCCTCCTTCTCTCCATCTGTCCCTACCCCCTCTCTTCTCCACCTTTTCTCTTGCACACTTGCAGCTGCTAATTTTTACCCAGCATATTTGGCAATCCATCCCGACACCTTCCCCCACGCCCCGCCACCCTGCTTCTTGCTTTTCCCATTTGCTGCCGAATATTCTCATTTCTTCACCCGAAAAAGAGAGCATGCATGGAGAGCACTGTGCATGGGCAGGAGCAGCACGAACACCCCATGCAAAGTGGCACAGCAGGGAGAATCACATCTCACAGTCCCAGGATAAAGCTGAGCATCTATCTGCCTGTGTGGGGGAGGGGGGGTATGGCAAAGCATCACCCCCTTCGCGGGATGTAAACCTTAGGAAAGCCATTCACAGCTGCACTGACCGCTGCCTGGCCGATGGCACGCATGCAGCTCTCCCCCTCTGTCATCCCTGCCTCTCTGGCAGAATTTATTTATCCCCACTTAATTTTTCCAGTTGTTTTATCTTGTTTTATCTTCACACTAAATCAGGCTCCCTCTGCAAACCGAACTTTTATTTTCCGTGCTGTTACATTTAATGCATTTTATCGCATGAATTTAGCAAAAAAAAAAAAAAAAACCCTGCTGAGGTAATTGTGAAAAAAATGCAGCCTATTCTTCAAATTGATCGCAGTGCTTGAGCTCGCCTGGGCAGAAAATGCAAACTCAAGACTCCAGCTCCTCGCTAACACCCAACTGCTGGACTGGTTTAGCAGTCAACGCCCAGGTAGCCCTTCCAACACCATCCCTGTGCCCTAAATGCATGAACAAATCTTCCCTTCTTCCATAAAATCCTTCCAAGAAGATGGAAACCCAGCCTGGAGTCACGCCGACAGCATGGCGAGGCAGGTCGTGCTTCAGGAGGACCTGCAACACCCACCCAGCTGCACGGCCATGGCTGCGGATTTTACCGGGATTACTTTACACTTAATGCTCAGCGTGCAGCTAAAATCCTCCACTGAACCAGAGACATATGGCACGCTTAAACTGCGTGTAAACCTGACAACTGAATTTCAAAAAGGAGGCAGCTCTGAAGACACCCACCTTGCAGAGTTAAAAGCAGCCTCCCTCATTACACCAAATATTAAAGCAAAAATATCAACTCTGCAAACACCCTGCGCTGCTCAAGGAAACCTTGAAGGGGCTGGGACACTCGGGAACAGCAGAACCATGCGGAGCCGTCACAACATCGCCCAAAAAGCTTGAAAGGCAAGGATTTCATTTTCCAGCAGCATTTCTGACAAAGATCCAGGAATTTAATTTTTTATATATATATATATTATTTTTTTTTAACTAAGGAAAGCAAAATGTTAAGATTTTCTTTGCGTTGCCAAGATTTTTGTGTTGCCATTCCTGTTGGTATTTAGTGCATTTGGGCAAGTTTTCAAATCCCATGCTATCCTTCCCTTAAAACCTGACTCTCCAGGGAAAGGGTGTGGGGTGGGGGTGGGGGCATTACAGACATGTGACATTTTGCTTCATTGCCAAAACATTTCCATATCAAAACACACCAAAGTTCAGCCTGCAAAAAAAAAAAAAAAAAAAAAAAAAATTGCCAGCCAACTGCCAAACAGCACACACAAAAAAACCAAAAAAACCAAAAAAAAACAAACAAAAAAAAACCAACCCCAGTGCATTACATAGTCCCTGCTGGCATTTGCCAAAGAGATGCTTCCAGGAGCCCATTCCCAAGTTTCCCACGTCCCTGGGAAGCAGAGGGAAAAATCTGGAGGGGACTTACAGCTTGCACTGATCCATAGGGCCAAGCGAGGGGGGCTTGAAGGCACCTGCAAGCGCATCCCACTCAGGCAAATTTATTCAGGGGTGGGAAGAGGATGTAGGTAGTCGCTGCCTGCCCCTGAATTATAGGGTGCAGGCAATTTGCAGCACCTGGGAGGCTCCAGCCCCACAGAACCTGAGGGAAGAGGGAGGGAGGCAGCCAGCCTCCACCCCTGCATGGCTTTGCCCCTGGGCAGGATGAGGCCAAACCCCCCTGGGACAGTGAGCAGCAATTAAAAGCCCACCTGCTTCACTATCACCCCCAAGGACATGGGTTGCTCAGGGGAACCCGAGGGTGTTACGGGTACCTGGGCGCGCTGCAGCTTGAGGGCTGCTGGGGACAGCCACCGTGCATGGGGATGGAGCTGTAGGGTGGGTGACAGAGCCCATTCCCCCCGCCCCCCCAGACAAGGGCAGGGTGGGCAAGGTTTGAGGTTGCAAAATGTCCCTTCTTGCTCTGAACCTTCTGAGCTGCAGGGGACGGGGGAACTGCTCCATCCACCCAAGGCCCAAAGCCCTGTTGAGGGGGAAGGGAGGGAAAGCAGGTTACCAACAGAGAGGCAGGCCAGGCATGGCCGAGCACGGGGCAGGGCGATGGCCCCGCTTCCCCCCACTGCCACCTCTAAGGGCATCCCTCCAGCCCCAAGGTGAGCATAGGAGATGGGAGGTGATGTTGGGGTGCTGCTGTTGAAGAGCGGGTGCTGATGGAGCCACGGTGCAGCACGGTGCATGTACCCCATCTTCCCAGCCCCAGAGACTGGGGGGGAGCCCAAAAAACCGACATAGCTTTTCTGCAGAGGGAGGGACACAGCCCTCTTGCCCAGGGCAGAGCAGGAGCACAAGTATCACATACACTCACCTCTGCAAAATCATCTACCAGCCTAGAGAAAGCCAAGGGCCATACACACACTTGGGTGCCCACCATGCATGAGCATCTCGGGTTCATCCCAAACCCTACGAACGAGCCTGACTCGGTGATGGGAGGAGGTCTGAGTTTAGCAAAAGCCGCAGCAAACGTTCCAGTGCCGCAAGCTGAACCTGAACCACAAAGACAGAGGCAAGAGAGAAGCAACCAGGAAGAGGCCATGCACAGGCTGGTGGTCTCCAGCTGAGGCACCCCAAGGTCCAAGGGGCCAGGAGCGTGGACAGACCTGAAGGTATCTCTGAGATGGAGGAGTTCCAGAAAGATGTGCAGATGGGAGGGAGCTCTGACAGCAAAGGGGCCAGGCTGGCTTTGATGTAGTTTCTCTATCATCAGTACCATGTTTACGTCCCACCTAATGACTTCTCACTGGGACAAGGTTTGGAGGCACAACCACATTCCCAAGTCAGTCCAGGAACAGGAGAAACACCAAAAAAGGGGGATTTTGACCACAGATGGCTTGGCATTGCTGAGTCTGGGCATGCAACGTGCACTTGAGTCTTACAAGCCATTACAGACTAGAAATGGAAAAGAGGAGCTGGGATTTACTCCTGCACCTACCACAGTCTCACCCTGACTGCAGGCAAGGCAGCGAGCCTCTCGAGCCCCGCAGCTTCACCCACCTGCCAAGTGGAGCAGGAACATTTCTTCCCTCTCCTGGGAGCATTACAAGCCTCATTTCATAGACGCTTGCAAAGTGTTTTGTGAGCTCTTAACTGAACCAGTAAAAGGCCAAATAAGTAGATATCACATCGCTCTGTCTATCCTGTTTCTAAACGCGAAGCCACTGCCTGGCCTCCAGGCTTATTTACGAAATACAGAGACCTCGAAATGATCAGAGCGCAGTTGTGCAACCTACACTAGATGCTGGAAGAAGGAAACACCATGCTCTTGGCTGTCCTGGGAGGCTCAGTAACAGTGGCCCCAGCACACATTTAGAAGGTGAAAGAAAGGAAAATCGTATCACGCTATTATCCTCAGTGTGTACTGGCATCTTTCACACCTGGGTGACACAAGAGCCTGCCACGGAGCTGGCTGGGCTGACACAGCCTACTCCCCTGCTCAGCGGCACGAGGACCACACATCCCCCAGCCAACCCAGCCCCGTGCAATGCAGACGTAACCGACTGCAGATCCTGGTGCCCTGCAGGTTTGCCAGCCAGGACCAAGGCTCAGACCTGCCTTGGTATCAGCAAAATGGCCAGGATAGTAAAATTCAAAGATAAAGAGGGAGGGAGGAAGAGAAAACTACGCCTAGCTACATCGAGATGAATGGGAGCTTGAAAAGCTGTATTCCCCTGCAAGCAAGGCTCGTGCCCTGCAGCATGAGAGCTGAAGCACTGCGCTTTGAGCTCTACCTGCCCACCATGTACTCCTCATCCTCACCAATATGGTCCTCTGCTGTCAAGCAAGAGGGTCCTCAATGGCCCCGTGGTTTTCACCACGCAGCAACGCACCCCTTGCCCTGTCTACCACCACCCTGGGCAAGCCCAGAAGCCTGCCTCTGCCTTCACACGCTCATTTTCACACCTACAGACACACTCGCTCTCCCAAGGCAAGCAGCCACCACGCAGGAGCCTTCAGGAGCATCTCGCTGATGGGGCAGCTGGCTTGGGAGCTCTCAGCTCCTGCCTGCTGGAGGAGGCAGAGGCCGGAGGACTGGGAGCAGGGGAGGGTCTTTGCAGAATTGGGGAGAAAAACACCCCTGTTCCCCATCCTTGCCCCTGCACGCTCAGCACCGTGCTGCTGCTGGGCAGATTTGGCAGTCATGTTAAGCAGGGAAAGGTCTAAACACTTATTCTCAGCCTGTCTGAACTACTCAGGCTTCACGGGCTGCAAGTCCCAGGAGAAATAAAAATTCTCAGTATTTTCAGTCTTTCCCCTCTGTGGCCAGTGCAGATGGGGTTTTTTTCACCTTTGAAATCCTTGCTTCTAAGGGCTGAAGGGAGGGGAAAAAAACCCATTAGGTGAGGGAAGGATCGGGTTCCTGCAGGCTTGGGAAAACTTCCCTGGCAGTTTGATTTGAGCTGTGGGCAGACACCAGTGCAGGTCCCCCGCTATCCGAACCAGCAGATCTGCTCCGTGCTGATTTATTCCCAGTGGTATTGGGCACAATGAGATAAATATGCAAGTTGCAAAGCCAGGGTGCAGATGTGAACATCTCCATCTTCCTAGGTCAGTTTTAATTCATCTTTTAGAGTCAGCCTGGTCTGAGCCATTCACTTCTGACTCCAACCCAATTCTCTTCAAAGCCCAGCTCTGTCTGGATTCTGGGATTAAAATCGAGGTTTGCAGCAAACAAAACTAAGCATGCTTTATGAGGAAGAGTAACCTTGGGGGAGGGTTTGACTGCAGTTTCAAAGGCTGAGCAAGGCTTCTGTACACAGCACTGCCTCAGTTCTGCTTGCTGTCAGCAAACCCTGCTATCTCCAGGTTGCTGACAACCCGACAATCTCTGATACCGCAGTAAGGAAACAACCTGCAAGCTGCAAAGCCCGTTACCCATTTTGCAGAGAGAATAACGAGGCAGGAAAAGACAAAGGAACCCAAGTACCTTTGGAGAAAGGAGAGAGCTGCCCAAGGCCACCTTGGAAGCCCAGGGGCCTTCCAAAGCATAGCTCCATGCAACATTCCCCATGGACACATGGCTCTGGAGTAAGCTAAGCTGCTACCAGGAGCTGGTAACTCCACCAACAAATAGCCCTGAGGCTCCTTCTGCCATATTCAGGCCCACCAGTTCAAACAAGGAGACACCACTGCAAAACCACGACTGTTCCCAAAACAGGTTCCAAAATGATCTTCTCAAGCTGCAGAAGGTCGGTGCAAGACACCAGGGTCACCCTGCCCAAGGTTATTCATCCCCAGGTACGAGCATCAGGCAGCACAACGAGCCAGAGAGCTCCATCACTTGCCCGCCCAGCCTGCATCTCCTCACGTACCTTGTTATTAAAGCCAGCATTTGTCATGTTAAGCAGCTGTTCTAACATAAAGCAAAACTGTCAAGAAAAATACGAGTGTTGCAGATGGGCAGCATTTTCTTCCTAACTGCTTGATTATTTTTTTTGATTTTTTTTTTCCCTTCCCATCTCCTTCACCCTTTAAGACTAGCCCTCCTATCGCGGCTGGCTCTGCGAGCCACCATCCTGATAAGCAGCCGCTTGCTCACTTCTTCTGGACCTCGCAGCCTCTCCTATTCATTGTTGTTTCTCTGTTGCTACAAATTGGCACTTCTAAAGAGATTTCCAGGCCAAGTATTAACCCCCTCCGGAGCCCAGCCACATAAACACACACGTTATTTGTCAAACGAGAGGAAGGCAGTCAAGCTGTAGGGAAATTTAAGTGACTTGTCTGAAACAGCACCAAGGAGCGAAGGCGGAGGAGCCAAGACAGACGTCCCTAAATGCCACAGGACTTTCTCTCTTCCTTCCAGCTCCATTTGCAGACGAAACCCTGAAATCCTCCGTCTGCCCGATAAATCAGCAAACGCAAGCTCCCTTTCAGAGCCAGAAATAGGACCCAGGAGTCCTGACATCACACCGCCATACTTAAGCGCAAAACAAGGTTTCCTCTCGTTGCAAATTCCAGTCCAAACTCCTTTAAGAAAAAGTTTTATAGAGGTTTTATTTATTGTCAACTCCTGGATGATAAAATGAGGCCGCTACAAGTCCTATTTATTTCCCACCCTCGCAGGAATCGGAGGGGCTGAGATGTGAAACAAATGAAGGGCTCCAGCGCTGACCCTGGGCTCGTGCTGGTTTGCAGACCGCTGGGTGATTATTTTGTAATAGCTGATAGCATCTGTGATTTAATGCAGCTGTTAGAAATTAGCAAGGACTCCATCGAAAGCGTCCCAGTCACTCACGATAACAGGCTAATAAATCATTCCCCCAGTGCTCCATGGCATTTATGGTTCTATTTTAGAGATGCAAAGCATAGATCCGGCTGCTCTACTGGATTTATTTTTATTTATACTTTTAATAATGCAATTAAATAAATAAATTTAGGATGTTGTGACTGTTGCCAAAAACAGCACCGATGAGAACTTCCCCTGCACGACTTCCCTTCGTTGTTTTCTCCACACTAGCCAATTAAACGGAAAACAAATGGCTCCAAGGCTCCACCAAGATATTGTTTCCAACGCATGGTGTGAAAAACTCACGCAGCTGAAATCCAGGGGAGGCAGGAAGGGAAGACGGGGAAAGCTGGGGTGGCTTTCCCTCTCCTGTCCATCCACAGTTCCTCCCTTCACACCACAGCCCTGAGGATCTGGATGCTGTGCGTCACGGAGGCATATGCAAACGCACTCACAGTTGCCCAGTCCTCAATTAGTCACCAAACCCAGCTTTATTAATTTCTTACGGGGCAATGCTCTGGGGCATTCCCTATGTTCCTGAAAAGAGTAGAAAAGGAGCAACTTCCCCTGTATCTACCTACTGTGGCTGCAATCCGCGTGCTTAAAAACCTCCCCTGAAATCAGATGGCTGATGCCAGAGCAGGAGGGTGTCTCACGAGGCTGGCTGACCACCCTGGCATGTCTTTCTCCACTGAACCACATCACGACGGAGCACACGCTACTCTGTCTGAGTCCCTCCAAATAAAACCAAGGGAATTACATTTGCTCCCTTGGATGGTGTGCCTGGTCCAGACATCCTACTTTGGAGAAACGGCTGAGGGAGCTCATCATGCAGAGACAGACGTGAGATCCAAAACCTTCCTTCTCCCTTTCTCGTGCCTTGCAGCGTGAGAGAAGCACCTCGCTTTGCAGTGTCCCAAATGGCTCCACCACCCTCACAGGAGATGCACCGAGGAGCAACGCACCCCTCATTCTGTCCACCGTCACCCCGGTGAGCCCAGGAGCCTGTCTCTGCCTTGACACACTCATTTTTGCACCTACACACGCACCCGCTCTCCTGAGACAAGCAGCCACCACCCAGAAGCCTTCAAAACATCTCACGGATGGGGCAGCTCTCCGCTCCTGCCTGCTGGAAGAGGCAGAGATGCCAGGAGGAGAAGGAAAGCAAACAGGGTCTTTGCAGAACTGGGGAGGCAAACACACCCGCATCCCCATCCTTGTGCCAGGGAGAGGTCACCATGCATCTCGCCTGCTTTTGCCCCTAAATGAACCCCCACAGCCGGCGTGTCCTGGAATGGGATGCACCGCAGGTTGACAGCTGCGGGGTCACAGTTTATTTCAAAGAGATTTTCTGCAAGGGTTCCCCAGGCTCGCCTTGCACACTGCCGGGGAGAAACCAGGCACACCCAGCTCAGCTGCTTCAAGGATACAGAGGCAAAGACCAGGAGCAAAATTAGGCCTGGAGTTGTCTTAATTCATGCCCAAGGGAGGTTCACGTTGGGTTCTTCTTCTTTTAAAAATCATCTTAAAATGAGCCTTGTCCTGTAATCTCTCACATGGTCAGTTTGCATTCTTGCAGGGAGCCTGACTAACACACAGACATCCCTGGATGCCTTTCAAGGTCCACTTCACCTCTGGAGGGTTTCCATCACTTGGAGAAGTGACCCATCCTGAGTTTGGTGCAAGCCCACCTGCACCCTGCATCAAGGTGGGGAGCAAGCACTCCAGCGTCTCACCTCAGCATTACCAACCTCCTTGCTCTCCTGCGTTCCAACCCACCCAAATCAAATAACAATTTTAAAAAGACTGTTACTTCTCCTTTATCTAAGAATATTTTCAGTTAATAAGGAGAAGGATCCCATTTATTTTTCAGCCGTGCGCTAAACTCTGGTGTTAGTGAGTTTAGAGTGAGCCAACACCCAATAAAATCTGTTACAGATTTCACTGGAGCCGAATCAGATCTCTGCTGTGTCCATTTAAAATGCCCTAAGCATTTTCATCAGCTCCTTACTTTTAAGTAGAGACACAGTCAGAAAAATTAATCTGCATACACAGCCCCAGAGATTTCAGATTTCTTCTCCTGTGGTGACAGTTCCCGACCAGATCTGCTTAGTTTACAAGTTGGGAGATAGGGTTGCTTCCCCGCTCCGTCAATTAAAACCTCCAGCCCTGCAGATTCCCCTGGAATGGAAATACTTGCTCCCCCTCACCAGCTCTGCCACCTCGGTGCAGGATATACAGCCCTGGTCATGGCTCCTGAGACACGGGTGGGTGGGCGAGGGAAACCCCTCCGGCTCCCGACCCGGAGCTGAGCAACAACTCACTGGAGAGGAGACGAAGCGTTGGGTACTCTCGCCCCCCGCACGCGAGATGGAAGCAGGGTCGACATGAAGATCTCCAGCAATAAGATGCTGAGGACGGAGGTCTTTGGAGATCACATGTAAAGCACCAGCAGAAAGCCACCATGTCTAGCTCTGAGGTTTTCTTTTAATTACAGAAACTGACTTTTTGCAATTACCGCTTAATATAATGGAATCTCTCATTAAAGCAACGGGTTCAACCGCTCTGATCTGTTCCCATTTAAATAAAGATGGATGGAGAAGGCTCTGGGAATTAGCACCACCCACCAGACCGGCATCTCTAACTCGGGAGCTCCGAGCAGGATCAGATCAGCCAGGAGTGAGCTGTTACCGGTGTGTTCGCAGCTCCCCGGTGCCCCAAGCAGGGAGATGCTGGGTGTGCCGAGGAGGAGAGGGCAGAGAGCACACAGCTTGGGACCTCAGCAGGTCTCTGAGCGTGTTTTCATTGCTCCCCCAGTGGGTTTTTTAGGTGCATGGATCTCCCACGGATGGAGGAGTTGCAAGTCCAACAGCCCGCTTGGGCCCTTCCCTGCCCTTCCTGGTGCTGCCAGCAGCCTGCTGCCATCCTCCACCATCCTCAGACTAAAGCATGGTCCCCAGTTTGACACCGAACCTCTGCAGATGTCCCTCCTACCCAGCAAAGAAGTGCCTTGATGACTGCAAAACCCCATTAATGCCTTCCTAAAAGAATTGAGGCTAGCCAGGTATTCCCTTGGGTACAGCCAGGCCTAATCCTGCTCCAAGATCCAAAGCGAAAGTCCCACTGCCCTCTGTAGAAGCCACTTGGTACCAATTATTCCTTTCCTTCCCCCAAATCCTCCTCTTAGCATCAAGAAACTGAAAAAGCCTTGATCTTTAAAGAAAGCAGAGGGCTTCAGTAAGCACTTTTAACAATATTCTAATACTAAAAATTCTAATTAATTTTTTGCATGTTTAAATACATTTGTCATGTATTTTCATTAACACCATTCTGTGCCATCTTTAATTTGATAATCTCCTCGCCCTCTGCAAATAACCTCCTCCAAATTCTCCAGCATACCTGGCATGCGGAGAGCTGAGCAACTCTCCCAAGGCCACCGGGCACATCGGTGGCAGTGGTCCACAGTCCTCTGCTGGGATCAGTGTGAGAGGGAATGGGAAACGCAACGGAGAGAGCAAACTGGAAACAGATCTTCGTGGCAGACCCAGGAACCCACATTACACCAAGCCTCTGGCAAGTGGAGATGTGGGAATGTTTTTTCTTGCTAGGACCGCTACAAAGCAGGTGAAGAAGCAAGAGGACAACAGGCATCAGAGGCAGTTCTCAGGGAACATCTTATTTTCAAGACCATTGGCACATTAAAGGAAAGCCACTCAACTTTCCAATGCCTTAAGGACAGCTCCTCTCCCTAATGTGGAAGATAAGAGTGGGGAAACAAGAAGTGACCCCAAATATGCCTCGATCCATTCTGACTTCTATGATCCCATCTTTAGGGAGAGCAAAAACCCTCTCTCTGAAGACTAATTTGAGCCACTGCCTGATCACTGCCTGGAGCAGGCTGGTATTTAGTAGCCGCACAGAGCTCTTCTGCAGTTTTTTTTTATTTATTAATATTATTATTATTATTTTTAACCATGGAATCATTTTATTAATATTAATAAACCTGCATAAAGTGCTAATTTCCTCCATCATTCCCCTAATTACCTCTATTGAATTGTGAGGATCATCTGCATGAATAATGACTCCCCGTGCATTTGCTTCGCTGTTCCACCTCTGTTCAGCAAAGAAATCAGGAAGAGCTGGATCCCGCACCCGCAGACAGGAGGGAAGGGTCTTTCAAACCACCACCAGATGCCTCCTGCATCGGCAGCGGTAAGTAACGGACTCTGCCCCAGCCTCAAAAACCTGGCAGGGATCACTGGATTCATTTTACATGAACACAAGGGATGGGACAGGTCTGCTAAGGGGAGGGCGACTGCTCTCGTGCTACTTCTCAGTACACAAAGCCTCCCTCTGCTTCCCTGGAGCTGCAACACCCTCACAAGCACTTTCAAATAAAGTCTGCATGGGCCACTTGTTGCACAGTGTCCAGCCCTCCCGGCCACCCCAGAGCCAACGGCGGTATGGCTACAGGTTCTGGCTGAGGTAGAATCTCCCCCTGGATTTTGGTCCCAAGAGCAAGGAGCCAGCAGCACCACCAAGGGACATCACCCATAGCTGCACACAGTGGCTGGGACAGAAGGTCCTAGACCGGGTTGGGGGGGGGGGGGTGTGCTATGTGGCAGTGACAGCTACTCCCAAAGCAGGGTGTGCAAGACAGTCTTCCCAGGAAAGACCAAGTACAGAGAAACCTTTTCTTTCTTTCTCTTTTTCTTGCTGATGCCAAGATGTTTTTCCTTCTTAAGTCATCTATAAAGTTCTGAAACCACACGCAGCATGGGAATGCTTTCCAGCTCTGGAATCACCCCAAGCGCTGGTGTTTAGCACAAAACCTAGGATGACTCGTCAACGTCACCTCCACGGCTCCTTCCTGGGAGCACCTGCTGCACTGGCTCCACAAGGTGAGCCAGGAGGAAAAGGGACACCAGCACATCTCTACAGGCTGGTCTCCAGCACAGCCTGGCAGGAACAGCTGCACAACACCCTCCGGCTTGCTAGGGGACCATAAGTCTTTAAAAGATGTATGATGTTCTTGGATGGGATCCATTTCCCTGCAGCTACCACACGCCAACAGGCTCGCACGAACGCAGAGGTCTGCCAGCACATGGCAGCCTGACGCTGAATCTCTGTGATGGACCCTCTGCAGGACCTGGCATCCTCTGCTACCAGCGCCGACTGCTGCAGGACATCTGGCCAGGGAGAAAATTCGAAGCACGAAGGGAGATCTCCATAACCATCACTGCTCCTATCATAGAAAAGCAGCTCTGACCAGCTGCTTGCTCAGGCAGAGGGGAAAGACGGGACATCTCTGACTCCCCCACCCCATTTTCCTTGCTGTGAGCTTCCTCAGCTTACTTGACAGCCAGACTGGCTGCCCTTTAACCACAGCCCTAAGCTGCAAGGTGGCCACGGGCTGCTTTTCTGCCTTCAGAAAGTCCTCTTCTGGTAAGGGGATCGGACACATTGGCACTTCCCTTTCTTGGCAGCAGCGTGGTGGGGAGAGGGAGGGGAGGTTAGCAAGGTTCTCACTTCGCAGGAGAGGCTGCCTGGATCATATTTGTATTCATTTTCATGAACTCCCCATAAAAGTCACTAATAGAACACAATCTGCTAATTAAATTTCACGCAGGAAGGCATTTTCACCTTAGATTAGCAGTGTCCTTGCACATTTTTTGCTACTAATGTACTAATAACATCTTATTTATCTTATAAATGAATTCCGTTAGACTTATCATTAAATTTGAGATATTAACGCACTCAAACGAACTCAACGTGGAGGGGGGAGAAAATCATTCCAAAGGGATGGAAACCACGAGCCCATTTTCCTTCCGTTTTACTGCTAGGAAAGGCAGGCAGCAGGCTGCCAGCTCAGGGGAGCGACGTCCTGCCTTTAACTGCCCCCACCAGCCCACAGATCTTGCTGCCAGGGATGTGCTACCCAAGCAAAGGGCACGCACGACTTCTGTAACCCCCGGTCTGCTTTGGGGGGAGGTCTATATTAAGTGGTTTCATACCACGGATCACACAGGAGAGGACAGGGGCGCATCTTGCCCCATCCTTGCTCATCCCAGCAGGGCCATACCCATAGACCCGCACCAAAACTCAGGGCTCCCACTTCCCACGGACTTGGGCTCCCCCCAGCCATGCCCCACCTGAGCGAGCAGACAGGCTGCTGAGACCAGCTGCTGCACCTGCTTCCCAAACCTGGGCCGGGATTTAAAATATTTGTCGAAAGGAGGGAGGAGGTGGGGGAGAGGCGGTCTTGATCATGAATCTTGGCAGGATGCAGCTGCTGTCTGTGCTTCCCCACGACTGGCTAGAAGATGGATAACGGAGAGGAGGCCAGGCTGTAATGTTTAAATCCCGATCTGCTTTCGCACGCTGCCGAGAACCCTCCCCTTCTAGAGCTGTCTTTTCTGACTAGACGTCCTCAAACCTCCCTTGCTCCCAGCTCCACGGGGGACACATCACCATCCTCCTGAACACCACACAAGGGCCTGATGCCAACCACCACCAACACAGCACACACCAGGCTGTGCCTTGAAGAAGGGGATATACGTCTTTGTAGCCAGCTTTTCATTCTGCTGAGGCTTTTCGTCCCAAATCAGGGCTTAGTCTTTAGGCAGGCTGGATCAAATCCTGCCCTGGCTGAGCAAAACAAGAGCAATGATCGTCTCCTCCTCGGACCCTTCGCGCATGGCCCTACGGTGCTTAATAGCCAACTTTGCAGAAGAAAACAACATCCAAGCGCCGCTATTCCGACAGCAGCATATTCTCTCCCTTTTTGAAGATCCAGGACTTTCCCACTCGTAATTGGATGAGGCAACATTGACATCCAGTGGCCGATTAGATTAATCGCAGCGGAGCTGGAGTGTTTTCTCTGGGGATGGAGCCAGCTTTCACCAAGGGCTGGCAGCGCAGGCTGAGCTGCAACAGGCAGGAAAGACACCAGCATCCCACCGCTGCATCTCCCTGCTAGGGCCACCACTACAAACCAGGAGAATATGCTTCAGGGCCGTGTTATTCCCACACCCTGCTCCGTGCTGGAAGGTACAATGGGCCTGCCAGCATAAATCAGCTCTGCTCCAACTGGAGATGCATTGATTTATGCCAGTTGGCCCCCTAATTTTGTGTCCTGAGTCTTTTGACAAGTCCAAATACTCTGCAGCGT
Organism: Falco rusticolus; assembly: GCF_015220075.1. Classification (NCBI taxonomy): domain Eukaryota; kingdom Metazoa; phylum Chordata; class Aves; order Falconiformes; family Falconidae; genus Falco; species Falco rusticolus. The sequence goes on along the minus strand of NC_051202.1, from coordinate 3,227,864 downwards.
ACAAGCTGGCGCGCACAGGCTGCATGGGAGCTGCCTGGCTGTGTTTCACCCCCAGACACAGGCTCTGAGTCTGTTACAAACCCGATGGGTGCCAGCAACGGCTGCTTCTCCATCACTCCCTACCTACATGCACGTTTCTTGCAGGACACCCACTGCCCAGTGGCACCACTGCTTCCCAGGCAGGCCAGCCCCTAGATGCTTTTGCACAACGGATTTTTCCCAAGGGCCCATCAGCACCTGTTGTGACACTTCACAGAGATGGGGACACATTGCCCTACTGAACGTGGGTCCATCTTGCAAGGGACCGGCCACTCCTCAGGCATTTACACCATCACCTACTCCCACACGCAGCCAAGACCTCCCAGCTCAGCATCAGCTGCTCTCCCAAGCTTGACCTGCCCACCTGCTTGCAGCACATGGCTTCTGCCCATCATCACCCATTCCCACCAGCTCAGTCCTCTTTGAGCAGTGCAGCACCTTGGCACAGGGCTGGTTGTGGACAACTCGACTTCTTCTTGTTCCCAAAACGCGTTCCAGATGTGAGCTACAGCTGGACATCTGTGAGGGCCGGGGGAAATTCTGTATTCCCCGGCTTACAAGCAGCAGAACTGGGGCACCAGGAAAGGAGGAAGACTGTGGCGGATGGGAGAAGGCTGTAAATCCATGCTGTCAACGCCGTTTTGCCAACTACAGAACAATTTGCAAGCCTATAGGGGCAGTTAGATGTTTTTCCCTCCCCAGACAGCTGTAAAAAATGAGTCTCCTCCCTCCACACCCCCCACACCCCCCAAATCTGCTTTAAAGGTTCTCCAGTTTCTGCAGGGCTTTAATTTTATTTAAAAAAAAATACTAAGGCAGATTACATGCTACACAATTAAATATTGATTGGGAATTCTCCCCAAGTATGTTTCCCCTCCATCTCTCTGCCTCCGCCGGGAGATGTCAAGTTCTGTTTCCTAAGCTGTCCCCATCCAGTGATTACGTTCATTAGGACACCAGCCTTGTGGTTAAAAGTACTTTCTTTGCTGCTGTACGTTTAATTAGACAACTCTTTCCGAGAAATTATTTATAGCCAAGCTTGGGAGCTATCGTTAGTCCGAATGTAAATAAGATTCAAAAGGGAAATCCCAGGGCACCCCTGTGGCTGGTGAGCCGCTCACTTCAATCCATTAGCACTGGTCCCAGCGCCCCTGCTTAGTACAGGCTTCCAGGGGCTTTATAGCTGCAACTTGTGCTATTTAACAAAATAATAAAGCAAGCCAGGCTAGGCACGGGTTTCCGATTCAACCTTTGATGGACAAAGAATATTTTTCCTCCTGTCAGTGCAGGGAGCTGGAAGACCCCCCAGCTTGCAGAAAGAATGGGGCACGGCTGCAGGAGGGCAGCAGATACAGCCTTTGCATTCAGCGGGGAAAATATCAACTTTAATTAGAGCAATATACGTCTTTGCAAAACCATCGGAGAACACCTGTGCAGGGTTATGCATTTGTTTGAAAAGGCCGGGATTGGAAATGAGCCTAGGAAGGACACCGACTGAGGCCAGCAGTCTCCAAACCCTTTGCAGTGAGCCTACAAGCTGCAGCATCATTGCTTCCAAAGGAAAAGCAAGCACACCGGTCTGATCCTCACCAAAACCACCAGGCCAGCTCAGAAACACAGCCACCACCTCCAGGTGAGGTGTTCACCCAAGCCCCAGTCCTCCTCCTCAGCCCCTTTGCAAGCAGCATGGTCCAAAAAACAAATAACACTGTTTTCAGCCCACATTGAGTACCAGGGTAGACAGGCACGCTCTTCCCACCACCCTGCAAGAGCTTTGCTGGGAGCATTTGCCAACCACCGCATCCGACGTGCAGCAACAGGGCGATCGAGGCTGGATGCTTCCCCCTCCTGCCAGCCCAGCACTCACAAACTGACTGCGCATCCTACGACGGATAATTCGTGGGGTTAATCTGCATTTTCACACCTTCAGCTGTCCTCCTGGTGTTTGAGGGAGAGGAAAAACGCACTCAAGCAGTGTTATTTAGCAGAACAGCGCTCAGCAGCTCGGAAATAGCTGCTCCACGCAGGGAGGAGTGGCAGCGAGGCCTCCCGTGTGAAGTGGCCGATAATGCCAGAAAACCAGTAAATCTCTAAAAAACCACAAAGAGCGAGGAACAGCAGGCTGGAGGTCACCGCACCAGCCATGCCTGCTGCAGGCATGGCACAAGCTGTTTTCATCCACACGCTGCACGGTTCTGCTGGGACCAGGAGGAAATGTAAAATTAAATGCCAAAAGCCCAACTGCCAGTTTTGATTTCGGCTGCCGCCACGCCGAGCTCCCCGGTGCTGCAAAGTCGCCTGCGCGAAGTGTCCCAGCCCCGCTGGTGACAATGCCAGCAAGCCTGCCATCACTGCTGCCAAGCCCAGGCAGAAGCCATCACCGTTCTGGAGGGTAATACCATGGGGAGGTCTATTATTTTAAACATATAATTGATTCTAATTCATCACTTATCGCACGGTGACAGATTTTTATATAGTTTATTATCTCAGTCGCAGCACGGGGCCCGGGGGGGGTGGCTCCTATTGTTCGGCAGTTCCTGCTCCTGCCTCATCTCTAGCTGCTCCCGTTATCTGTCTGATTAAGTTAGGGATTCTGGTATCTCAGGGTCCCCAGGTAACTGTCAGCGCTCATATCCTCCCCTGGCAGGATTAAAGCAGTCTTTATGCACCTCTCCTCCTTGACCCCCGTCTGTCACACGTGTTCTCCGTGCTTAGCTGACGATTTGGGGACCACAGAGATGGCCATCACCCTCCCCTGCTTCCCAGATACTCAGCAGCAATACCCAGGAAGTCCCTGAGGACCAGGGTACCATGCCACCAAGCCCTTTGGACCTTGCAGGATGCCAACCTGAACCCTGTTGCTTCCACCCTTCCCCTCCTGGCACCTCCGATGGGAAACTGTATAAGCAGCAAAAGAGGAAAGGTACCCAAAAAGTGCCCCAGTTTAGTGCAGGGATGCACAAACCCCACATCGCTTTCCACCCCCATCCCAAAGCAACTCAGGCAATGCGCAGGGGCTGGGCGCTGCTGCAGCTGGAGAGCCCCGCTCCTCCTCCCGTGTCCCCCCTCGCACTGCAGCCGTATGGGTTTGTAGCTAAAATGGGTCGATTTGGAGAATTTCCATTTCACAAGGTGCTTTAAACTTCTCCACGCTTTGTTTTTCTTCTGTTCCGGAATAAAAAATACAAAAGTGCCTGCACCCTTTTTTCCGACAAGCTCAGCGACTCCAAAAATGCCAGAAACTAGAATTTTCCTTTGACGCTTTGAAGAGTCACTTTGCAATTTCAGTATTTCATTTCAGCATTTTAGATTATTTTGAATTATTTCTAAAACACTTCACAATGCTAAATGCAATGCTGAGCATCACACAGCACAGCTACAAAGATGTCATTATGTGACATAACATAATGATTGAAACATTTTACAATTTGATCCTATTTTAAAATCATTAAGGGCTGCTGCTTCTCTGTTCTGATTGAAACATCTTGGGGTTTTTTCCTAGATCAAAGCGTGTCTTGTTCCAAATGTAAGGGAGCAGTTTGACATTGTTCAAAAATGGCGTCAGGACCAGTTTTTACAACACAAACAGCGGAGACTTTCATCTCTGTGTCAAACTACTTCATTACAACAACAAACATGAGCCACTTTTATCTAAAAACTAGGATGTTTTAGTTGACTTTAAGTAGCAGCTGCCCTTAATTATTTTAAAAACAAAAGGAAACATTGCAAAGTTTAATCTGCTTCAATGCCGGTGAAGTCTCAGAGAAATATATGAATAATAAAAACAAACTGCCAAACACAGCCAAATTCAAGCAAAACTTGAAAACGGTGAAATTCTTTGTGATTTTTCTGCCAGGGAGACTGCCGCAAGGAGAGTCTCTGTTGCTGCACCGCACGGTGGGGATGCTGGCAGTGATGCCTGTGCGCTGTGAAGCCTTTATCAGCCATCGCCAGTCCAATGAGTAATTGAAGAGTAGATCTGGCATAAAATGCAACTGCCCTGACCCGAACAGCCGGTTCTTCCCTGGCAAGACCACCCAGGAGGCTGTGGAAGGGCTTTTTGCCTGGGGGGCAAACGAAAAGCTCGCTTCTGGCTTGGACCTGATGTCCCAGGCAAGGCCATCCCTGGTGGCCCCTCACTGCCAGGAAACACAGGCGAGGGATGCTCTGTACAGCCAGGAATGAGTAACATCACCTAGATAGACTTCTATTTGATAAAAAATAGAATCAAAATCTGATTTAAGCCCAGCTGCGGTTAGGGTGACAGCTCTCTGAACCAGGCATCCTACCACTCTTCTATTTTCAGGGCAAAAGAACCACAGGAGGTATTGGGGTTTGCCTTGCTTTCTGGCTGGAGGGGACAGCCATCACACCAGCACCGGAGAGGGGACACCAGTTGTGTAGGTTTGGGACCTTCACGGTTTTTTACACAGAAACTAGCACCAAGGGAGCTGAATTGGCTACCTCTTGAAACTGTAGGAAGTAAATCAACAGTGACAATAACTATGTAAGTGATTTAGACTAAACAAAATGATGTTTTCCAAACACAGATGCTTGCACCTACACATGGAGAGTGGATGCTGCAAGCTGCATCAGATGGTATTGACTCAGATGGGATCAGTGAGACCAGAGAGGACCACTCCACAGCGGAGCAAGTTCAAAGCACCGCCCAACCAAATTAGTACTCATTAGCAGCACCAGCTTGGGGGAACATGACTTTTTCCCATCCTTTGAGCACCCACTGGCAACAGCAGGGTGCCGACCCCGTGGTGGCAGGTGACCAGCGGCACGCTGTGGGGCTCTCGGGGCTGCCCAGCACGATGCTGGCGTTCCGCCAAGCCCTGCATCCACGCCGCATCCTTGGAAACCCAAACTCTCTATTCTTACAAGCACAGAGGAGGCCCTTGAGGTGCTACCAGCTGCTCCCTGAATATTCCTGAGGTGGGCTGGGACTGGGCCCTTGGTTGCAAAAAGGAAAGCACTCGTTTCCCCGTTTCCCCGCCAGCTATTGCCTTTGCTGCTGACATTTTACTCGGCGCATGATGAGCTTCCTCCCCCACTTCCCCTAGGAATGACACCGCTGTTATCTCCACTGCATCTAAAGCACACACAGACTCAGTTTAGGGACAGTTAATTTCCAATTCTTTCCAGATGGGTTGGAATAATATCCCCAGGTGGTAAATACATTATTAAGAAGGCAGTTTGGTGTGAAATTGGCTATTAAAATATAGATAAAGTTTAATATATTGAGCTCCTTGTCAGAAAAATCACTTTAGAGGGAGCTTATTATTTGTTTGATATTAAAAGAGTCACAGCTCTGCTCCAAGTGACAAATGGGGAGGGGGAGGAAATGCCACCAGTAATGAACAAAAGCTTTTTAACATTTAAATTTAGGTTTCCACTCCACGCCCCATGCTGCTCTGGGTACGCCCGCCCAGCGGATCCAGCGGATCCATCCGCTGTGCCTCCAATGCCAGCGGCCAGGAATGCCAGCATCCCGCGCCCACCCCAAACACTGCCACGCTGGAGGAACACACTTATTTCTTCCCCTTTGGGGAAGTGCAAAGCAAGCAGGCTCCCCTCCTTGCTCCACGTAGGAGCAGAAATAATTAAAAAAAGGAATAATTTGGAGGAAGACCCAACTTCATAACCTCCCCAGCAGTATTGCAAACCCCAAGGGGCACCACCTTGGGATGCTCTAGCAGCATGCTGAGGGCAAGCATCCCCCTTTGCTGGAGCTCTGTCCCATTGCTACGGCTCAAAAAGTTTTACAGACTAAAGCTTTGGGATCTGCTTCCCACACGAGCGGAACGTGCGGAGCAGCAGCAGCCCTGCCTGGGTGGGATCCACAAAGGATAATTCTGCAAAACATCACCTGTCCGATACGGAATAACCAGAAGACGAGAGATGAGCTGTGTCTTCCCGCTGCTTCGTGCTCAAGTTAGGTCTCCTATTACTAAGACTTCATTAGTTTTACAAAATATACTACAGAACATTTACTAGTGGGCTATGAAGAATCATAAATAATTAAAATTAAATTACACTTGTCAAGGAAATGAACGAACTGCTTCTCTGCGATGCATTATCCTCCTGCACTTATTTATTTATTTCTAAATCGCTTGCTTATGAATTTAGCAGGTTTTTATAGACAAGGGTTAGAACAATATGCTCTTTTGACAGGGGAAAAAAAAAAACCAAAACACTACTACCAACTTGATTTTTACCCCACTTAGCCACAAACCAGAAGAAACAGCAATTTAAACCAATGGTGTTGCAGCACATGTGCCCATATTTCAAATCGACAGTGGTGTTAAAAGCTTTATTAATCAGCATTATTATTATCTGGCAATTAGCAAATTTCAATAATTGGCACTTATTAGATCTTCCACTTGATGAGAATTTACTGTCAGAAGCCTTTGAGCAGAGGCACAATAAGAGTGGAAAACATCTTAACTAATTAATTAAGCTTCCCAACAGCCCCAGAACCCTTATGAAAATAATTTAAAAAAAATAATAATAAGTTTTAAAGGCAGTTTGTTACTGCCAGAGTTTGTGTCAAAGCTCCTTACCCCCAAATGAAGAGATGGCTCTGGGCTGGCAGATGGCACCTTTGCACCGCCACCCCTTGCAGAAATTGGGCTCCTCACCTACATCCTTTGGCCTTTTATTTGTACCTATTTATTCCTTTTTTTCCTCCCACTTGTCAGCACCACCTAGAAGTCCCTTCCACAAGTTAACATCCCCCCAGGCTGCAAGTGTCTCTTTGGGGACCAAGGGAGCTGAAGCACCCGATCACCTTTTATCTCCAATTTCTGTTCGCTCTTCAGATTCTAATGGTTTTGATGTTTTATTAACAGTCCTGCTCTGTTTGAGGCAGTTGGAGGCCTCCTGTCATTTGTGATTGACAGCAGAAGAGTGGGGAGCGAGGAGGAGGAGCAGGCAAAGCGCAGGCAGGGCTCTGCCAGCCCAGCTCCGCTGGTGAGCTTGGACCGGTGGCGCCTCAGTTTACCTCTTTGCTACACCAAGCACCCTGCTTTCAAGCTTCATTAATATCTGCCATGGGGTTGGAGGTTCTGGGATGAAAGGTGGGATAGGAGTGCATGGTATCAATTAGTTAATAGTTAATTCCTTCAATATTTGCAAAAACAAACAAACAAATCGCTGAAAACCCACACTGTTTACCCGGGAAGGTTTACACACACAGATTTACATTCCTAGGATTGTACATACTGTAAACACATTTCACTGCACCAGAAGTTGCTTTTATTTGGTGGCTTTTTTTTGCCTTTCCCCTGTAACGCAGGAGGATGGCCCAGCCAAGAATGCAAGAAGCACCTTAAATCACCCCACTCTTCACCCCCCCGTTGGAGGAGACAGCACACCCGCAGCAGGCAGCACACTGGGGATACGCGAGGGGAGAGCCAACGGCACTGCAAGCTGTCCCTTGGAGAAAGAACCTCCAACCCCATGGGAGATATTAATGAAGCTTGAAAGCAGGGTGCTTGGTGTAGCAAAGAGGTAAGCTGAGGCGCCACCGGTCCAAGCTCATCAGCGGAGCTGGGCTGGCAGAGCCCTGCCTGCGCTTTGCCTGCTCCTCCTCCTCGCTCCCCACTCTTCTGCTGTCAATCACAAACGCTACGAGCAATAGTAGTTCCATCTATTTAACTTGCACGCTGCAGCAAGGATGGCAGGGAGACCCCAGGGAGCACCGAAACCCCTCCAAGACAGCCAGAGCCTGGCACCAGGGCTAGGACAACCTGGTGACGAGGGCATACCAGGGTCCACCACCCTTCTCCATCCAAAGGATGCTGTGAGAGGGGAGAACCCGGGCTGCATCCCCTGACCACCAGCCCATCAGCAGCAGAAGGGCCAGGTCTCATCTGCAGTCTCCTCCACGCTGCGCTGATTAGCCAAGCGCCAGCCCCGAGCTGTAGCTGCTCCTCCAAAGAAAACTCCCACCCCTCTGTGCCATCTCCTCCTCGTTTCTCTTCTCTTCCCTGGCAGACAGACGCGTGCAATTATCCACCGAGCCCCACTCCCCAGTTCTCCCCCTCTGCCCCGCGCCTCCGCCTCCTGCTCCCCGCGCCGGAGAAGTTTTGCAGCGAGCGAGGCAAGTGCCTCTGCTAGTGGAGGAGGAGGATCAAGGTTGCTGATGCTCCTTTCAAAGAAGAGCTGGAGAAGTTTGGAGGAGAGGCGGGCCTGCCTGCAGGCTTCCCCAGAACATCTTATTAGAGTCACTTTCACACATCACTTGAAAGCCGCCTGACAATGTCCTTTCTTTAACAAAGCAAATATTGTATAAATTAATAGCCCTTCAGGGAAAGACAGAGGCAAGCGCTTCGCATTGCAACCCCAAGGGCCACCTCCCGCAACCTGCTCTTCCAGCCTCCCTAGAGCAAACTGCTGGCAGGCTGGGGAGGTGACACAAGGACAAACCCTCCACCCTTGGCATGACACACAAACGGAGGTCCCTGGATGCCAGATGCACCCCAAAACCTCCACGAAGGAGGCTGCAGAAAGCAAAACAAGTGTTGAATCCCGATTGCTCTCCACCGCTGCATTCCTGAGGCAAGCCCAAGGATCTCTCTTATATCGCCATCAATATTTCAGCACACACGTTTGTGATTTATAAAGGTAAAACGACGCTTCTGCGAAAGTCATCAAGTATGCGGCTCTCCTACTTGCAAATTCGAGGGCTGATCCCAGTTGCTGCAAGTTGCAGGTGCGGGCGGCCTGCGGAGAGGAGATAGGCTGTGGTCTTTGTTCAAAAAGACCAGGAGCCACCTCCATGTCAAAGGGATGGGAACTGCTACCCAGCCTGGCCGCCTCCGCCTGCCGCTGCCGCGGGGTGCAGCGGTGAGGATGATGGGCTGGGATGCCAGGTGGGCGAGCTGCCAAGCACGGCCAGCAGTAGTTTGGTTTCTCAAAGCTCACACCTGGCTCTGTGTGGACTTTTGGCAGTGGGGGGGGGGGCCGACGTAGTGCTTCGGTTTTGCTGCACCAGCCTGGGAACCTACGCAGAGCCGAGCCCCCCTCTGGCCTGCCCGACTCCTGAGAAACACGTTCCCTGCTGGCACCAGCTCCTTAATGTAAAGAGAAGATGCTGGCAACCACTTTCTTCTTTGTCCAAGCCACCATGGAAAGAAAGGCCTGACAGCAGACGGAGCTCCCTACAGCCCAACCAGCGACTTTTTTAACTGCATCAGCCTCCCAGAGGTGCAGCCCTTGTAGGCTTCACACAGTGCTCCTGAAAATACTCACCCAGCCGACGCTTGTTTCTCTCCCTTCCCTCATTTTGCTGCCTATTCCCTTTTATCATGTTTGAAAACCCTGAGCTCCCTCCTCCATCCATCCCCCAAAGCAGCTCCCTCTGTGAGTACCCTCACCAGAGCCCCGCAGTTGATTTAACCTCTGTTATCTCCACGATTAGCCCCACCATGGAGCAGATAGTTGGCTCTTATCAGCCCATTAAAGAGCCAAAGAATGCTGTTACCAGTTTTTTATCTGCAAAACGCACACAAAGCCCCGCTGATTATTCTATTAATTTGTTAATGAACCTGTCTTGCCAGACAGACTCAGCGCCTTTGCAAAGCAGGGGTAGGAAATTTTAATCTTCCTAGGGGTTCAGGCCCTGGGCTCACAAGGTTTTTCAGCTCCAAACTTCTGCAGGATCTGAAACAAAAAGTTCATGCCCATTATCAGCTGCCAAACACAACCGCAAGCGCTTCAGAAGCTGCTCCTGCGCGGTGCTGCTGCTGCGAAATATGGGTGAGAGCATGCACCGAGGCATGGCTCCTGCATCAGTCCCATTAACAGCATCAGCTCCGCAGCCACCCCTGGCATTGCCGACTTGAGCAAACCTGAGCAGTCTGAGATGCTGTGGGGTACCCGCACCTTGAGCCCTGTGAGCCAGGCTTCAAGGAGTGCCAAGCACCCAGAGCAACTCCAAATCCTTAATTCCCCACAGTCAAGAGTGCCAGAGAGCCCGCGCTGCTAGCACCGTGGGTATCGGATCCCCCTTGGGCTGGAGATGCTCCTGCGGGTCCTGCTTCTAGTGAAAGACAGAACCAGGACCCCACAGCATGAAAGGAAGGGAGTCAAAGCAGCTGCCTTGGTCCTGACAAGGCACGTCTCCCTCCCTGCCAAGGTCAGCTCAAAATCTTCTGAGTGACTCAGAAATAATGAGATATTAAAAATAATAAATTTGAGGTTGTGTTCGTCAAACCCTCTGAGCCACCGAGATTTCCAAGCACATGCTCTTCTTGCCATGCAGGAGCCTTACCACGGTACCTTAATGCCTCCCAATCTTTAATATATTTACTTTTGCAACACCTCTGTGCAGGAGCGGTATTATTGTGACTGCAGAGAGGCACAGAGAGCCTGGGATGACACAGAAAGGCAGCAGCAAAATGAGAGATTCAGCCCAAATCTTCTAAATCCTGGGCTGGTGCTCTAACCACCAGCCTGCTCTTCCTCCCTTTCTATTTTCTTGTAGTCAGAGCTGCTTCAAACTGGGGAAGGGATGAAGAAAAGACCAAAATAACCAGAAAAGCATGGTCGACCTGTCAGGATTGTGTGCTGCATTCCTGGCTTGCAGAATACATTTGTCTCCTTGGCCCACCTCTCTTTCCCTCATCCTGAACAAAAAAAGATGCTTTTCAGTTATTTTTAGGCAAGGATAGCTGGATGCTGAAGTACTTCTAAAGCTGCCAATTGCACAACAAATTAAATGCGTAACCCTGGAGCACTCAGAGGATGAATACATTACGGACAAAAGAAACATGTCATCGCACCCACACACAGCTTTGTTTACTTTGCATTCATACATGACTCTCTTGTCACCTCCATCCCTGACTCCTAATGATAAAAGACAAAAGGCACAGAATTCCTGCTCAAACCCCCAAAGTCTCCATCTGATATGCACAAATGCAATTTGTCTCAAAGCCTCCTGAGGCCCCCCCCCCCCCCCCTCCAATCGCAGGGAGATGCATACAGAAAGAGCTGCAGGTAGGACCCAGCTCACCACAAAGTGCCACCGAGTCTGGAGCAGGAGCTGAGCCAAGGCATCGCCCCATCTCAGCCCAGCCCTGTCCAAAAATTTGGGACCAGGTTTCTTTGATGCTCAGGCATTCACATGTCTGGAAGCAAAGGATTTCCCATGGATGTTCAAGAGCTGCCGTGGTTCCTATAGGAACCTTTCCTTTTTATCATGCCAAGCAACGTGAGGTATTTGTATTCACATTTCTGGGTTTCAGCCATTACTCTCCATCCTGTTTTTATGCTGAACCAGGGTTTGATCTGAAAACCAGAACTGATACCACACAAGAGTTTCAAAGACACGGCACCTTCATTAGATCAATCACTCAGAGCCTCCTCATCGTTCATCCTTGTCTCTTCTGAAATGAGTAACCTCATTTAGAGTACACATTTTGATGCCTCACCCCAAGTTTCCTCGGATATATCCCAAATTCCAGGGCAGACTCAAAGTTTCTTTAAACCAGTGTTTCAAACCAAAGCAACCACAGCACCTGGCAGGGCATGGACCAGCTGGCCTGCAGGTCTACTCCATCTGCTGCTGGCAACGACTTCCCAGGTCAAAACATGTTTTCACTGCACAGAGCAGAGACAACTCATGCTGTAAGGAGGCCAGAGGATCTCTGCATTAATGATCACGAGCACAGAAGCACAGGGTTCACGGCTGAAAGAAAAGGGTGATGCGTGGGAGACAGGCAGGTCTTCAAAGAGACAAAAATACCCATTTTGTACCCAAGCACGCACTCCCACAGATCCTCAGCGGAACAGCCTGGGAAAGGCTGCCTAGGAGATAATACTGTGGGAAGACAAAGCTCCACACAGCCCAGCGTTAGGACATTTATTCGTGACTCTCTCCAATTCTTGTACCCAACAATGGATTTTGAACCCTTCCCTAAGGGAAAGGCAATGGTAATCCCTGCTTGCCACATGTTCCTGGTTCAGTTCTGGAGACTAATTTAATGGAAGATGCACCGGGATACTACGGATGGTCAGCAGTAACCACGCTGAGCAAGGCAACCCTGGGAGCATCTTTAGAATTTAGATCAGATTCAGCGCTGACCTCGCCGAGCCTGCCACACCACTGGAAAAACAGGCACCCTTTGAAATAACAGCTTTTTACTACCGGAGATTCCATTTATAGCACTCCTTGCCAGATATTTTGTCTTTCTTTTTTTTCCACCACTACAAGGTAACACTCATAGCACAAAAGGCAAACCCACCGGTGAACAGTTTGTCAGCTCGATGGCTTCCTACAGCACTGAGCACAACTTGGCGTCGGCTCCTAACTGTAGTCCTAAGCACAGCGAGAGCAATAAATATCAGTAACAGCACACAACATGGAGCTGAGCTGGAACACGCTGGGGAGGAAAAGAAAAAAAAAATATATCTGGAAAGGGGTTAGTCTGCCTTCTGCAGTCTGGCAAAGAGAAACAAGGCTCCAACCCCCAAGCCTGGCGTTAATCAGGTAGCCTGCTCTTCCCCGGAGCATTCCAGCATCATTCCAGGCGTCTTCACCCTGAAGGACTTCTTACAGCCCAGGATCTTCCCAACAGGCACTGTCGCCTTCTTCCCTGCCCGCACCTTTCTGTCTAACCAGTGCTTGGTATTTGAGTCTAAAGGTTAATTAAGTGTGGCTGCAAGAATGAAAGGCCACAATCAATTATCGTGCCTGCTTGTCCATTTGAGTCAATTTTTAATCATGGTGATTTGGTATTTTGGGAGGCACGGGGTGAGGAGAAAGGCAAAATTCTCTTTCTTCCTCTCTTTTTGAAAGATATTTATTCGAGCTGGATAATTCCCCTGTCTCCAGGCAGATAGCATGTCTTCCCCCTGGCACCTGCCACCTTTTCTCTTCTTCCCTTTGTTTCTGTGCAGCGCTCCAGAAGAAGGAAGCCAGCAGAGATGAGGGAACGCAAGAAAAACTGCCTTCAATATATTCCTACCACCGCTTTCTGGCTCTGCTGCCTGCCCGGGGTCCTCTGGGTTTTACCTGACCTGGCTGGAGGGACTGGAAACAGCCCCTGCACACGCTGGTGGAGCAGCACGTACGCATGTGCTCCCAGACCCTCATCTCCAGCAGTTCTTTGAACCCTCGGCCAAAACTTGCTGGCTCAAGGTGTGTGCCTCCAAAGCACCCAAAGGGCATGGGGCTGCCCACTACCTCCTCAACCAGATAAACCCCTCGCAGCGCTCCCCAGGCAGCACCTCCAGCTCACACCCATGCCGCATGCACGCCCACCATCCGAACATCACCCATCCCCATCGCTCCCCCCCAACCACGCTCACTCCTATCCCTTTAACATACACCCGCCACCCCGAAGGCAACACACACACACACACCCCCCAACAAGCTCCCTTTGCCTGTTGTAATAATTAACTATTTAAAATTCAACGAGTGCTAATCGCAGCAGTCCGGGCTGTGTTCTCATTACCCGGGATCAATTCCTGTTTAATATTCACCTCCAGGGGCGGATGTGGCTGGAATGAGTTGCCGATTTCTCTCTCGCTACGCCAAAGCTAATGAGTGGCTCCTGCTATTGTAGTACAGTCACTCTCCTGTAATCAGTCAAAATAACAAGCAACAGCACCTTCCAGGGATGCAAAGTCTTCTACATAAATATACATAGACAGTCAGCCACGCCAATGGACTTCACATCCCGATGAGCTATGGCCAAGGCGCAGCCCTTCCCCAGCTGTGGGCGTGGGGACAAGCCCACAGCCCAGGAATTAGCTCTCGGCTTTATGGGGCATCACAGCCGTTTGTAAGGGCTTGTCCACTTCTGGAAGCTCCTCTGGATTCCGAGCGTGGGCAGCTATCCCTGCATTCGTGCACACACACCTGGCACAAACATGGGCCTTGTCCCTTGCTAGCTTCAGCAGATGCGTTGGTCCACCATAAGAATCATCTGCAAAGTCATTCCTGAAGAAATCCGTGTGTGCAGCACGTGCCGCACGGTAACTCACGGCCCTGAGAGTCAATCTTCCCTTCAGACATCTCTCCACAGAAGAACACAGAGCCCTTGCAAAATAATAACTGGGAAAACCCACCCTACCTGCTCCCTCCGAGGCTTTTGCTAACAGATCTTGCATGGGACGCGATTCATTTCCATCTCCCTCCTCTCCCATCCGAGCAAAAAAATGGAGATATTTACTATTCCCTTGGCTTTTGTAAGCACTGAGGGAAAGCTAAAACCCTTTCCTTTGGGGAAAGCAACCGAACACATTGAGCTGGTGGGACCACCCTCAAATAACAGCACCAGCAGGGCAACTGACCTCACTCATGGGGGGATGCCCCTGAATTAGCACGCAAGAAAGTCCTCCTGAGGCTGGCCCTGACTGAAGGGATGAATTCAGGGCTGTAAACGTGTCACCTGCACATCAGCCAGCTTGTCCACATGGAGATGCCAGCGGCACATCATCCCAGGATGCGTGGGGAGAAGCGACTGTCATTTCTCATCAGCCTTCGTGCGGACAGGTCACAGGAGAGCAGAAAAAACGTGAGCTGGCAGGGATCTTCATCAAATGACCTGACGAGCCCGGTTTTGTTCCTTCGCAGCAATTAAGGGCAGAAAATTGAACTAGCATCTTCACAGCAGGCAGTTGTCACCTCGGTGGGGGGCAGCACGTTCCTTGCTCAGCTGCATCATGGTGGTTAATGGCAAGAAGTCAGCCAGGCGGTATTTGTCCGCTGCCAGCACCGCGGGGCTGGGAGTCACTTTGCTCTTGGGGAAACCTCCCAAGGGAGAGAGATAGAGAAATGCCCACTAGCTCTGCCCGTGTCTAGTGACGGCACTATTGATGGAACAAAGGGAAATTGTCTACCTGGTGCGTGTCCATCACCTCCCAATAGCTCACAGAGGAGGAGAAAAACCACAGATGCCTCAAGGCAGTTTGCTCGCTGAAAATCAATAACTAGTATTAAAAAATGGATCCAGTTCCCATTGGAACAGACTGCTCAGGGCTCTGCCATAATTCTGCAGAACAGTCAATATTTACTGTAAGTGTCTCAAATAAAGACTGAGCTTCGATTTAGTAAGATCGTTATTGTGCGTTAATAATATGCCAATTGATTATTAAACATATTTACCGAGGGTATGAAAAATAGGCTGGGAGATGAAAGGGCATCTGATGCAGGAACATGATGTTAACTAGGGAACCTAATTGCGCAGAGCTGCATTAGCCAAATTATCTTTCTGTCATTAGGAAACATTTTATAAAGGCATTAAAATGCTACAGATAGAGGAACGATACATGAACATTCGAAGTAGCTGGGCAAGTGGACAAATTGCATCCCAACGATGCATCGCCTGTGTCTGCTTCTCTCTCTGCATCCCAGCAGCTCTGGAGGACCCACCGCTTCATGCCGGTGCTAAGGGCTCTCCCTGCCCCAAAAAATGAGAGGTGAAGGGCTGGAAGCAGATCAAAACCTTTACAGATAAACCTCAACGCCATCTACTCCAGGCCCCCGGTTCCCGCGACGCATTCATGCCGTCAGAGCGCTCGCGGGGTTCAAAGCGACATGCAGCTGGGTGCTGAACAAGGCTTTTCACTACCTGAGGATTTTCACAACACGTCCACAAATGTCACTTGAAGTAACACTTGTGGCTCAGCAGTCAATTCTCACTTTGAAAATACAGGGGAAACGTCAATTTCTGCGTGTTTTCCTCCTAGTAGAAATTGTACTCCTCTTGCTGAAAACCTAGCTTAACAGACAGATTTTTTTTTTTTTTCTTGTCTTTTTTTTTTTTCCCCACAAGTTCTTGATGAAATGTAAATTATTTCCAACTTTGATCTTTATGCTTCCTGGCTCTTTCTGACTATGATTCTTCCTTAACAATTTGACTCGAGCTTTCTCCCAAAATAGGCTCCGTCCTCCCATCTGCACCACGCAAATTACTGAGCAGTCCGGTGCAATAGCTCAGAACAGACCACTCTCTTCCCTAGCAATAGAAATTATTTCCATCTCAAGTAATAGATCCTCCTGCTCGATGGATTGCTGCTCACCAGGCATTCAAATTTTGCTCATCTTATGCCGCAGGGCAATTTTGATGCACCAAAGCTCAGGCCGCTCGGCCATGGGATGTTGATCAGATTTGTGATAAAAACAGGGGCCTCCTGAGCAAAAGAAGGTCTGTGATGTACGGTCCCTCAGCCTCCCTGAAGCCTGCGGAGGTTTAGGTGGCAGCACTTTGTTTGGAGCTACCCAACGAGCCTGGTGCAAACCGGTGGCACTGGGAACCTGCAGAGCTGGGCTTTGCACTCCCTGCACACACACTGCTTTGGCTCCACACTGAGTAAACTCATTATGTTTGGGCTACTGGGCACATTTTACATACAGCTGATTAACAACAACAAAAAAAAAAGTACAGAGATCTAAAGCATGACTATTTTACAAAAAAAAAAAAAAAAAAGAAAAGGGAAGAATTATTAAATTCAGACCCAAAGCACACGATGCTTTCCAGGATGGAGCATTGAGCTTCATGCCTGCATGCCCCATACCGTGCCTGCTCGCAGCGCATCCCCCGTCTGGCCAGCCTTGCCAGTGCTCTCCACGTCTGGGTTTGATCCTACTCTCTGGGCAGCAAAGGCTGGATAATTCATGTGTTCTCAGAGGCAGCGAGAGAAGAAAGGTATAACTTGCCTTCAGGCTTCCCACCCCTCCTCCTGAGATGCTCCTGCCTGGCGCCAGTGCAAGACTTTCTGCTCTAAAAACCAGGATTCTCTGTGTCCTTTGTACCGGGGATCCCGCAGGGACCCCGCTGCTGGTCCACCCTGGCACACGGAGCCCCACCGGAGCAGGATGCAGAGCGGTGGCACAGCTGATGAAACCACCTCCTCAGCCCCAGTGCTTTCCCACCAGTTGTCTGCCTATCCATCTATCTCAAACGGGCGATCCTGGGAATCCCTGGTGCTCTGTCAGCACCTTTCATCGGAGGATTTCAGAGCATTTTCAAGACATGAACAGAACAAGCCTCCCCACTCCCGTAGGAGGAGGGTAAGATTAAGATTAATCCCAGTTCAGGAAACTAAGGCCTGAGAGGTGAGGAAAGGGGGGGAAAAAAATTAAAAGCAATACCAGAAATCACACAGGGTCCTCCAGTACCTTTGATTTACTTTCCTCAGGTTCAACTGCCATGCTCAGACCTTGAAACACAGACACAAGTCCCAGCACCGCCCTGGGTTGAACAAAGACCTCAACCCTGACTCCTGCTCCCACAAGACCATGGTTATCAGCTCCCCTCCAGCACCGCCCCATCCTCCCTTTCCCTGCCCTCCAGAGAGGCTTGGGAGAGATGCAGCCATGACAAGCTCTCCAAAGATGCATGGAGCTGTTTGCAGAATATGACTTTTTTTTTTGCTGTGTTTGATGGAGAGGGAAAGTTCCCCTCCAAAGAGACAGCTCTGCAGCAGCCACTGCCACTGCCGGAGGGAAGGTGACGGATAGGGTGGCGGATAGCTCTCCGTTTACCTCTCCTGTCTGCCTGACTGCTGCTGGAATGAAGATAATCTATGAGCAGTAGCGTGCATCAGCACCGCTCTCTCCCCCATATAAATCAGGAGGGTGAAGCCATATTGAAGGCAGCGCTCCCTGAGCCTTCCTCCTGCCTGCCCGCAGCATTATCCATCTGGTGCTGAAGGTCAAAGAAGCCTCCGAGGACAGGATAATCACTACAGAGAAGAGGGTTGCACTCCATCACTTGCAGGGTGGAGACAACATGAGCCATGGAATGGTGCAGATACCCCACTTTGCTGCACTCCCTTCTTCCCACCCATGGATGAAGCCATCTCTGCTTCCACCTGGGCTAAGCTTGGCTTCCAGCCATACTGGTGGGACTGGGCATCAAGAGGTTTTTGGCAGCGTTGTTTGTAAGGGTTGGGTGGGTTCGTCAGCTCTCCTGCTCTCCACTGTGCCCCTGTCTTGATGTGAAGACCTTGGAGGAGAAAGGACCCTCCAGGAGCAAGACTACTCAGTGAATACAACCAGCTGCCCATCTGGGGAACAAAGCTACTGCTGGCCGAGCAAGAGAAAGGAGGAGTAAGGCATAAGAAGAAAAACTTCTGAGACCCTACAGAAGAACTTTGGTAGCATGAAGCACCACTACTGATGTGTCTGTCGAGGACCACTGTCCCCACACCCATGGAGGAACCCTTGGAGCTGGGCAGAGAGGATGAAACCCAACCCAAGCAGCCCGAGGGTATCCCGCACCCAGCCCTGACGCCGAGCTCCAAGGTTGTGATTTATCAACCTTGTTGACAGGGTCGATAACCTCATCCCTCTTTTTTGACACGGCCCTGATGGAAGAGGAGATCGGAGGCTGCTCAACATGCCCTGAGATGTGCCTCACGGCCGAGGTGACGGAGGAGAGCCCGCCAGCCCACTGGACAGCCTTCCCCCGACTCCCCACCCCAACGTGAGCCTGGCTCTCATCCACCGTAAAGCTCGTTCCCGCATTCCTCCTAGGAACTTGGCAATGGCCTTAATTTATCTGCTGCACAACTTAATTAAAGTCAGTGCCAGAAACAAGCTGATCAACTCATTGAATTTGCCCTGGATCCTTCTCTCCTCACTCCAGCACAGCCACTGCCCAAAGCACCCCACCCCTTTGCTAGCCCTGCACTTAGAGTTTCCTTTGATTATTGTTTTTCCTGGACAAGAGCAACTTATTCCTTACTTGCTTCGCTCCGTGCCCCTTTGCAAGTCGCAGTGCAGAGCTGCATGCAACAAGCAGCCCATCCCCCTTGTCGGGACACCATTTCTTTTTTCCAGCCTGTAAAAAGGGTGCTCGTTTTAGCACAGTGGGTTTGCAACTGTGGGATTGTTTGCGACTGTTGGGGCGAAGCAGGATGGCCGTAGGAAATCCAGGCTTGGTTCTTCTGGCATTTGTCTCTGCCAGTCAAAAGCCATAATTGGTCCCCGCTTTAGGGAGGAAAAAGAAATAACCTACCTCTAAAAACACCTCTCCAATCAATAAGCATTTGTCCTTTGCATCTGTGGCACGGTGGCTGTGGGCTCCCTGGGGCTGCTGCCAACCTATTTTTCTTCTCCTTTCTCTGGCCCGTCGTTTAAGCTAGGTGCTGAGCTTCACCTCTGGACCCTTCTCTCTCCCCCCAGCCGATCAATAACTAACCCTCTGCTAATGACCTTTCTATCCCTCTGGAGGAGCAGATCCGTCAGAGAGCAGGGATGAGCCAGGAGCTTGCTCATCCCTTCTTGGACAGTGACTAATTGCTGCCATTAGATGCAGAATTACAGACAAAGAATGAAGGCAGGAAAATGACTGACCCTATGTTTAATGCAACCGATGTCCGAGCGTCCATCGCTACTGCAACGCTGGGGGAATTACAATGCAGCAGAGAAGCAAAAGTTCTTGTGTGGCCGTTGCTGGACAAGCCAGGCTTCCCAACTGCACGCCCCAGCTGGGCGACTTACTCCTTACTGGAAGAGAAAGGTGCTGCTGGTAGCAGCCAAGCCTTCCCCTTGCAAAACATGACCACGCTCACCGAGTATCTAAAACTAGTTTAAAATCTCCTGCAGAGCGACGGTGCACACTCCCCTCCTGCTCAGGCTCATTTTGAAGATTTCCAGCACAACTCAGAGCATGGCCAATATTTTCCTCCTGTAGCTGAACTGTTCATTTAATCACCCAGAGGCACATTGCCGGGAATGAGGAGAAATGCATGAAATCACCATTCTGCATCAAAAAAAAAAAAAAAAAAAAAAGCTACAACTGCTTCAGCCAGCCCCTTTCCACCACACAGCTGCTCTCTGGCCATCCCCAGCCCAACTCTCACACCAGTGATGCAGCCAGGCTGGACACACAGCTTCACTGCAACCGGTGATGTTGGTGGCAGACACCTTCCCCGACAGGCTGCTACAGCTTGTGACACACCAAGGGCGATGGGCAGATGCTTTTTGACTTGTACATGGAGGAAGCTGGCTCAGAAAGTCATTGGAAGAGAATAAACAAGCAATTCCCACCAGTGTGGAAAGCAGGGGGAGCTTTTTGTTGCTGCTATCGTCATCACTGTTGTTTTCCTCCCTGCAAACCCCAGGCTAGACCATCCCTTTTTGTAAAGCATCTCTCTGATATGGAAAATTTCAGCAGCTTTCTGTGCACAGCTGAAGCAACATATTCCCATCTCAGCTTTGCCTGCCTGTCTTCATACATCTGATTGAGCCCGAAGATCTACACTTCTGCCAGTCGCAGCTTTGCTTTGGACTCCAAGTCAAGTTTCTATATGCAGGTCTCTTTTGTGGGGGATTTCTAAGCCCTGAACTACCAGGCACAGAGTGAAACAGTCAACGCAATTATTCTGCGCTGGATCAAGCCCAGCCGAAAAGCAGCAGGCATCTCTCCACCCGCTTCTGTTGCTTTTAGACCACGAGTTTACTGAGGAATCAGTGCAAATTGTATAGCTGAGCATCAGGATCCTATTTAGCTCAAAGGGATTTGGTAACCTACTGACGGCAGCAGCCCTGCTTTGCCTTTCTATACCTTGGGCATCACAGGCAGCGGGGGTGGCCAGAGCGATGCCTTGCGTGACCTCTCACTGCCACAAAATCCCTCTGGGCTTGTCAGGCTCAGGCTCCCATGGGATCGGGACCCCCAAACTGGCCACCACTATGTCCTGACACTGGCTACACCTTGGGACTGGCAGGCACGAGGCAGTTCAGGGGTGTGACGGAGCAAGAAGAGGAGCTACCTTTGGGATTTGCTTTGCAATCAGGACCGGATGGCTATCATGTCTTTGTTAGGATAAGAAATGACTGGTCACTGGAGTCAAAGCAATTAAGAAGAGCGATTACCATAACACACCACATCCTTCTTCCCTGTCTGCTGTCTTACTTAATTTCCCAACTCGGCACCTTTCTGAGGAAAGCTTGCAGCTTCTTCCCTGGAGCTTTTAACCCCGCTGAGTTTTTTGCCCCAGCTCATCAGGAGGGGCTGGCTCTGCAGCCCACACTCCCCTCCCTGCCTCCCGCACGCCTCTGTCAGCCGCACTTTAACTGCAGCACGAGAGTATTTACTGAATTAAACAGAAAAAAAGTCCTTTAGCACCGAATCTTTTCTCCAGGTGCAGTAAATATTCAGCAGAGCATCACCTCCTCCACCGCCAGCCCCACCGCAGCGTGCGGCTCCACGGCGTCACTCCTGCCTAGGGCCCTGTTCCTAATAAGGCAGAAGCAAGAGAGAGAGTGAAGGGCCATATTTTTGGGAGCTTTTTTTTTTTTTTTTTTTTTTTTTCCAAAGCCATTTCAAGTGTCCCTTGTGGGAGAGGAATGCAGGAGATATTTTCTAAATATACACACCCATATCTTTCTCAGGAGCAGTATCATTGCCTGCAGACAGAGACAGGCAGTACAATTGCCAAGACAAAGAGATTAGACAGACAGACAGACCAGGAGCAGGAGCAAAATGTGGATTTAAAGCGTAATTCATCTAGAAAGACTTCCAAGTGCCTTGTGAATACGGCAAAACTTTGCAGAATCATGCTCTGAAGTGCACCCACTCCACTCTCGTATTTATCAGTGCGCCCAGCAGAATACTAAACCCAACTAAAAAAACAGGCTAAAATGATCTCAGGTCAAGGGAAGCAAAGCACCAGACCTCCTTGTAGTCATTTGCCTTGCACCAGCAGCTAACAGCCACAAAGAGCCGGACTCCTTCCTTGCACCCAACACAAACCTGCGTCCCATTTGCACTAGGAGCGGGGTGAGCATCACCGTCCTGCATCCTTCGTGATGCACCGCCCAGCTCAGGAGCTGTTTTCCCGGAGACAGAGCAAATGCGCCCAGCAAACCCAGCTCCCAGTGACTTCCTTCCCCTGGCCTGAGCTGTAGTCACAAATCCACGCGTATAAACCAGCAATTTCATCTTGAAGGCAGACAGAGCCTCGTTTGGGGGCTTTTTTGGCACAGATCACAAGACAGCGAGGCACGGGTGGATGGAAGCGCGCCCATCAGTAGCACTGGTCTCTGCCCTGGATCTCCTTCTACCAGGAGCTAATCCTGGTGATGACTGGTCTGAAGATACATGAGCCAGTGAAGGATGCTGAAGCGAAACAGTTGTTATCTATCCCGGGAAGCCTGAGCTGCTTCTCTCCCACTCCCCTATTGCTATTCACTGACGGATCGCAGAGAGTGAGGTTTATTCCCTGCTTGATTGGCATGCACTTAATTAATGTTAATGAGACACTCGCATCACAATCAAGGAGGGACTCTGAACCCCAAAGTATACTAAATCTAAAGAATTACAGCAGAATTCATGGCCTAATTACAGTGTATTGTTGAAATACTACTTAAATATAGTGATTATTAAAAGCATATTATTGATTGGGGTTTAACTGCTATGTAAATAAATCTAGTCGAGGCAAACTGAGCTACAAATTCATTACCCAGCCGTAAATCCTCAATAAATATTTTTTCATGAATCAGTTGTTGTTTATTATACAATAAATGTCTTATTAAGTCAAAATTAATTGCATATTTGGGGAAACTTCATCGAAGGCTCCCTCCCTCCTCCGCCACACGGGCACTTTGCCAGATGTCCTTTTAATATCCCCCTTCCCAGCTACCTGTGCCCCCCCGGGACTGGCGGGGAGCAGGTGCTGCACCTGCCTCATGCCAAAGCAAATCCAACCGGCACGGCATCGGAGGAGACACAGTCCTGCCACCACCGCCTGGGGCTCGGCTGCCTGCAAACCTTGGCAATTAACAAAGCTCGTCAGCTGCCTCTTCCTCCCCCAACCCAAGCACCCCGGTTCCCACGGGGTCCCCTGCTTTTCCTGTGTTCCCTCCTGCATCGTGCCAAGAGCACGTACGAAGCAGCCGGCCCTGGCAAAGCAAAGCCCACCGGGTCTTTGGGAGCCAGAAGACATCCCCCAGCAGAGCCGGTCAAATAAAATAAACACTTTAAGCCAGAAACAATGAAAATTTAATGAGTTTCCTGTTTCTTCCACAACTACAAGCATTCAGGTTCCATAGCTGGGTGATCTTCCTAGGTCCCAGCAGCTAAGAAAGAAAGAATATGAATTCCTCTTTGGGCATGAACTATCATGATGAATAATAAATAAAATAAAAAGCTGCAATATTTTGCATCTACCCAGAGCTTTTCATCTGTACAGCTCAAAATGATTTACAACAAAAAGTAAGTGTTAGAGGTGTTAGGAAAGCAGAATTTCCTTCCTCTGGGAAATCTCAGTAGTTCAACATTTGTTTTCATCTTGAGATAGGGTGAGAAGTTGAAAGGTTTTTCTGGAATCATCAGTTCCACAACGCTGAAATTCAGAAATGGGGGCTTTTTTTCTTTGTTTCATCAAACCGGTGCGTTGTACCAAACTGCATTTGCAATGTTTTGATGTGCCAATTTCAAACAAAATGTCTTAGTTTGGATTTTTCCCAGGAAAAAAAAGGAAAAAAACAACAAAAAACAAACCATGGCATAATAGATGCTCCTGTTTCCAGTCCCTTCCTACCATCACAAATGTAAATCTCAGCAAAATGCAGATTTTGCTTTCAGAAAATACCTTTTTCCAACGAAGTCTGTGTACCAGGAGCAGGGGGTACATTAACTAGAATTGTTCCCATCCTCTTCTGGCCTGTCCACCACAGAAGGCAAGAGGAGGAATTGCTGCCCGCCCCGCGTTTTGTCCTGAGCAGATGGAAAATTGAGTGGAGTTTATACACAACAATGCCAGCACAGGAAAGGCTGAATCCATCTACTGGAGAAAAACGAATGCTCTCATTAGAAAGCTTAATTATTAACATCAGCCTCCAGTTATTTTCCCTGACATTTGTTTCATTTCTGACTTCAGAGCAATCGCTCTTTGCAAACCTACGGCACGCTCAGCGCACGCTCCTTGTCTCTGCAGCCTCTCAGGCGACCAGCAGCCTTTCCAGTGACTTTGTGGTATGAATTTCCTTTTCTACTGGTCCTCCTAACCCCAGGGAATCGATATCCTCTCGTTCCTAACACCTCGAACAAATGACAGGTCCCTGCTTCTGCCTCCTGGAGGTGCTGCCAAAAGGTGGGTGCGGCACAGAAGGAAACGAGACGGGGACAGGACAGGATCATATAAATTTTCCTCAACATACTATTTATTGGAAACACATCAGTAGCCTTTCCAGAGCTCCTGATGGAGAATTGATCGCTAGATCATAAAACTAAATCGTGGTGTTCGTAAGGAGAGTAAACACGGGAGCTGGTGGAGGGAGAGCACAGTGGGGGGCAGGCACTGGGCTGCAGAACCAGCTGACTTGATATCTGCTTACGCTCTCCAGGGACCTGGGAGTCAACGGGATAAATTGGATCAATGTTGAGCTTCCCCTGAGATCCCACATATCCCTAAATAACAAGCGCATAGCCCTTTTTTGACACCTTCAAAATGGAAAAGACCATAACATCTACCAAAGGTGCCCATTGCGTGAGGGCAGGAGGACCCTGTCCGGGTGCATCTAAAGAATTCTGCTGTAATTCTTCAGATTTAGTATACTAAATAGATACCAGGTCATATGACCACCCTCCCCCAGCAGCAACAAGGTATGTGAAGCCAAAACCATGAAAGCTGAGGAGAAAACTGCTTTTTGCCTCCACTTCCCTGGCTGCCCAAGGGGTTGTGCACATTTTGCCCTATCCTCCGCGAGACGCGCAGCCCAATTACACAGCAATCAATTTTGGGAGCACTGAGGAGATAATGGAGTGATAAGAAACAGCCACTGCAGATTTGTCAATAGCAAATCATGTCAAACCAACTTAATTTCCTTTTTTGACGGTGTAATTGGTCTCATGGATCGGAGGGGGCGGGAGGCAGCAGATGCGATATACCTTGACTTCATTAAAGTGCCTGACATCGTCCCGCGTGACATCCCCTACAAGTGAAGTTGGGAAGAAAGCTCAGGTAGCACCAGGGTTGGACGTGTCATGGGCTGAACTGATGCAGGGAATAGCTGCCAAGCATTTCCCTGTCACCAGGGAGGGCATTTCACATGGGTTCCCTTTGTCTGCCACGGGCCAGAGTCTATTTGCTTTATATTTCAGCAGCGATGGCGATAATAAAGCAGAAAGCATCTGAGATCTTGCAGAGAGAAGCCTGGAACGCTCCAGAAGCGAGGATCAGCATTCAAAATACTTGTGATAAATTAGACAAACATCCGGAAAAAAAAAAAAGCAGTGAGATGAAATTCAATAAAGACAACTGCAAAGTAATACACTTAGGATGAAGAAATCAAAGGCCGGATAGACAACGGTACTGCGGCGCCGGGTGTGCAAATAGACAGTCAATCACTAGGTAAATACAAGCCGACTATCGCACGGCTGCAAGGGAGCCGGGGTGGGCAGGAGCAGCAGGGAGGGTCTGGTTTGGGAAGCCAGTTCCCATGGAAGACCCTATCACTAGCAGGGGAGAACACGGATTATTCTCCTCTTGGAAATTTTGAGACTAAATTAAAGATCTGCCTGAGATATTCTTGACCCGAGGTGAGCGAGATTGATGGCCAATCTCTTGATCATCAGAAAAAAAACAAGAGGCGTTCTCTCTGCCGCCTTACAGCAGCTCTGAAACCACGGAAAAGCTGCGCTCTCTCTTTAACGAGTTCACTATAAATCCATTCACGGCAGCTGGTTAGGAAGCACTCGCATGTTTAAAAGCTACTTTTATTGCTAAATGCCATCAAAGCATTGTTACAAGCTAGCAACAGGTGGAGAAAGAACTAAGGGTTAGACAAAGTTTGGGCTGATATTTTCAAAGTCAGCTATGAGACAGATGTCCTGTTCTTATTAAAATTAATGGGAACTGAGCATCCCAGTCTCCCCGGTGACTTTGAAAAGCTCATCCTCACTCCCTGTTTGCTGCCCAGCGCCTACACCACCACCTCCCTCTTTCCACCCCAGGGCCCTCGAGAGAAACAGGGTTACAAAACCCAACATTTGCACCAGAATAAATCTTTTTTTTTTTTTTTTTTTTTTTTTTTTAAATCTCTCACTCTGTAATTTACATACATATAACTAATTGTACATTAGGAAACAACAAAGGGGAGGAGAGAGGGGAGTTCAGATCTCGTGCAATCGGAGCACACCCAGGTAGAACGGGGCACCTGTCGCAGGGGCAGCCCCTCCTGCCCCCCTGGCACAGCAGCCATCCGCAGAACTAATAACTCTGCTAAGGGCATTCATCCTCTGCCTGCAAAGCAAATCACACTTGCCAGCCCTGACAGCCCCAGCCCTAGGGAATCGCATCAACTGAAAGCCCAGAAAATGTGCACAGCTTACAGCTAACATTATTCAAGAGCAAGTTAGATCCCCACCATCCAGACCGGCTAATATACTGGTAAGAAATGCACTAGGCAGGAGGGATTTCTGACACAGCTCTTCATAAGCAAGAGGAAAGCGCATTGAGAAAAAGAAGAGTAAACAAAATGATACACTTCTGCTGTGCTGTATGCCCTGAAGGCACTAAAATATTCTCCGCCTTGGCTAAGCTGGACACTAAGAGATTCCCAGCCTAGCTGTGCTGCCGTGGCTGCTCAAGGTTTCATGTAGGGCTGGGGGGCGATGCCAGCATCCCCCACAACCAGGCTGCCCCATGTCACCTTCATAGTCTGGAGGAAAAATTCAGGCAAGCCCTCTAGGATCCTCTGCCCAAAGATACCTGCTGCCTGGTACAGTGCAATTAGCCGTTCCAAGTCACATTGTGCATCCACTGGAAATAAAAGGGTATTAAACGCACTTGGCAGGACTGCAGACCCTCACATCTGCTGCATCTGGAGCAGAAAGAGGGAGGTCTCTTTGGGTCACCTATCTGAAAACGCTGCCCTCCTCATCCCTATCGCATCAGGGGATGCTGAGTCCTGCACACCTTTCTTCTCCCCACCCATTCCCTTCACACAGTGCGATGTTAAGCTCCCTGGAGACTGGCAAACATAGCCCAGTGGTGATCTGCTCAAGTTCAGGCTCAGCAAAGAGGTGTGAAACTTCCAGCAGGGTTGAGAGCAGGAGTAAACCTCTCCCATCCATTAATCATAGCTGTACTTGGTGCCCGCTTGGTTTTGAAAGCAGCAGGACAGAGAGGAGGGACCGATGGCCTGAAAACCAGCTCCCCGCTGCACCGCAGGTTTCTCCTCCCTGCATCCTCTCATCTCCTAACGCATCTCTCCCAACCAGGGGTCAAGACATCCCTAGCCGACGCCCGCCCTGGGTCTCTACAAAACAGGCAATCTGCCAAAAGCAGATGATTTCCTCCCCTTCCCAACCATCCCAAGATTGCAGCGGGAGGGAGGGAATGAATCACCCAACGGGGACGGCAGTGCCCAGGTACGGCGAGGGCGGGGGGGGGAGGTAGGGAGCCAGCCTGCGTGTCACCCGCAGAAGAAACATCCTTGTGGGACTAAATTGCATTCAGTATAATAAACTATCATCTTGAAACGAGTGCTCCAATTGAGTTTTGATGTAAACACTAATATTTTCTCCACTCCGCTATTCTCTTCCAGGGAGATCTCATGTATATTTCACTATGTGTCCTACCTACTATTGCTCTCATACATCAAAGGGTTCGAGGACATGGAGCCTGATTTTGAAAACATTATTCTTTTAAAGATTTATTCTCTCGTCTTGACCACCTCCTCTGCTGAAAGGGAGAAGCTCTCCATAAATTATTCCAGCACCCTACGTAAAACACACACATGCACGCTGCCCTTGGCTTAGTAAACTTGGCAAGAAGAGAGACCCTCTGGCCCTCCTGGTCCATGCTCTTCCGAGACCCTTCCCTGCCCTCGCTGCACCTGATTACTCCAATTACCATCCAAACGCCATCCCACCATGATTCCAAGCAGCGGGAAGCTGAGGGATGGGTATCCTAAGTGTAGCCCAAGACCACGTGTGGCAGAGGAAGCGTCTCCAGACACCTTGCTGTCTCTCCCACCTTGCACGTCTGCCCAGGTAAAACCAGTCCTGGGGCTCAGCCTAACCCAGGCAGGGCTCAAACACCTCTAGACCCCACTCAGAGCTCCCTGCACGACAGCACTGTGCACCACAGCCCAGATGTCCACCCTGGAAAGCGTGGGCTCCAACCATTGCAGACATATGTCAAGAGAGACATGAAGTATTCATCTGTTCGTTTTGTAGCCACAGAGCCTGACTCGCACAGGGTCACAAAGGACAGCTGCAAGAAGCATTAAAAACTTTCAAAAGGCCAAATAATACATGATTCTTTAAGAAACGGTGCATGCAAAATTAACTGCACATTCCCTCTGCCCCCTTCCGCGGCAGATGCTGGGAAGCACTCAAAGGAAGCAACGTTTATTTAAAATTAAATAAAGGAAGCTAATTTTGGCATGCAAGATCTAATGCACCTGGGGGACTCTTTGCTTCAGGGCACTGCCAACAGAAGAGGAGTAACAAAGTTAAGAAAGCAATTAAGAAACGACTGCAGACACTCGGTGGGAGTCTGGCTTTTGAGCGAAGCCCCGGCGTACGGTGTTACAAGAGGTTTCACCCCTGCTTCTGCCACCCCACGAATTCGGGAAATGACCATCTCCCAGGCCCTACAAAGTTTGCAGCACCTAAGCTGAGCATGTTCCTCAGAGTATGGACATGCCCTTCCAGCCTCAGGTTCTGACCTGCAAATGGGAGAAAACACCCTTTGCCTTGTCCACCTTGACTCCAGGGCTTGGAGAGCAGCTGGTGCAACAGGAGCAGGGCATCTCCTGGGGTCTCCAGACCCTGCGGCAATCGGGAAGCTGACAGCTACATCCTATACATCAAACAGAGCAGCTCTTTCTCTTTACTGCATCCCTGGGGTCAAGTTTAATATTTCCTCGGGGTGGGGCAGAGCCACAGGGTAGGCACTGCCAGCCTTTCGCCACATATGGGATGGGGGAAACTACAGCAGCACTAGGGAGGGTTGTGGGGACAAGGTGGACCAGTGGAAAGGAGCGGTGATGTAGAGGATTCTCTGTCTGCGGTGGAGTTTTGTCAGCACCGTGTGGAAGAGCTGCAGCATTGCACACTGCTGCCGGCTCCTTGCCATGCAGCCCACCACCCGCACACATCCCCAGGCTCCCCAGGCCTGGCTGTGACGCACCCTTTGGCCTCTGTTTAGTGCAAAGCAACACTTGACATCCTCACCACAAGCACACCAGCGTGCGGGGTGCCAGGATGCACCAGGTGCGCCAGCATGCATGCATCGAGCATCCGTGAGGATGCATGCGATGCGCGAGGACGCACGTGATGCCCAGCTCACAGGCGCGAAGCCGGAGCACATCAGAGGGGCTGTGCAGGGGCCAGCAAGCAAATGAGGGGCTGGGAACAATGCACAGCCCTCAAGGCTCCTCTCTGTCTAAAATTGCCCACCGCAGGCTGCACGTAGTGTTCTGGCTCTGCACCCCTTTGCTCCTCGGTGACTCATGGATATTTTGAGGCTGGAAGGGATGTTTCTGACAATTTTAGTACAGCCCTGGGAAAAATCACAAACACTGACTCAGAGCAAACAGCGGGTATCTAGTGACCTTCCTTCTGTATACCTGGTCCTTGCAGGGAGGCTGGGGAGAGAGAGGGAGGAACAGAGCTGCAGAGCATTTCCTAGTCCCTTTCAAAAGTCTCCCCCTCTCGCCTCAGCCTAACTGGTTTCTCGCAGTGCGGAAGCCAGAATGCAAATGAAAGCCAAGTAAAAATGTTCAAAGGCTTCAAAAACCTCTGCGTTTGATTTGGGCAGGCCTGGAGGCACTCCTGCTGCTGCCTCCATGCACACGCTTGCTCAAGGTCTCACCCCAGAGCAGTCTCCCCAGTCCCTCGTGCTGTTTTAAACTGGGTACACGCTCTGACCCCAGCCTGCAGCAAACCCAGGGAAGGGAAAGCATCATCCACGAGGAATGAACCACCTACACACAGTGCGTGTGCAACCTCGGAGAGGTTAAGTGGAGATGGGTTTGAGCCCTCCACAAATAATCACTCTAAGAGCCAGAAGTAGAAAATATTCCCACACACACACACCCAACCAATTTTCAAGGCATTGCCAATTTGTCCGTACCAATGCAAAGGATTTGGAGAGCCAGGAATACTCCCAAGCTTTGGAGTTGTCTCTTCTGCAGCAAAGTAAAAGATAATGAAAACACACCTCAGAGCAAGTGAAAAGCCAGAACCAGCAAGATCAGAGCCCACACCAGGCTTAAACCCACCGGGATGTACCTCTGCCCTTTACCATTCCCTCTGCTCAGCGAGAGGAAAGCAAAGTCCCTGCTCCTCCGGCAGCGTGTTCCTAGGGAAAACTATGAAAGCTATAAAGCCAGAAAACTAAAACCCACAAAAATCTGAAGTAAAACAAATTGATTTTTTTTTTTCTTTTGGCACTGCTCCTCTGTTGCTCCAAAGGAAGGCCAAACACCAGCAAGGAGCAGGACCTCTCCTTTCACCCCAAACAGAGCGAAGGTAGCAGTTGTTTACCAGTGGTTACCTACAACGCCATGTGCAGATGGGTTTTTGCTTTTCATTCCCTGTCAGATGGCCTCAAATCAGGATTTTCCAAACACAGGTTCATGGCTGCAGAAAGAAACCTGAGCTTACATTTTTTGCTACACGGGACACTGAGTAACAGAAGGGTATTTCTGGCACAGAAGCAGCCCAACAGTAGCTGAAACGTCAAGCACAGCTGACTTGCATGATTTTCTGTTGATTAAGATGACAAAGTTGGGCCAAAATCTTACAGAGACAGCTTACAGGGGGCTGATGCCATCTAATCTAAGCCTCAGTTCACTAGCTTTAGGCCTAAATCCTAGCTTAGTCTGGAAATGATCCGTGCTTCCTTGGTTATCTCTACCAACTCAGGGAATAAGCAGTCATGTAAAACCACACACCGCAAGATGCTAAGGAATTAATGAATAAAAAAAAAATACCATATGCTTTTCCCACTTTGGAGCTGTTCCTTGGGAAGAAAAAAAAAAAAAAACAACCAAAACCAACAACACAATGGAGGGGAGATGTCCGACAGAGGAGGATGCTGCACGACCACCTCCCTGCCCACCCCTGGCAGCTGGCAGAGCCCCCCATGCCAAACACTACCCAGGCTTGGCCTCCAGCAAGGCATTGCTGCAAAAATAAGCAGCACGCAGCGTGTGTGTGTCCCCCTGCTCGACCAGCACGGAGGAGACTGAAGCCAAAAA
This sequence comes from Falco rusticolus, assembly GCF_015220075.1. Taxonomy (NCBI): domain Eukaryota; kingdom Metazoa; phylum Chordata; class Aves; order Falconiformes; family Falconidae; genus Falco; species Falco rusticolus. Next base: position 3,196,639 of record NC_051202.1, on the reverse strand, counting down.
CTCTTTGAAACAAGTGTCACAAAACTCCCCGTTCCAAAACCGGTGTGAGAGCTGGAGCAGGGGAAGGCTGGAGGGATGCAAAGCATCCTAACACCCTCCAAGCACCACCAGCACATGTGGTGGCCAACGCTGGCCAGGTAAAACCGCCCGGCAAGCAGCCGGCACCATGGCAGTGCCAGGGGTGGGGTAGGGGGGTGGGTGTTTAGTTGGGGGTCTCACCCCTGTATCAACAATAAATACATCTGCAATAAATATGCAAAGTTGTAACTGATTTGCATTGACATTTGGACTGGGGGGGAGCTGAGGGGAGAAAGAAATAAAGTCCATTATAGCACAGAGTAATTTAGGATATTACCACCGGCATCTGAATTACAAATCTACCTCTCATTACTGGTATGTTAACTGGGGAAGGCAGCTTCTCAACAACATGCAAGGCAGAGTTTATTAGCATGAATTTGCATAATAATTAGCTCTGCAGCAACCAAAGGCTGTTGTGCCTTTCAAAAAGCCAACTTTCAATGTCAATATCCAGCCCCAATTTGGCTCCCACCCTCGGGCCCTCCAGCAGCCCAACACTGCCACCGGCATTCAGCGGGCGACTGCCACCTCCCCAACGCCACTGCCTGCACTGGGGACCCACGGAGGTCCTGCCTCATCCCTCCGGCAGTGCTGGGAGGCAGAGGAGAGCTCCTGGGGAGGGTCTTTGGCAAGGAAATGTCATTGCACGGAGAGTTTCTGCATCGCACGGAGAGTTTTGCATCGCACGGAGAGTTTTGCATCGCACGGAGAGTTTTGCATCGCACTGAGAGTTTCTTTCCCTGGTGCATTAGCCAAGCTGGCGGCTGGAAGGCTACAAGGAACTCCCAAAGTCCCCGTTCAAAGCAGCACCATGCCATTCAGAGCTGCTCTCCATTCCTGCCCTGTAATGCCAAAACTGCCGCCAGCTACAAACTCCTCATCACTGCCCCCTGCCCCACTCCCCGCCAATAAAGCCTTTAGACCACATAATTCACATAATTTAGAGAAAACGCAGGAGAAAGGGATTTGCTATCTAATAAATCCATGATGAAAAAAAGAGTGTGGTAATAGAGGGAATAATATTTATTCTCCATCTACCTTAGCTGGTCCCCACAGATACGATACAAGATTGTATTGACCGATGCTCTCCAGCCTGGCACTTTGCAGGTAGCTTTGTGCCAATAACAGACTCTTTACTAGCCAGAATGGAAAAATAAAGGCCAAACCATGAGGCTATTTTAGTCTTTTTGCTGAAACTACGAGTTTTGTCTTCTGGGGCTCTACCTGTAAATATATATAGAGATTTGCAGGTGCATTTCAAATGTAAATATGTCAATTTGAAGAAGACAAACAAAACCCACTTCTTAGTGGGAAGGAGGCTGTAGCATTTTGTTTCTCCAAATGTTTTCTTTCTTTTTTTCTTCACAGCTTTTCAGCTAAAAGCCTTACCTGGAAAAACCCACTGTCTCCAACCCCCCACTGCGCTGCAGGCAGCTTTCCTTACCTTGCATACTTCAAGCTTTCGATTTCAAGAACTTTTCGGGGAACCCCAAGCAACCACCTGGGTTAGAAGTGATGCTTAAGAGGGATTCTGCCCCGGGAGGGCGCAGGGATTCACACATCTGGTTTGCAAGGCAGCTGCAGATGGCAGCAAAGCTGTCTGTGCCCGGGCAGCAAGTGACAACCGGCGTGCTCCTCGTGTCACAGCAAGAGCTGCTCAAAAGGAATCAGAGCTCCTCAATGTGAACTGGTAATCGCTACATGTGTAGCTACCCCAGCCCCCCGCTTCCTTGCGCCTGTGCACATGAGGCTCCTGCTGAACCCCTCGGCAGGACCCTCAGGGCTCCCAGAAACGGGGCACAAGGTTCCCTAACAGAAACCCACCTGAGCTCGCGCTCACAGTGCCCAGAGCTGCTTTACAAAGGATATAGCCGCTCTTACTGCTGTTGTAAAGACAATCTGCCTCAGTTTCCCCTAAAGGGATATTATTCCTAATCAGGGACCAAGCTGATCGTTTTCAGACAGCAGCATCTCGGCATCGGCTTGAAGTCAGCTGTTTCCAACACAGGAAAAACCTTAGCATCCCCAGAAAGAAATGCATCACCCAGCTCAGTCTCAGACCTGCCATCTCCAGGCCTTTGGCTGCAAATCCTGCACTTGTCAGCCTCTCCCCACCACAACTCATGCAACTCCTGGCCAGCAAGAGCCACTGCGCACTGGCTTTGCCTTTCAGTGTCTCACAGCCCTAGAAATATTCCTCTCAAAAACAGCTGATCAAAACGAGCTTCTCTGGACATTACGCTGTCCCCAGTCCTGGTTTCACCACTAGCTCTGGATGCTGTGGCCTCCAGGGGCAGCAGCCTTACAGTAGTTAAGACTCTCTAAGACAACATTAGGAATGCTGTAATAGAAAAAATACTCTATAAGAGAGTATCTATAACTCTATAAGAGCATATATATAAAGAGGGGATGTGGTAACTCCTTTTTATTTAGTCCTGTAAAGTCTGGGTCCTACAAACCCTTGAAAACCAGACCCCAAAAGGAACAGCTAAGCGTGCTATATGCAGTTATTTCGGACAGGTATAAATAGGCCGGTGTAAAAGGAGTCTGAGCATCAATAAATAAACCTCTGCATGTCCTGAACCACTGGCACCCCTACCTCCCTGGAAAATATGATGCACTTTTGAATGATTCCACAACATCTCGGTTTAGCAGGCGGCTTCGGAGGTCCCTGTCCTTTAAAAACGGGGGCGGGGGGAAGGAGGAAAGCGTGGTCCAGGTGCTGAGCGGCCAGAATAAGGCAGCTGGGCACGGGCTGGTGTTGGGGGCTGCACGCGGGGGGGCTCTCCAGGAGGGGAGACGAGCGCAGGTACCGGCTGTGCCAGCTCCAGACAGACGCGAGATGGTGCTGCTTCCCCAGGCACGGGCCGGGATGCTGCAGCCCATCCCTCCTGGATGTCCCTCCCGCCCATCTCTCCTGGATGCGGGGGTGCGGAGGGCCGGGGAGGGGTGCCAAGTGCAAGCGCAGCTCCTAGTTTTCAGCTCATTTAAAGTCTGTGCGTAAAAACAGAGAAAGACGGGTAAATAATCCTGTTCCAAAGCACTCGCCACCTCACAAGATTTGTCATGGAACAAGGAAATGCTTAGGGTCAGAGGAAAAAACAAAAAAAGTTTGCTTAAAAGTTGAGCAGTGAAAAGATATCATAAACCAGCTAAACTATTTTTTGTGCAAGTCAGATATTTGTTCCTAATTTGGGCTTTTGAAGAAAAGTTGGAGAAGCTTTTCCTAATTCTTCGATGACATTCTATTTAAAAAGACATTTCCGTGCACTTCCCATGCATATTTTTTTTTCCTTTTGGAAAAAGATGGAGCTGAGGATCCTGCAGAGCTCATCAGCAATCTGGCACCCATGTGTGCCACCCCACGATAACAAGCCCAGGCAGGGACCCGGGGGAGAAGGGAGGAAAAAGCATTTGGAAGAAGAGAATTCTGCAGTGAATTTAAAAGGAGTTATCAGCTGCTGCTGGGTAAATCAGCTTGGCTAAGATAAGAACCAGAACAAATATTTATTCCAAATTTACACTGACCTAAACCTGAGCGCTTGAGGGTTGAATAATTTCAGTGAACTATATATTTTTGTCAAATCATTTCCTGGGCTTCTTGCATGGCTTGAAAGAGATTTAGCTGCGAAGGATAAATCCTGGCTGCTCATATACTATTGTCAAAAGAATGCGATGGAAACACAGATAGAAACACTGATAGATGGCAATAAGAATGATCTTTATAGTGTTTCAGTCTGCACTGTTTCACGATGGTAAAACTAGACCAAGATTCCTCCAAGTGATTTGGAATGCTGCCTTGTTCAAAGGGCTCATCCGACAAAAAAAAGGTCCCAAATTTTCCGAAAAGTCTTCATGACTACTCATATGCATGCCCCTGCTCAGACAAGCACCCCAAATCACAACCCCTTATCAGCAGTCTCAGCTCAACTCCTCCATATCAGGTCACCCAGGAAATTTGGCTGAGTTTCATATCACACAGGCTAATTTGGAGACAGTTAAAGACATTCCTCAGATCTTTCCTGGCTTGCCTGCCTGGAGAGAGAATCAAACTTGTTGCCTGCACATCTGGCTAAGTGCGGTCCACATCTGTACCTGCAGCTGCAGGCGATGGTATCCAGCCCCAGGAGCTGGCCTGCAGCAGGTGTCGAGCCAAGGCTGGAGGCTGCATCTGAAGGAGAAAACCTTCCCCCATCACCACGCCAGCCGTCGCTTCCCGGGACAGGCACGTCGGTGCAGGCAGGACCCTCTTCTGCCTGCAAGGATCCAGCCGCTGATGCAGCCCTTGTCATCGCAGACACCGATTTGCAAACTGTACCCGACACAAGGCGCAGAAACATCCAGCTCTCAGCTCCTGTCTTACTAGCATTGCTGTTCTCCCTTTGCAGTCCCCGTGGGAGACCCTTTCACACCTGGAAATTTTACCTGCTCTATCTATGGCTCCATCCTTGCAGGAATAAGAGCACAGGCACAGCACGACAGGAACAAGCAGAAGCCAGGTTTACATAAACAGTGGAGAGCACGATGTAAAGGTTATTTGTGCCTGCAGGCTGCTTTGGGAACCTGTGAAATACAGAGGTCTTGAGTTGACTCGCACTAGACAGAAAGTTCCTGTAACACTAAAGACGGCAGCTTTTTAAGTCCCTGAGCAGTGCTCAAGGTGTTACTGAATGTTATTCAGCATCTTCCATCCCTTCCTGGTGCTGGACAACAGCCTCATCACAACCTCAGGTCAAGCAAGCATCCACTCAGCCTGCTGAGATTTCTTGTCTCAGTGAACACTGGGCAAGTGGGTAAAGACGTGAAAATTAGCATTAAGATGGTATTTCACACTTAAAGCTTTTTATAAGGACTAGTTTGAACAACACTGTGAGTTACCCACGTTTTACAGCCAGGGAAAACGAAGCCATGGAAGTTAGGGGACTTAAAGCCACAGAGCACATAAAAGAGCCAGGATTAGAGCTAGTGAAGAAGCAGAGGACGACTTCTCCCACCCCCATGGGTAACAGTGGGAAAGCTGCTGGTCCTAAGACCACAAAGCAAAAATAACCCAGAAACAGGCAAACCTCACAGGGAAGAAGTGAAGCTGTGCTGGGTCCAGTTTGTGGGACAGGAGAGCAAGGGGACAACAGGGGATCAAGACCAATGAGGAGCAGGTTCAGCTACCAGGTCCAACATGATCTCCTTTGGGTGACCTTGGGCAAGTCACCTTCATCCCTCTGCAACTGGGGATGGGACAGATGGGGAGAAACATCTCCCCTTGGCTAATTTTCCTTGTTCTTTACTCTCTTAGAGGCCAAAACTGCCTCTTATCACTTGCTCATGGTCAACCCAGATTAATTAGGGGATTCTGGAAGCTACCAGAATACAACAAAGAGCAAAAAAGCACTGCATTTTTTTTACATTTTCAATCCACCTTTAGATTTCGAGGAGGAACTAACAATGTTCCTTTAATACCAGAAGGTCTCGCTAAAAGGAAGGCAATTGAGAGAGACCATGAGTTACAAATGGACTCACAAAGCTGGCACAAAGCAGCAGCCCGAGCGTGCGTTTGCATGTATATAAATACATCTTCCTGTGTGTGTATACACGCATATGGACTTTGGATGAGCGGGGCGGGGATGGAGCACACAAACTTGGGGAGAGATAAAAATCAAATAAAACCCCACAAAAATTAACAAGAGGAGAAAGCTTTTTACTCAAACAAAGAAAGTCATTTTGCAGCCACCGATTTTTAACCCCCCTCTACCCTCTCTTTTATTTTTTTTTTTAATTTTTTACGTTTTTTTTTTTTTTTTAAAGTCGGCATTGTGCAGAGCCGGGTTCCTTTTCAAGATTTCAGATGTTGCTGTGTTCAAATGAATCCCATTTTGTCACAATCAATGACTTTCCCCACTCGTTATTACCTCCAGCCTTTCGGAGCAGGCAGTGCCTCTGGCAGCCCTCCAAGCCCCAGGCAGGCAAGGCAGCGGAGCCCACACCTCTCCAAAATTTGCAGCGGAGGTAAGCTGGAGAATGTCACCTACACCTGGGTAATTTTTAATTTTCTTTCTTTTCCCTATACTGTTAAATTACCTCCAGCTTATTTGTCTGGCTAGAGGTTAATGAAACATTAATGATGTTAATGAGCCTTTCATGCTGCAAGTTTTTTCAAGAAAGAGATAGAATAGCTGTTTTCCTTCCCTTTTAATCTTTTTCATCATTTGGGAGTTGCAGGGCCAAAGCAATTAGCGACTCACGCGGCTCTGTCTCCCCTCCCGGTCACAGCCCAGTGGGGCAAAGAGAAGAAACCTATTAAACCCCCTTCACGTGGCCACAGGTGAGGAGCTGGCGGGTTGCTGCAACCACGCTGCTCTAGCCAGAAGGCAAAACGCTATTTGGGGGAAAAACAGGGGGAATTAACAATCTGGAGCTGTCGGGAATGGTGAAGTGTCACCATTAGCTGTGCGTGGTTTGTTAGAGAAGGCGACAAGGCAGGTGATTTTCAAAAGGTTAGAGGAGGTTTGCGTAGGGCTGCATTGCTGGACACCTTCCCCCACAAAACCGCTCTGGAGAAACCACCACCACCACCACCCCGGCTTCAGTTCTCGTCCTGCTGAGCTCTGATTTCAGGTGCATGACATCCCTCGGGACCACGGCCAGCCAAACCCCAGCCCTTCCTACCCAGCTCATTTTGTTTAAAAACAGAAAGTGAGGTGGGGGGGGAAAGACACAGCAAAAGGAAAAACTACAAGATTCCAAGAAATGGCTTCTCGGGAAACCGCTCCACACCCTGCTCATCTCCACCCTGCTGCCTCAGAGACCAGAAAGCATTTCTTTATCTTTTCATTCCCTAATTCCCTCGGCACGGCCACATGGCAAAAACCCCTACCGGTCTCAGCCCATTTTACATGTGGCTCGTCCTGCACCGAGCAAGGTGGCCAGGAGCTGGGGGTCCCCCTTGCCACAGCCGAGCCCCCCACTGCCACCACGCTCCGGGAGGTGACGCTGCCTCTGCTTTTTTTGATGGATGCATCGGTGCCAAAGGGCACACAACTAAATTACGAGCTGGCACTTACAAGGAGTGAGGGCTCTGGCTTGTGCTTCCATTAGAGGGTATCTATCTGCATTTAAAGCTGTGGCGCTCTGATAAGGAGAAGGGAGGAAACTAGAGAGACCTCAAAAAATTGCCTGGACGAACTCCGAGATAAGACTTTTCAGACAGACAAAAAAGCCTGTCCTGATTTATAGAGCTTCGTCCGTCCTTGACAGTACCTCTGGAGCTCCTGATCTCGGCTGTAAAAAAGAAAGTTCCATCAGAAATGTATGTTCTGCCCCCAAACTATTTATCCAGACAACCTGTCAACCTACCACAGCCAGATCCTCTTGACACGGACAAGGCAGCAACACAATCAGCCACCTTTTATTTTTACCCTCTCCTCTCCCCTGTTCTCACTAATCACAGGTGCTTTGTCCACTCAATAATAAAGACCCTGGGTGCCTCAGTTTCCACTTTTTTGTTATCGTGCCTTTCAGCTGGCATGTTTATTTATGACTGCTACAAAGCGCTTTCACGGAAAAATGCCATTAGGCTGGAATGATGCTCCCTTGACATTGAGATCAGAATCTGCACAGACGCCACGCAACAACTCATCTTTATGTTTGACTACTTGTCTTAATTCCTTTTATTATTATTGTTATTATTATCATTATTATTATTATTTCTGTTGCAAGGGCTGCCAGGGAGGGAGAGGCAGAGGGGCACTCACAGCACAAAGACATGAAGCGGCTCCGACTGAGGCCGCAGATGGTAGGGGCTGGCTTGGCTAATTCTGCCCTCTTTCAGGGCAGCTGTTGGCACGCACGGTCTTAACAAGCCCATTAAGAGAATAGGACCCCAGACTGACAAGGGCACAGTAATGGATATATTCTCGCTCATAACGTGAAGATGGCTCTCCCGCATGCCATGGCAGGAGCTTCTGCAGCGGAGACAGAAACCTGGGGAAAGACTCGGTTTTGGGAGCCAAGGTGCCCGGTGGTACCCACTTGCTCCCCGCCAGTGGGGAGCAGCACACGACAGCCTGGGGTTAAGATCTCAAATCCAGCAAAACCTACATGGACACTGTGCTCAGCCAGTGCTGATGGGTTCACCAGGTCTCTCGGCTTACAAAGCCTGATTTGTCACCAAAAAAGAGGAGCAGCTACTCATTGTGATACCATTACGGTGACAGCCATGTGACAGTGACTTGAACATGCTCTCCAGAGCCCCTACGACCCCAGCAAGCTCTGCTCCTTTTCCCTTGCCCTGGAAACTCTTCGCAGAGCTCATGCACGAGCATAGGACATGGCACAGCTCTCTAAAGGCATGCAAACACCAGTGAGGTCTTCTCAATCTGCTTAGCAGATGAGAAGGGGGAAAAAACCCCAACCCTGCTGCAGAGGAGCCAGCTAGCCCCTCCGCTTCCCAGCCCTCATCCATGCTGGAAGGTGGGTCCTGAGACACGGGACACACTCCCTTTCCAGTGCCATCCCCCATATGATAGCGTGCCTTGCCTGCCACGCTCACGCAAGATGCTGGGGCAGACAAAGGGAGGTTTTTGTATGATCTGGCATCTCTTTCAGCTGTTAGCCAAGGCGCGTCCTTCCCCAGCATCGGCTCTCTAATTAGTTCTATTGGTTTCAACAGTTCGGCGGGCTCGGCGAATGCAATATTTAACACCCTAGAGGGAAGCCTTTCACGCCGATGCCTCTTTCATCATCTCTGCCCATCTGGTGCTCACTTTAAACTCGCAAAGCACCACCTGCTTGGAAAACAATGAAGTCGCGTGGTTCCCTGGCTTCTCTGGACTAGCTGGACCCTTTGGGAAAGGCACATGGGAGCAAAGCCTCTCTGCGGCAGCAAGCCTTGACACCCATCACGTGTCATGTGTTCATTCAAAAAGCAATTCTTATTGCGTGTTTATACCGCTACCCGTCAAGGATGCCAATTCAAAGGGAGGAAAGCAATCTTTCCCTCCATGGCTTGCTCCAGAAGAGCTCATGAAATGCACACCATGTCCGCTGGGACGGGGAGGAGGGGTGCTCTCCCCTTTATCAACAGCTACAGCCTCACTGTCACCACCTTTCTCAGATTAATCAAGGATGAAGGATGGATAACTGGGTAAGGGTGGTTAGCAGAAAGGATCGGTGGTGCAACCCCACCACAGCAACAAGTAGCAGGTGTTGCACGTGTGCAATGGTGACTCCCAGGAGCGGGGTGTCAGGACCCCCGCTGCAGTGGGCAACGTGATGTGGCCACACAGCCGTCTGCGCCATTACAGCCTCTCTAACAGGTCTGAGCAGAAATGGGAATTGAGCCCATAAAAACCATTTGCTTTCTGCAGCCACAGCACCAGGGCTGATGTTCGGAGACATCGCCGCGTCTGGAAATGATTAGATTCCTTCCAGTGACTGACACCTGCTAATAACCTGGAAGATGGGTAGAGGATACTCACATTGTCATCTCCAGCTATCTACAACTTCATTTTCCATCATCTTTGTCACTCAAGGACAGCAGCAAAGGATATTATTGCTACTGGTATTGTTATTGTTATTATTTAAGCCATGCAGCCACAAATCTGCAGGTATCTGGGCTAGGTTGGGCGGACGCATTACACCGGTAGATTCTCCTTCAGATCGGAGGGAAATTTATTGCGAGGATTATGTATAATGTATTTTTCTATTAAATTAAAATAAGCTTCCCTTTACAAAGTTCAGTGTGTTAACCGACAGCTGGAAGGACGGTGGGTTTAACCTCACGTTTAGCCGCAGAGTCAACCGCACCGGGAAGATGGATGGATGGATGGATGCTCACTCTCAGGGAAATACAATAACATTTACTTTCTCTTTGCAATGCTGAACCGTATTTCTGGACCTCCCGCCTCTCTGCCTAAAGCCCGTTAGCCACTCGTAAGTGCTAAAAATAAATAAAGAAAGAAATAAACATGCCAGTGCACAACAGTGCCAAGGGCAGGGAAGTTAAAGGACGTTATAACTCTTTAATTACATCAGGCTTGGAAAGAAAAGAGCTGTCATTCCCTCCTTCTTCCCTCCAGGGAACACTTGGTATCTACCTTGGCCAGAACCCCCTTAAGGAAAGTTGTTGCAACATATGTCTTGCCTGTGATTCATGCCAGCGTTGGGTTTAGTCCTGTATTAATATTCCCCGCCCGCTATTTACTGTGCTTGCATACACAGGGATACAGGCAAGCACGCCTTTCATCTCCTGCCTTGAGAAAAGGGAGGGGGGAAAACCTCAGGTAAGCTTTCCAGATAAGAGAGTCATGGGTTTAGCCTGCAGGAGGATTTTTTTTTTTTTTCTGAGCACGCCTTAAGGAGGGGTTGCAAGGTGCGATTGCAAAGGAACAACCCCTAGAAGGGCTGAGGACCCTGCCTTGGGGACAGCCACCCAGCCTGAGACCGGCTAAACACAAGCAGGCATCACACTGCACCTTCCCACCCCACGCAGCCCTGAGATGCCAGGGATGCAGAGAGCCATCAAAGAGCATCCCCAGAGCTCAGTGTTCTTCCAAATAAGCATGTTTTTAAATATACCTCTCCCTGACAAAAACGTTCTTTGTAGAAATGAAAACGGTTGTCAAAAACCTATCACCCACCGCCTAAAAGATCCCATTACATTTCTCTATTGAACTTCTTTTTCATCAGGAAAGTTATTGAAATAGTGATGGAAACAGCCAATAGCGCTTTCGATTAAAAATGTATCACAGCATTTTGTGATTTAAAAGCAAACAAACAAGAAAGGCAACATGAAATGTTAATGCACACGTGAGTGGGTTTGATTTCTGTTTGCTGTTTGTTTGTCAAACATTTTCAACTATCAATTAATTATCAAAACCGGACCAGAAAGCTGGAGCCTGATCCGCACATGCTGTGACGCCAGTCAGGGGAGGCCTAAGTGAGCATCGCCGTTCCCATGAGAAGGATGCACAATCCAGGTTGCAGAGCGTGGCCATTGCTGGCAATCACGATTTCCCCACTGAGCACCGGGTTATGGGATGGTTTCTGTGAGGTCTAATGGAAAAGCAACGAGCGATCGTCCTTCCAACCCTTTGAACCAACACCAGAGAATGACAGGGCTGCCACCCATCGCCAGCTCCCTGGTCACCTTGGAGGCAAGGCCATCGCTCTGTGTTGTCAGAGCCGCATCACAAAGCCCGAGACATCTTTGCAGCGGGCTCTGATGCTGAAGGACACGCCACCAGAGAGGGGCAGCTCCTGTAAGGGCTCTGCAAAGGGAAAGGACTGGGAGGCACCTGGATCAGCCCCACATCCTTCCCTTCTGCTGCATTTTCAAAAGCCCTTGCAACACCAACATTTACTCCAAAAGAGAGCAGAAAAAAGAAGCTGTATGAGGTGAGGCAGGTGAATAAGGAGATATGGAAGAGTCAGGCAGCAATGGCCCAAGGGACCTATTAACAAGATTCCTCCCACACAACCTCCAGGAGCCCAGACCATCAATAAAACCTGCTCTCCTCCCCAGCCAGCCTTGCGTGGCTCTGAACTTTCCGGCTACAGGCTGCAGATTGGATTCTTCTGTCATCACCATAAAACCAGATGAATTGTCCACGGCTGAGGGACCTGTGATAAGACAGGACCCTTTAGGCAAGAAGGCACACTTCATAAAACTGGCGCTGCCTTTCAGCCAGGGCTGGTCCCGTGCTGCTGGGGTGGGCGCCTGGTCCCACACGCTGCAGCAACCCCCCCACCATACTTCTCATACTGAAAAAAAAAAAAAAAAGGGAGTGGGGCTGGATGGAGATCACCTGCCCTCTCGCAACCCAGCGGCTCAGTGTGGCTGTCTACTGACACAGGACATTCCAGGGTGATGCCTACATTGCACGCTGCCTCCATCCCTCCCTTGCCAGGATGTGTGAGGAGCCCCCTCACCCCAAATTTCTCAGGAACAGCTACAGCCCTTGCTCCACTCCTTGCTGCAGCAGCCCAAAGCACTGGCCAAGGCCTTTTCACTGTTGGCTTTTCCACTTTTAGCAGTAGGCAACTAGTCCGACATGGGCTGGAAGGGGTGCACAACCCATCCTGGTCATGGGTAAGGTGTCCCCTGCAGTAAACTCCAGTCCTAGGAGGTGCTGGGAAGCATCACCCTGCTTGCACCCATGCAGAAATGGTGGGACACTCCTGCCGAACCAGGGTTGGTGCCAGCGAGGCCCCAAAAGGGACACTTCTCTCTTCCCACAACTCTGGGGGCAAAGAGGGGACTCCAGCAGTATTCCTGGAAAGCACCATCCCAGCCATGAAAAAAGTCTTTGAAAACCAGCAAGAAGCTAAAGCAGAGAATGCCCAGGCTCTGCACTGGAAATGTTTCTTCCCGTTTTGTTTTGCTTTGCATTCTCATTGCCAGGTTCATTATCAGGGTCCTTATTCCTGCACATGCTTCCCATTTTTCTCCCTCCTATCTCTCTGCATCCAACGCAGCAGCCTGTATTAGTTTATGTTAACAAGCTGTGGCAGCAGTAATCCTGGCCTCTCCAGCTCCACCGCCTGTTTTGCTGACCAGGCACATTGTTTGTCTCTGCTGCCTGAGAGCTTCCACCTCAGAGCAGTTCCTGGTCCCCTGAGCCTTCCGCCACCTCCAATCCAAGCATCCCTGAGGGAATTACACTGGGATATAGCTTGTGTCAAATGCTGTGGCCACACTGCTGCCGGTCGGTCACGGAGTGCAAGTTGCAAAACCATTTTGCCTGCCCCGCTGCCACCGCTGCAGAGCACCACATGGATGGCAAAGCTCGTTTTCTCCCCAAAATGGAGACTTTTCGCCTCTGCTGCCGTGCTGCAGAAACAAGCATCACCCCCGCAGCCCCAGCATGATGGGGCTCCCGTGGGCTGTGCGGTACATCCTCCTGCTGCCGGCAGGGCAGGACTGGGTGCCCTCTCCTTCCCACCTCACCCCTGCGACCTGACCACCCGCATTTGTCTTTTCAGCTTTGACCTCCTTCTCAGCCTAGGCTGACAGCAAACAACACTTGGAAAAAGAAGGGGGGGGGGTGGAAATCCAGAAAATAAAAGGCAGGCACAAGGCAGCTGCTGTGGTGAAGGGGGTGAGGAACAAAGAGAGATTTCAATCACAGCTCCACTCCAAGGGCATGGCAGCACCATCCAGCTGCCTGGTGTGTCCGGGAGGGAGAGGAGGGCAAGAGGCAGGGGAGCTGGGCCACTGCCCCGAGCGCCGAGCGCCTGGCTCAGCCCTTCTGCCAAGGCACCTCCCGCTGAAGGCACGAGTTTGCTCTTCATCACATCAAAGCCCGTCTTCCCACGCAAGCTCAGCGAGCAGGGGCTGGGCGCTGGACCCTCTTTACCTCCCCTGGCTTCCCAAGCACGAGCAATCCAACAGCCTGAGGCAATAAAACCAACCTCCGCGCTCCCACTCCAGCCCAGCGCCGCACAAAGCCTCGTGCCACCGCACCGAGACCACTGCACCGAGACCTGCTGTGCTAATGGTGGGGCTGGGTTTAATGCAAGCCTTTAACGAGTGGCGTGCGTGCCACTGATTAACAGTGTCGCTCTCCGAGGCCAAAGAAGAGAAGAAATTCAGTGTAAGATTGCAAACAATTACGCCTTTTAGATAATCACTGTTTTACAGTCCAGACGCATGTATAAATATTGCATAATGCTAGGGCTCAGCACGTAATTGTCAGATATTAGTCAAAGTGAGTCACTACTTTATTGGCAAGAGCTGTGAGCTTGTCACATCTCAGGGTCAGCGACCGGATGGCTGAAGGATTTTCAGGGAAAACCCAGGTAATGCAAGCAGCAGATCAGCTGTTCCCTGAATTGCTCAGCACCGACTTTTGCAAAGCGATCTCATGTTCACCAGCCTGAGGAGGCACGAGCCCACGCGGAGCAGCGTTTGTACGTGGATGCCGGGACAGAGAAGTGAGGCGGTGGGGACAAGCAGCACGCAGCCAGCTCTCTGGGGCAGTATTTATGACCAAAGCCCTTGCAGTGCAGTCGGGAGGTGGTTTGCAGGGGCATAAACACAGGCAAGAGCCCCAGACGTACACCTGCAGAGCACAGGGAAGATGCTCCTGCGAGAGCTCTGGGCTCGCGGCGCTGGAGGCTGGGCTCCAGCCACACGCCACTTTGGACAGGTCTCCTTCCCTTTCTCAGCCGAAGCTGTTTTGTTTGCAAACCATCTGCTCGACGCCCCGCCACACCGGCAGCGGCGAGGGGGCCCAGATGGATGGGTTCTTTGATAATTCTTTAAAATAAAGCACCCAAGCACGACGGCACCATATGCCGAAGGGCCGGCCAGCTCAGAGAGCTGTCACACCACCCTCCCCTCCTTGGCTCGGCCGTGCAGGCAGCGTGCCGTGCCCACAGTGTCCTGCCTGGACACCAGCACGTTCCCCCACCTGCCGAGAGCTTGCGGCCATTTCCAGGGGCTGCTCTGTGCTGAAGGCAAAGTGACCAGAAGGAGATTCAAGCCCCTGGGCAGTCTGCAGCCCACACACCTTGCACACCAGGTCCCGATCACCCATGGGCTGGGGGGGACCAGGTATCGCATTGCCCTTGAGCTTTCCAAGACAGAACATGGAGTAAGAAGAGATGGGGGAGAAGATGAGGCTGCTTCCTATGCAGACTAACTTTTTACCCTGGTTCACACCCAGTTTAAATGCAGACACCTATGCCGTTACTCTGCACGATAACTGGAGCTGCACTTGGCTCAGAGCATCTCGTGGAGAAGCTCGGTGGCACAGGAGAAAGCCAGCTACTTGCAGGTAATAAACTTGCCTGAAAGAACAGCTTCCTTCCCCGAGGAAAGCTCTGCTTCACCTCCAAAGGCTCCCAGTTGTTCTCTGGCACTCTGAGAAACTTCCTTATTAGATGGCGGCAGCCTGAGATTCCCGCACCATCGCAGGAACTGGGGCTTTAAGGAAAAAAAAAAACCAACCCACCTTGCAAAACCCACACCACAACCAGATGAATTTTGCTACAAGTCACAGCAAAGGACAGCTCTGGGATTTCAGATAAATAAAGGCACAAAGGCTGGTGAGATTGGACTGACACCTTTCAGGCTATGCTTTCCTGCCGCTACACCTTGAATATCAAATTCTCCCCATTGCCAGCAGCCTTGAACCCCAAAGCTCTGGAGAGCTGGGTGGAAGGGACCGATTCCCAGCGGGGAGGGAGAGAACAGGAGCCCCCCAACGACTTTACTGTTTCTAGAATGGGCATGTCAGAGCAAGGGAAACCCCTTCCCAAGCAATTTGCATTACTGAGGATCCCCGCTGCAGTCCCACACTGTGGTCCTAGCATGGGACACCGGTCCCACCCAGCTAGTGAGCAGGCAGGAATTGCAACAGCAAATAACGGGGTTCCAGTCACCTGACAGCCCAGCTCCTCAGCTGCCAGCATCGCCCTGCACCATATTCTCAATAAAGATCTGCGGTGAGTGTCAATAAGGACAGAGATTACATCGGCTTCCAGAGAGAGAGAATGCAAAAGAAAAAAAAAAAAAAAAGAGTCAGAGCAAAGAAAAGCTGCTGTAGAGTGAGAGCAACTGCAAGGTCTGCAGGAGCATGCTGCTTCCTTGCAGGCCCTGGGGATTGCCCAAGCTGGAGGACAGCACGGGATGAGCGAGAGGTTCCAGGGGTTCAGGGCATCCTTCCTCTGCCTTTAGCCCCCTGCCTGGGTGGCCTGAAAGGGGCCAAAGATGGAGCGCGGGGTGATGGGGAGAAGACCTCCCATGCCAACACCTCCTAAGCTACTCTTCTTGAGACATCAGACTCGCATGTCATCTGGTGCACGGTATCAATGAATGCTTTTGTTAACATAAATCGCATGCATTGCCTCCAACAAAGCCTGAACCAGGGCCCACAACTAAAGCAAAGTAATTGTGAATGTTGATAACTTTATCATCCAACAAGACACACATGAAATCTTCTCTTTTGCTAATGATACGCTGGAGAGGTGCTGAGCTGAGGCAGGACAAAGTGCCCGGTCAGCTGGTAATGAAGAACAATAAATATTGCACAAAATCAGCCCCAAGTACCTTTCAGCAGCCCTTGATCAAGCAGTGCCCTGCCAAATAATGAAAATCTTGCTCTATTGTATCCATGCAAATCACACGTGCCGCTTGAAAGCGTGTGCATTAATAACTTATCTGTTGGGCCAATAAGAAAAAAAAAAAAAAAAGTATTGCATTATCTTGTCCACTTAACCATTAGAGCAGCTCTGAAATGCATTCGTTCACCTCCTACGACGCTCGCGGCTTCCAGCTCTGCTCCCAAGTACCACATTTGCCACCATCCCTGACGGCTGCTCTCCCAGAGAGGTGGATACCAGATCCATCCTGGAGCCACACAGGACTGGGTCTGAATCCTTTAGGGATAACTACCACAGCTGCCCTGCTGCTGCCCTGGGGGGGCTCTGAGCATCGAGAAACTCACATTTACATCTCGAAGGCAGAGGGGTCGGCACCCCTCCTGCCGCCTGTGTTTCTTTAAAGCCAGCCAGCAAAGGATGCCATTATCCAGCCAGAACTTCACGGGGGAATTCAGGTAAGCAGACTGTAATTAACCGAGCTGGCACACTGCTGCATCCGACAGATGTAGAAATGTACCTTGAGAGGAGGAAAAGGAGGAGGAAAAGAAGAGCAGAAGAGGAGCGACGGCTACCCAGGGCGCCACGCTGCTCCCTGCCCATGTGTCCCGGGGGGATGCGGGGAGATGCTGAAGGAGCGGCTGACTGTGCGACAGTGCCTGCCTTCTCCTCCCCTGGGAACAAAATCCCCTAGGAAATGCAGGCAGAGAGTTCCAAAAGGACTGACAGCAAGTAGGACCTGAAGTTTGGTTATCCAGCACCTTTGGGCAGAGATGGCCAACAGCTTAGGCATTTGGAGTAGGAAATGAGGAAATTTGTGCTTCTTAGCTTAGGAGGCTCAAGCCACAGCTTTGCTGTCAGGCGCATCATGCCTGGCTTTCGGCAGACAACCAGAAAGGAGGATTTGTATGACTGACACGGAGCCAAGCAGCAGTAATCTCCACCCAGCCCACTAACTCCCATGGCGGCCCCACTTCTCCAGAAATAGCTTCTAAGAAATTTGGCCAAGCAAATGCCCACAAGTGCACGTCTTGTTCCGCTTTGTCCTGCCTCACGCCAGCAGCCACACCTCCAAATCCAGCAGAGACAAACCTCTGCATCCCACCACCTCTGCATCCCACCATGCCCAAGGCGACAGACCTTCAAACCTGAGCCAGGACAACATCACTTGAGCACAGCAAGGGCGTAAGAGCAGCGCTGCCTCCTGTCCTGCCCCAGCAGGCAACCTGACCTCGAGTGGCAAGGCACGACTTCTCCCCTTTCTCTTTTTGCTTTGTTTGATAATTTGACTTTTCCCAGCTCTGCCTTGTAATCAGAGTGGCAATGAATTACAGCAAGGGTGGCTCCACTCATTTCAGATGTCAGAGCTTGCAGTAATTGCGGCACCCACTTAAATTTATGTCAACGGAGGGAAGCCTTTGTATGGAAGAGAGCTCACCCTGCCAGCGCTGAGCCTGGGAGAGCCTTCACTCATCATCTCTGGGGTCTTGCTCCTGCCTTCCCACTAGGCACATGGGCAGCATACTGCCAAGCAGAGCTCCCCTTCGAAGGGGAACATGTTCCTCAGCTCGGTCCTGTGCCGGGAGCCCATCCAAAAAAGCACAGCAGCGCTGGCCACCCTGTCCCACTGCCTGCAGAGGCTCTCCAGACCCTGCACGACTTAAGCTGGAAAAGCAGGTGCTCATTCTTCAGCACACACTTCCCCTGCCCTCTCCTCTTGTAGAGGCAGCCTCAGCTCAGCATTTCAAGACACGTGAATATTTGCCTCTGCAGGCATGTGACAGTAGAGGGAAGGAAGCCAGCGGGGGAGTAGAAGTCATCCCAATTGCAGGAAATTTTGCTCTCCAGGTGGGAGAGTTGCCCATCTGCAGCAGCAATGGGTACGGTGGGGGCCAGGCATGGGAGCGCAGGGTCCCGCAGGTGGGACTCCTGCACCAGCACTTTGCCACACCT
This sequence comes from Falco rusticolus, assembly GCF_015220075.1. Lineage (NCBI taxonomy): Eukaryota > Metazoa > Chordata > Aves > Falconiformes > Falconidae > Falco > Falco rusticolus. The sequence goes on along the minus strand of NC_051202.1, from coordinate 3,178,510 downwards.
GCCGCGCTGAGCCCAAGGGCACCCAGCTGCTGGAAACACTCCGACAGAGCTTGCAGCAGCTCATTATCCTGCAGGAGCAAGGCTCGGGCTGGGAAAAAGGGGTCTGAAGCAAGATGGTCCAGGAGTTTCCCAGGAGATCACCTTCTCCCTGCCAGATCCCCACACCCCCTTCAAGCAGAGTGACAACGGGAGGGGTCTGGGCGCAGGAGGAGGATGAAAAGCCTTATTAGCATCCCAGCCATGCAAGGGATTTTGCAAGTGCCAGTCTCCAAGTGGCAACATCCCCAGTACCAGCTCTGCCTGGGAGCCACCGAAGGCTTTGCCATGTCATATCGCGTGCTGTCACCTGGCCAGATGTTCCTCATCCAACAGCAGAACACCGACCCACTGCCCTGTGAGGACAGGTCCAGGGGGACTCAGGGAGCTGTCAGACCCTTCCCCAGCACTGCAGCATGCTCAGCCCCTGCATTTCCTAGAGGTGGACACGGAGGGATGGCTGCACGTGGGTAGGAGCCCCGTGGGCACAGGCAGGACAGGGCTCCCCTGCACCCTGATGTGGTGGCACACGGGCAGGGGTGGTCCCTTGCCTCCTCTTGCACAGGAGAAGGATGCAACCACCTAACTCCAGCTGGAAGGGTGGATGGAGGAGGATGGGGAGAAGCAGCAGAAACCTCACAGGTCAGGGAGAGTTTCCAGCCACCTGAGTGTCACATCCACTATCGTGCTGCCTTCCCTTCCCCTGGCCTCTCCAGAGAGCTCCCATCCACACTGCCAACAGGCAGCTGTTCCTGAGGAGCAGCGTAGGTTAAAAAAACAGGAAACAAAAAAAGCCAAAACCCACACCACCAAAAACAAACATTGCAGAAGACAGAACACATCAAATATTAAAGGAATCAAACTCCTCCTGTCAGCAAGGACACAGAAACTGTTCCCAGATGTGGCACGGCTGTCGCCTTCTCTGATCAGCTCAGCTTCAAACAGCTTGTCAGAGGGATATTTGCACTTTTGGGGTCCCTAACCCCAGTGCCTCTCCCACCCTCGGCTCTCTGGAGGGTCAAATCCTTCACTGGTGTAAATCAGCCTGGAGCTGCTGCAGAGAAAGCTCTCTTGGCTGCTCACACAGGCTCACGGCAGCTTCCACCAGCAGCAGCAAGCGCCGTGAGGGCTTCCACTAAAGGGGAATGGGGTGACGGATTCACAGGGGGGACAAATCCCCAAAACCCCTGGTTTGGCCAGGACAGTTCACAGGGGAGGGCACAGCACCCTTCACCCCAGGCATCCATTACGGCACGCACTGGTGACAACCTCCTGGCAGGAGATGCTCACACCCACAGGCTGTGTCCAAGGGCTTGCAGTCCATGGGCAACCCACGTCAGGGCAAGGATGCTGAGGGACAGCAGACACGAAGTGTTTTACATGGGACCTCAACCGCCTGCACCTCCCTTCCCCAGGAAACAGAGACCGACTGGGTGTAAACCACTGTAAGCACAAGGGAAACTGGGATTAGGAATAGGGGAAGAAACGCATTTGGCTTAAGAAGACCCTTCTTGTGGTGGTACCCCACGGGTGAGGGTTGCGTGGGTATTTTATTCACTTTAGGGGCAGGTCTGTCCTTTGAGAAGCGGGATTTAGGCTCTTACTAGAGAAGTAGGAGATGCCGCAGCTGGATCACACTTGAAAAGCAGCCCCTTTCCCAATGGATCCATCCCAGGCAGCTCGCATGTCCCCAGCCTGCACGGCTCCAAGCACAGCAGCAGCTCAGGGGCCGGATCCTGCACACCACCACTCAGCACAGGCACACAGGGCTCTCCCTCCCGTCTCACGCCATCCCTGGCACCTTGCACCACAGCTGCAATGGCCTTGATAAGAGGTGGCACATCCCAGCCATAAAGCAGCCCTCGTTCTGCGAGGGGATAAAAACACAGGCTGTCTGGGACCGGTCCCAGTAGCCAGACCATTGCTCTGAGCACCTGTCTCCCCTTTTCCATGGCAAATATTAAATGTCCGTGCCCTGGCTGCCTGGAAATTGGCACTCTCACATAGAGCACTCTTCTGTCTGGACATAAGAGAGCCAGGCAAAGCCCCGTAGGCACACTGCCCTCAGCGCCCAGGGATGCTAATTCTGTGTCTCAGGGTGATCTCCAGCAATGCAGAATTACATTCACAGTCTGGATTTGGAAACTCAGTATTTTGCATCGCTGCCTGAGATTCGACCTCTGAATCTGGGCTTTCCGAGCCTATGAACTTCATCTTCACTCATGCTTGATGCCAGGAATATTAAAAAAAAAAAAACCAAAAAAAAAACAAAAAAACCCCCACAAAACAAAACAAAAAACCCACCAAAAAATCCAAACCACACAACAGGCTTTGCAAGGTGGCCGCATGCCAGGTTCATCTGTTCCCAAACTTACTCAAAGTTTTGTGAAATCCCTACCTCACTCTCCCTGCAGCACACAATCTGCCTCCCCTCCTTCCCAGACAAAACCCACACCCCCCCCAGAGACTTTTCTGACCTTCCCCCTCTGCAGCTGTTGCCTCCAGGGCACAAAACCGCCCATGGGTGCAAAATCAAGCGGGATTGGATTGAACCGTCCTCGGCAGGGCACCGGCTGCGCCTCGCCTCACCCCGTGGCCTCTGCCCGTGCTACAACCTTTTATTACGGCAGCAAATTGCTAATGGCCCGGCGGTTAGGCGCGGAGATGATATTGGCTTTCCCGTCGAAAAGCAGCTTTGCAGCCGTTTCCCCAGGTCTCTGCTGAGCGGCGGCGGGTCCCATTTAGCAGCCTCAGGAGCAGACGTCGGGGGAACCATGGCCCGGGAGCTCCTTCCAGCACTCATTTCAGCACATTAAACATTCAATAACCGCCTGAATAAACACACAGAAGAGCTCACGGCCCTCTGGGACTCCCTGGCGAGGGGTTCAAGCCGGGATCTCATCAGCCCAGGGATGCAGAGCCAGGATGGGGTAAGAGGTGCCAACAAGGACAGGGAGAACCAGCTTTTCCCGGCCCCAGCACTGGCAATGCCCCAGCCCCAAGCCATGGGCTCTGTCAAGGTCTAATGAACAATTTCTGGAGTGTCCAATGCCATCCATGCCCAAAAGAGCTCTTCTGAGGGCAACACCAATCCCAAGCGGCTGCTCTCCAGGTGGGGCTCACCCGCAGAGCCATCCCCCAAACCTCCCTCCCTCTTTTTTTAACTTTTTCCAGAGCACACAGCGATCTGCTCTCTAATCAAGGGAGCTCTAATGTGATAATGCCAGTAAATTGTAATTAATTTTCCCCCTAATTGATGCGTGGGAATATCCAGGACCCTCATTCTCCTGCCTTCAATTCCTTTATAAATATATGATTTGACAGGTTAATTTGAAAGTAAAAGTTTGGTTCTTTACAGCAATCCAAGCAGAAGCCCCAGAACACAGCCTGCTGTCTTGCTACGTGAGGCGTAATGAAAAGGGTTGAAGTTAGGTTAGAGTCGTCATCATCATCATCTTTTTAATTTCACTAATTTAATTTCTTCCCCCCCCCCCCCCTCCTTCTCAGAAGATAATAAAAGCTTCATTTCACAGTCCAGGAAATTTGGCAGCAAAAGGTTATAGACAGCTAAGGAAAGATGGGAAAGATGCTTAAGAAGGGTGTGCTTCCTTCAAAGTTAAAACACGGTGCTCAGCAGCCCAGAGAAGGGCAGAGGAGGGCATGCAGGACACAGAGGCATTAAGAAACATCTTTCCCAAGGTGGCAAAGTGAAATCAGGCAACACTAATGATGGTGCTCGATGCCAGAGGGTGCAAAAGCACCCTGCACCAGCAGGTAAACACACCGACAGCTCACTTTATTGCTATCTGCTGCAGAAGGGCCAGGTCACCTTGCAGGAGCTTTAATGAGTTTGTGGCCACTGTCTTGCCGATATTAAGCTTTTTGGGGTTGAAACTCATCAAGTCCAAGGCTATTTTTTCTACAGGCCACAGCACCATGCAAGCGCACAGCACTGCTCCCACCCAGCGCTGCCCCTCGCCGAGCTCCAGGGTCCTTGCACACAAATACAAACTGCTCCTGAGGTCAGTGGAAGAAACATCTCAAACTGGAGCAGAACCTTTCTCAACTTGTTCCTAAACAGAACGGAAGCACCAAAACCCACCCTTTTAATAAAAAGAAACAACGTGTTCCGATACATTTAACCTTTCTAATGAGAGGTTGCATTGAAGCATCCCCTTTCCCACTTCTTGCATGAGCTTCAGCTCTATTTCCCTGTAATCTCCACAGGGCTCCAGCCCACAGCTTCAGCTCTGGCACTGAGTCAGTCTGGAAACACCATCCCCATCCCCTGCATCCCTCAGCATCAGAGGACAGGGGCTCCTCACCTGGCCAGTCCCAGGAGGGTTACAATAAAAGCTCAAGGAGCTGCGGAAAGAAAGGACTCGAGTCAGCCCCAGACATTCACCAGGGGAATTGCAAAGGATAAATAAATGCGAGTCTTACACAAGGATGACTGGCAGAGTCAAACTTCAATACTGGCTGCCGAGGATATTTACTGGATGCAGATCTGGACTAAGCAAAACATATGGGAATACTGTTCCTCCAGAATCAACACCAGTGCTGTCTCTCGCCAAGCTGCGTTTTGGGGCTTAGGGGACTTTTTTTGGTGGAAATGTGCAAGAAAATGTGATGAGGAATGTGAAAAACATGCCTGGATTTACGTCCCTATCCTGCCAAAATGATGTTCAAGCCATACATTTTGCAAAATCCCTGCTCCTGTTTGCTGTTTTCTAACCACGTCTCTCCCTCCTGATCACAAACTGGCCTTTTCATCCATGTAGCCAACTGTGGCGGCGAAACACCAACAAAGGCAAGCAGAGAGAAAGAGATGCCCTTCGTGTCCTTTCTGGAATAATTCAGAGATCCGGTGGACTTCCAGAAAACAAGACAAAACCTATCGATTTTCAGTGCCAAGGGCAGCTGATCTGATCCCTGTCCATGCCTACCCCCCAAAAATACTTGCACCAATGGGTGCTGATTGCCTAACTGAGGAACTTTGCCAGATTTGCCAGAACTGCCAGATTGAGGAACTGCTCGGCCCCATTGCACCAGCAAGGAGCTGGGACGTTTTCTGAGCCCTGGCAAGATGCAGCAGGGACTTGGCTTTCCTATCGCACGCCTCTCATCTCCCTCCTGCCATCTCTCATAAAGGGGAGAGATGTCAACTGACAATTTCTTGGTGAGAAAAAAAAAAAAAAAGAAAAAGAAAAGAAAAAGAGGGTTTATATCTACTTCAGGTTATATTTTTATTGCCAGCCGTTACTGTAACATTTGCTCTGATTACCAGATTAATCACCAGATTGCAAAGCCCATTAAATAAAATCAAGTCAGACAGTCGAGGTGTTCCAAAAGCGATGCCTCTCTGTGCATGTCCCTGCCCATTCTCCCCCATCCTTTCTTTCCATCACTAAGCTCAAGAGAAAGACCTTTCCCCAGCCAGGATAGAAGGGGAAACACAATATTCCCTCTATCCCGGGGATGTGAACCATTGGGAAATACCAGCGCAGCTGCATCCCAGCCTCCCCAGCATCACCCCACCCCTTGTCCAAGCTCTATTTCCCAACCCCGCACATCAACAATTAGGGTGATGGACAGTATAAACAGGTGAAGACATGTTTCACAACCCTTGGCTCAGGTCTCTGCAAATGAGCGCTGTAGATCTCCCCTTCTCCTAATATCACCTGTCAAAGCTTCCACTCTTCCCCGGAACAGGATCCCGCATCAAAGCACAGTTAAATGGGGTGTAAATGCCTCTTTCATGCACAGAAAATGGGCTGGTTGGCAGTAATAGGGGGAACTGTAAACGCTGTCAGCGGCTACATTTTGTTTATTGATTTACACCGTGTAATGGGATGACTCGATTTGAATCATATACGCAGGTGTCATGTCCCATTCATCGCCATCGGATTTAATAAGAAGAACATTGCACCGCTGAGCTCGACTGTGCAGTGGGGCACAGGAACTCCTGAAGACTCACGTGGATCCAAAACTCCTCAGCTCTGCGAGCCTGCCAGGAAAGCCAGAGTTAGGAGGTTGGTAGCCTGGGGCTGGAGCCAGCCATGCCATATGTTCAGTCCTAGCGATGCTCGCTGTGGCACGGGGGCAGGTTTTTTGCTTGCTCAAGGTTTTGGTAATTCCTTGCTAGGCACACACAGATTAACCCATCTATCACCCTGAAAAACCTTCCAAAACTACCTGTCTCTGCTGGTAGAACCCAAGTGTGCAGATTGCATGGCTCCTCTAGCCCCTCACCTTTGCGCAGCCTTCCCAAAGCCCAGGAGCCCACAACACTGACGGGGGGTGGGAAAGGATGAAGCTCCCGCTGCCTAACCTCTACCTGCACCATCCAAATCCCGGGCTGAGTTTGCCCTAACATGCAAAACACAAGGGATCTCTCATTTCTGCATCGCCTGTCTCTCAAACGACATGAAGGAATTAAATCCCGTTGCTTAATTTCTGCGGCATCTGCCAGGCTTCCCCCTCTACCCCCCAAAATAAGGAATCCAATCAAGAACCTCTGAGCGTATCACCCCAGTGGTTACGATGCCAATTAGGAGAGAGTCAACCACTCAAATGGACAAGCAAAACAAGGCAAATGACAAGTAATTTAAACCCTGCTGGGCACTCTCCGACCGAAGGCAGGCTGCCGCGTTGCAGCGAGCTGCGGCAGTCGCTAATTAGTAACCACTCAGAAGCCTGCAAATAGCCTTAAAATCATGCTCCAGGTATGGCAGTGCAAGATGTACAGCAACGGGGCGTTAGGTTTAACCCAGGGGTCCCATCAGCTAAGGGTCCCAGATCTACCTTGGTTTCTCAGATGGCGATACAAGGGCAAGGCAAGCTGATGTGTGTCGTGCAGAGGTGTGGCAGGGACAAGAATAGCACATCCCATATGTCCTGGAACTGCAGATATCCCTTCCCATTCCCAAACCTCCAAAACAACCCAGAGCTGCCTCTGTAGAAGGAGCAGGGTTGCTCCCAAGCACGTCAGCGACACAACTCCACACCCCAGCCCCAAGCCCCCTTCCTATCACTGCTTTCTTCCTCGTCAAGTAAGCAGAGGCAGGCCAGGATGGCATCATCTCCATTTTTTCAGGTCACGCTTCCCCTTGAAATACCATCACTCGGAGCAATGAAGCTGTCACTTTTTGTATTTTTAGTTTTTCAAACCTTATATTTCATTCCACCGCCAGCTGCTGAAAAGGACGAGCAAAAGGCCGAAGCAGGGAGCGAAAAATCAATACGCTGCAGGAAGACAGAGGATCTGTTTCTATTCTTCATCTCTGATGCTGGCTACCCAGGGAACGTCGCTGCAAACAAGGCTGGGGGCTACTGCCTTCGTGCTGAAGCCAAGCCCTCCGGTCCCCCACCCCAGCCACCGCAGAGAGGGACACTCACTGCCAGAGAAGGGGCTGGCTCTTTCTTTGGAAGGTGCTGGCTCTTTGGAAGGTGCTGGCTCTTTGGAAGGTGCTCTTCCTATGTGAGATTCAAGCAGCTGAACAAATCCTACATGGGCAGCAGGCAAACAAGACAGCCCTCAGGTAGGCAGCACCTTACTCATCTCCAAACCTCTGTCCTCACTTGCTCCATGGACCATCTACATTTCTTCTCAGGCTCCTCCTCCTCTAACTCATCCCACACAAACACCACATTTCTATTTTTCATGCCGTCTGCAGCCCATCCCTTCCCTGCTCATCAGCAACCACACCATAACTTTCTACCCTGAGCTTGTTCCATTGCCAAAGCACTCAATGTTCACCCAATTCCTTTATCTTCTCTTGCTCCCTCCACATGGGGAGTGAGGTCCCCAGAAATATCTCCAAAGCCGCCTTGGCATCACTCCTCTTCAAGCTACCCTGGCTCTTCTGTGAGTGCAAAGGAGGAGAAGTTGCTCATGCTCAGCCCACTTCATGCTCTAACAACCTGCTGCCTTGTACAGTGTGTGACCGTATTGGGCACGTCCAGACAAATCATGCTCTCCTTTACAGGCATGATAAGGAAGCCAGAAGCTACAGGAGCTCTCAGAGTGAAATAGAAATGAAGGGATTTGGATCCCGGGCAGCAGAAACATCTCTTGGAAGAGAAACCAGACTCTCTCACAAACCAACCCAATCTAAAGGGGTTGGAAAAACCTTTCTGCATCAGCCTGGGGGAAGCTGGTCAGGGGAAGGTGCTAGTAGGGGCTTTCTTGGTGGTGCTGAGGAGGCAGAGGAGGAACAAGATACAGGACTAAAGGCTCTCTCCTGTTCTAGACATCACTCTTTCGAGAGCTATGCAATTCATCCACAACACTGAGAAACTGAGCTTATACTGCAGTTGAACGGGTGAAGTCCCGAGGAACAACTTGACATGATGGCTGGTATTAGCCCAGCTGGTAACACCATCCATCCATCCATCCATCCACTCTTTCCGTAGGGGCCCCTTCTCATCAGTAGCCTCCCCATAAATCAGGGGGTGAGGAATAAGCATGGAGCACAGGAACTGCAGAAGCAGCAGCACTGCAGTCATAAATCAGGATCTAATTCAATCTTGCGAGATGCCTCGTTTGATTAATTTATGTCAGCATTTTCTGTTCCACCAGCGGCTGCTGCTGTCCCTCCCTGCATCGCCTCTGCCTCCCACTCTCCTCCGCAGTCCCACGCCGGACACGCCGGCAGGCTCCGCATGGGAGGGATGGCCACGAAGGGACACAGCCAGGCTCTGCTGTCCGCTCTGCCCGGCTGGAGCAGGTCTCCATGGGACTTGATCGATCCTGACCTCACATCCCTGGCTGAAGCCCACAGACCATGGAAACAGCAGCTGCATCCATCTGCCACCCTCAGACCAGCGGACGGCAGGGCCACCAGCTTCCTCAGGAGATGGATCTGTTTGATATAAGAAACTTTTTCTAATATCATCCCAACATGGCAGAGACTGCCTTGCTGATCCTGGCCTTTTCCCACGCATCCCTCTCACCCAGCACCACTATAACAAAGAAAACCTTCCTTTAAAATGTTGTGGGGTGGGGTGGGGGGTTCAGAGCTGGAAAACCAAATGCCTGTTGCAACCGTAAAATAACGATGGACTTCATTGAAAACCCAGATGCTGCATCTGAGTTGGAGTTTCCTGAGGGAAAGAAATTACCGAACTAAATGAACACGGAACAAGAAAAAAAAAAAAAAAAAGGAAAGAAAAAAAGCCACACAAAAAACCCAGCCCATGCTAACTGCGTCCCTGCTGAATCTCCCAATAATGAGAGTCTGATCAAGAGCTGCATATATTAACTGATATCTCAAGACAAGAGAATATAAGAGGAACATCCACACTGACCCCAGCAGCCTCGGACAGCCCAAACTTGCCTGGAAAGCAGACATCCTGACAGCGCATCACACCCCCCCAAATTTCTCTCTGCACCGCTCATTTATTTAGTAAGGAGGTAAGAGACAGTGAGATTGGTACTTAGGCCATCTGTTTGAGCTCTCCCTCCTCCCTCCTTGCACAAAAATTAGCAAGAGCCGGCAAGAAGCAACAGCACATGTTTAATTCAGCCCTGCATATTGCTGGAGCCATCTTTTGGGCTTGGCTTACGGAGGGGCAAACTCCTTAACGAGGGTTTAAATAAATCACGGGGTCAGAGGTGCAAGCTGCCCAGGCACCGATGCTCAGGCACTGCATCCTTTTTGGGCAAGTGATGGACACCGCTCTTGCTCTCTGTGAGCATTCCCCTCTGCCAAAGCCCAGGGCCAAGAGTGAAGACAGGCATTCAGATAGCTTAACCCAGTGAGCATCAAAGGGAACTCAGATAAAGCTGCCCGGGAGATGCAATGCCTTGTTCCAGAGCAGCCAAAACCTGGCAAAGATGCAAAGATCAGTGCCAGGTCCCAGGCTGGAGGACTCGGGCTTACTGCTCCCCCGTGGGCTGGCAGGAGTTTGCTGGGGCACTGGAAGATCAAGCTGCTCTGACACGGCAGCAGCAGAAAGGTGGCTGTTAAAACCGTGCCTGCTGAACCTGGGGAGCTCTGGGCATCTCCATCCAAGCACCAGAAGGCTGCAAACCGCAGGGGCTGCAGGTTGACACGCTGCCCAAGCAGTTCCTTGCTGGCGCCTCGCAGCTTGTGTGGCAGAGAAGGCGGCAAGATGGCTTGGTGGCCCAGGGACAGCTGTGCCTGCTGGGTCTTTGTGTTTAGGAAAAAGCCCACCCACATGCTCCATCCCTCCACACAGTGATAGAGAGGCCAAACTAGGGACACTGTCAGCCTGCTACACTCTGCTGTCAGTCTGAAAGCCAAAACAGACCTTTCACCACAGAGGCATCAACGTGATGGAGATGTTCCTACATCTGTCCTCCACCCCTCCCAGAGAGCCTTTGCCACACAATACCTGGCTAAATGTTGGCTCTGTGTCAGACAACCAGCGTTGGGACAACGCTGTCTGAGCATGTAGCTAACGCAGACACAGCTGTACCATCCCACCTGCCACCTTCACCCCGCTCCAGACGATGAGGGTTAGGAGGAGGGAGGCAACCCTAGGGGGTAAACACTGCCCTTCTCTTTTCACCCCCAGCTCAAGGCACAGAACACCCCCCCACTTCTGCTGCTCCGGTCCCATGCCCTCCGGCTTCAGCCTCTTCCTCCTTCTCCTCCGCTCCCACCAGCTTCAGCCCCCTCCTCTCAGCACATCACCCTGGGACTCGGCTCCCAGTGGCACCCCGGGGCGAGCCAGCTCCATCGCCCTCTGCCAAGCAGCAGGGAAGGCTCCCCGCCGGCTCCTCTTCTGATGAAACTCCACTCAACTGATACGTATTCATAGCAGCAGCAACTTACAAGGTTCGGAGCGATTTCAGAACATCTTCACTGGCAATTTTCTCAAAGGCCAGTCTTCAAACGGCGACAAACCTGCCTTGATCTTCTTCACTGAGCAGCAGGAGATGGGCTGAGCCTGTCCTCTTAATTGGTGTTACTCTCCCATTATTTCCAGGCTGGTAGAAATCCTGCAGACTTCTTTTCTGGCTGGTGGGCAGAATGGGATTTCCTTGAGACTTAGCAGAGAGTGGTACTCCGAGTCAGTGATACCTCAGTGCACACCTCCCCAGGGAAGGAACCTGTAAGCTTCAGGTTACAAAGGCTTACAGGTACTGTCATTTCACGCCTGCCTTCAAGTGCAGCAGAGATGCCCTCTGCCACTCCGCAGCCAGCCAAAGGATGCAGCTGTCTTCATCAGCCTCCATTGTACAGATTGGGAATGCCACCCGATATTCAAGACAGAGACAGGTCTATTGCACCCATACAGGGTCAGGGCACGCTCTCAGACTAAGGTAATTTCTCAGAAACTCAACTAGCTTTCATATATATTATTCAAATGTCAGTCTTGGCGAAAAGCCATTTGAGTTGCCAAGGCGGATAACTCCGTGCACGCTGCAGACCACAGCTGTAATGTCCACATCACTTCCCAGGCTTGCACACGACAATATCAGCCCCTAACAGCTACCATCAATAACTATGAACATGCCTCGGCACAACAGGTCACCAAATGCCGGCACTGCTTTTTCCAGAGGCGAGGGAAATCGCTGTAAGACAGCATCCGTAAGCTGGCTGTAGTAGGCAGGAACCCAAGGCATGGGGTCTGCTTGCCTCCTAGTCCAGCCCACTGGAAAATAAAACCCTCCAAGTTTGAGCAAAATTGTGGACAAGGAAAATCCCTTCTGCTACCAAACCATCAGCATTAAGCTAGAGTTACGTCTTCACAGGCAGCAAGGACAAAATGGAAGCAGGTTCCCAAAGGTCGCAATATTTATACTGAAAGCTCAGCCAAGTTCGAGACAGACTGCTTCGTTTTAAATCAACATAATATTTATGATACATCACACACAAAAAATGGGCCAGAACCTCAGCCAGCGTAGATCAGCACTGATCTGTGCACTTGCACTTGACCCAGCTGAGGACCCAGTTCTGCTGTTGGCTTTTAAAACTATTTTTCTTCAGCTATGTAGCTTTTGCCAGCCAAGTCTGGGCAAGAAAACCCGTGATACGGGGAAAGACAAAGATCTGTTCACATGGTCAAGGATGTAGAACAGTCCGCATAACTGAGGAGGAGGAGTATTTGAAAGATCCTGGCCTGGAAGGGTCTGAAAGCACGTGAACCAGCAAAAAAGAAGGTAAATTTAAAAGGTAGTTGATGCAACAGACCACAAAATCTTCCCCTCATGACCTCGGCCATCCCCACAGAGCTCAATGATGGGGGAGCAGGAGTGCAGCTCCACTTGACTCTCCATTTCTGGTGGAGCCCAAGCACAAAAGCACTCCATACAAAGCAGCCTTGATCTCACAACCGCATGTCACACGTGCACAGATACTGCCTACAGGCAACAGGAGAACATGGCATCTCCCCCCAAAAAATTACTAGGTGCTAATTTCAGCAGGATTTGACAGCCCTCTGCCCGTTCCCCCATCACCGCATCTACCCTAGGCTGCCTCCCTCCAGACTGACGAGGCTAACTGCAATGCAGAGCTGAGTTTATGTATCTTAACCTCAATCAACTCCAGAGTTGTTTGTGTTGGTCCTGTGTCTCCTGTTGCCTCTGTACCCTTGAGACGAAGAGTTTTGATGAGGTGCACCCAACCATCCTCACGTACCCCTAAGTACGGCTAATCAAATATGTGGTGAAGAGCAATTAGAGCAGGATGCTTCACTTCAACAGGCTTGTTACTGTGCGTTACCCAACAGCTCACTACAAAAAACCAACACGATGGATATCAGCTACATATTACTTATTAAACAACTAATACGGCTTTAACGGTTCTGTTTACTGAAGAGTGTTAATCTTAATGAAAACAATACTTGAGGCAGACTGGCAGGATAATTCTCTCCCCTTTTATCCAGGGATCTCAGAATACAGAAACTGTAATTGATCCTCACAGCATCTCTGCAGGTATTACACTTCTTTAAAAGGGTAAACAGAGGCACAGAGAGGTTAAACGGTTTGTACAAAGTGCATCTGCTTCTCTGAGAGCATTGCTAGTGCAGTCCCCAAGCCCTCAGGAAACCCACAGAAGCATGTCTCTAACAAGAAAGGTCTGTGGCTTTTTATCCCACTTGCCTCTGACAAGCCTGTTTTGAGCCCTGTGACAATGGAGGAGCAGAAATAGTGCTTCACAGAAATTAAAGATGGAGGAGACCCATAAGGAAGCTCATCGTTATATTAGAAGAGATAAAAACACATCAGGCGTCTAAACCCTTATGGTTTGGCACTGAAGTCAATCACTTACTGAGATTTGCAGAGAAAAACCTTCTCAGGGAAATGCTCATATTAGGCTCTACACATCTTTCTCTGAAGCATCTGGTACTGGGAGCCATTGGTTACACCCAACTGGACCAGTATCCTTGATGCTGGGGCTGCTAGACCATCTAAGGCACTCAGGTACCCCAGAGCATCAGCAGGGCTCCTGCTGCCCAGACCGAGGACCACTGCTGATGGGGAAGGGAGGAAGGAGGGCTGGAGCTCCCTTAGCCCAGAAAAATCAATTTGCTCTCCTTTACAGACAGCCTTTTCAGCCCTACCAAGCCAGCAGATGGTGTAAAAGAGGAGGCACAACAGAGCCCTGTGGCATATTCTCCAAGTAATTTTCCAGCACTAAGAGTTCACAGGCTGCCTCTGCAATGGGAGAGATGTCAAGGTTCATAATATTTTCCTATTCTTCAAAAGAAATACTTTTTACCATCCCAGAGCCTTCATTATCACTCTTGGGTCCATCTCATAAAATTCATAGATCTTTCCCAAAATACTCCCAGCCAGAAAAGCACAGGTTAGTCTAAATTCTAAGCGATGCACAGACCCTTAATGACAAGCTCCGGATAACAAAGGCACTCAGGTGTCAATCTATCAACCCACGGACTGGTGAAAAAACACCTTAAGAAAAGGAGAGGAGACAGAGTCAGAGCTGAATCACCAATTTCATTAGGACAATCACGGTCCAGACGCATTCGCATTAAGATTATTTGATTTCCCCCAGCACTAAAAGGTCTTTTATTACACACCAACAGTACCATAACAACAGCCCTGGAATGGGAAGGAAAGCCATCTAAATTAATACTGCTCTTGACTTCATCTCACCATGTCAGCAGGGACCCTCGTGTCCAACAGGCAGGTCTGACGTGCCTGCACCATGTCACCAAGATGACACCTGTATATATTTATGCCTATATTTCTATACACCAGCATGTATGCATACATACATACATTTATGCATGTACATCTATACGCCCCGCTCTTCAGCAGGGGTTCAGTTTCACCCAGGTATTCTGGCCTAGGAAGGATTTATTCTTTTTAATCACACCATAATGCCTTAGCAGGTGCTTCTGCACCTGCAGAGCAAGCCTGCATATTTAAAAGCCTTTTATCTGCTTTAGTAGAACTCTTGTCCCCAAAGCCACAAACGCTCCCGTGTAAAACAACAAAACCACCACCCAAACCCACATTTACAGTGGTGCACAGAGAGAGAGCAGGTCCAGCAAACCGGACATTTCCAACATCAGTATCTTAGGAGATGGAGACTGAAACAAATTGTTCTTACCCCAGAGTAATTTCGCAAGATTTTATCCATACAGCAAAGTCACTTCCACCACCGAAAATGATTTTCTGCCATGCCTGCAGATATCGCCAGAGCACTCTCTCAGCTACTGCAAGTCTTGCAACTTAAGAGGGGAATTGTGGACATGCAAGTCACGTCCATCTGGATTTAGCTACCGCAGCCTGGGAAATGCATCCTCTTCCAGCCACAGAGCTGACAACCTGTTAGCATCACCTATTAGCCCGATCCCGAGCGGGCTGCAATCTGACCTCCCGCAGCTCAAGGGTCTATCAGCTAGGAGAGACGAGGGGAAAACAGAGACAGCAGCTCGGGGATTGATACACAGCAGGTACAAATGAAAGCAAGCAGCAGAGTATTTACATGTGCACAGCCTTGTTAATAGCCTTGCAGCTTGCACTCGTCTGCCTGGGTCCTGAGCTTACGTATATACCACCACCAGCACCAGCTCAGCTAGCCTCATTGGGAAGTGAATTCCCATCGCTTCGTTAATGCGGTAGGAAGTCTCAGGAAGTGCTTTCCATGCACTTTGGACTTCTTTACACACAGTTCCTGTACTAGCTGTCCTGGCTCAGCAAGAAACAGTACAGCCCAATCCAACAGATAGAGTTATTCTGCCATAAAGGCGCTGCGTCAGGGATAGCTTGTTTGCACGTGCATAGAGAAACAGGCCAGGCAGCAGCGAGGGTTATCCATCATTAGGAATTCCAGGAATAAGCCCGGGCAGGCTCCGGCAGGAAAAAGAGCGGGTACCTATCACCAAGGTTCACAGCCCCAGGGGATGCCCAAAAGAGTGTGTTGGTCCCAGGGAGGAATCCCGCTTTTTCTCACCCCTCACTGCAATGCTCCCAGCACCATGCAGGCACCCACAGCCCTCCCATTGCTCCCAGCACCCAGGCTGCATCTCCCCCTCCTCGCTCCACACACGCTCCCCCGTCACTCAGAGCTGCAGAGAGGCAGCCGGCAGCTTCCCTCCCGCTGTATGTATTTTGCTGGGGAACTTGTAGGGCTTGTCTGGCTAATGAAAAGCTGCTTTGGATCCCCCTTTGGGCTTTTCAGGAAGGATTAGCAAGGTTTCTCCAAAGCAGACACGGCAAGACAGTGTGTTTCTCTAAATACATCAGGGACTTCCCCAACACTTGGCTTTGGCAGGGGCTAAGTGCGGTTGTCTCGCAAGTTGTCTCCTTGCTTGGGTATACAAATAGGAAGGTGCTGTCAGGCATCGATACGGGGCTGCTAGGGCTCTACCTCTCCAGGGTGCCTGCACATATCCAGCCCGGGCTAATAGCAAGTGAAAGCTGTTACCTGCTGACAGCTCCGCCAAGGTGTAGCCATGCGCACTCAAAACAACGTGGCTTGCACAGAAGCTTCCCTGCAGAGGATGCTGGCACTTGCACAGCTGACAGCCAGGTTGGCAGCCCCCACAGGGAGGTCAGCAGAGCCCAAATAATCCATTGCACCCCACAGAGCCACCATCTCATCCACCCTACGTGTCCCCGTGTTGCGAGACTTGGGAAGGGCCACCCACTGCTAATGGTTAGGGAGCAGAAACTCCGGCTTCAACTTGCCATCTTCTTGAGCCCCTAGCCCACATCCACAGCCTTTCACTCAAACCCTGCCACAAACCGAAGAACTGCCTGTGGTCAAGCAGCAAAGCCGTGGCAGACCTCCAGCTCCATTACCTCCTTGAGACACCAGGTCTCCAGGAGACCGCTGCAGAGTCCTGAAACCAGTGTTGGCCTCACCGATCCTGTCAGCCCCAGATAGGCTTGCAGCTGACTCGTATTTTTCATTTAGAGTAACTGGGGCAAGTGATTAGCTCTCTCAACAACACTTATGGGAAGCTGCTGTTGGCAGGGGTAATTGAATGTTATCCCAGTAAAACAAGGGGAACAAGATGTGATAGCCATATCGTCTCAAAAATAGGCTATACACAGGCCATTCATCCTTCCCTCTGGGGGCCTGGCTTTGTTTGAGCAAGATTATGAACTCCCTTTCGGAAGAGCTTCATCATTTCCACATATTTCCCATTGGCCGTGGGCAGGCAGGATCAATAAAGATATAATCCGAGAGACAGCTGCAAACACAAAAGTTCCTAATGAATTCCTGACCAGACAGCCAGCCCAAACACACGTCCCATCAGCTGGGAATTTGTGCAAAGCCATCACTCCGACATGTTTAAAATTTCCCTGTGGAGGGCAGGACCAGAGGCAAGATAGTGTCAGATGGCTCCTAGTCCATCTCCAAGTCTGGTGTTATCGCTGGAGCAATTACTCCACCAGACATCATCACCTCCAACTGAGGGAGAGAAAAGTAAGTCTATTTGAAGAAAGGACTATGGAAACGACCTGGAATCGTGGCTCTGGGGACCTGGCCAGGAAGGAAAGTTGACATGTGTATAAGGAGAGTAAGTCAGTAGCCCAGATCATTTGCTCCAGCAAATTCACTGGTACCACCGTGGCTTTCCCTCTCATCCTAACTCTTCCTTCTAAATGCAATTTAGAGTCTCTAAAAGTACATACTGTCTCACCATCTGAACAGTTTTACTACAGATACGGCAAGAAAAAAATACACATGGATTTATGTGTTCTTCAATTGTACTAGACAAACTGACATCTCTACTGCAAGTAAAAGTTGCACTGAAGGGGATAGCTAGAGTTTTATTTCACGATTGCATCCTCTGTTAAGCCACAGCCTCCCATACCTGCTAATAAGTTAAAAGCCAGTCAGCCCAAATTCACTGTTATTGTGGCAAAACACATTTACTGTTGGTTTTCCAGGTTTCTGTAAAACCTTCTTTTGGAAAACACATAACAAAACTTTCAAAGCCACCTGGGGAAACCAGGGTATTAAATTCCCATTCAAACGAAGCACGCACCCACAACTCCTGGCTGGGTTTGTAAATCCCAGTTAAACTGTCCTGACTTTGTATTAAGCCCGTTGCTCCCCCAGAGTACCCAGTGGATCTACTGCCACTATTTAGCCAAAAAACTCTTCCAAGCAATAGAGATCCGTCGTTTGCAAAAGCTAAAGGAACAAGATGCTTATCCCAGCTTCCCAGAGGTCGTTTTGGCGTGCAGGCAGAACTGCAGACATTTTCACCTATGAAGAGCCCCCAACACTCACATCCCTCACCTGCCTCCACAACAGCCAAAGAAGGGAAATTCTTCCCTGACGGGGCAGTGGTGCCAGATCTGGTCAACAAAACATGCTTAATGGACTACCAAATAGCAGCTTTATTCAATAAAGCGGTCCCCTCAGCAGCAGATTGATATACAATATATATGCATAAATATAGACAGAGACGCAGTACAATTACAGGGCAGGGCTCTGCCAGGAGCAAGAGTAAGTACAGGGGAATCTGGGCAAAGCCCTGCAGCTAAAGGTTCAAAGATCTTTCATTTTACTTCTCAGGAGAGCAAGACAGCATCTCCAGACAGCATTAGTTCAAGGCAGGGCACGCAGAGGTGTACGAGGTTTCACATTCGCTCACCTAACGCAGCGGTTAAGCGGCATGTGCGTGGCCTCCAGCCTGACAGCAAGCCCCCGGGGCTGGGGATGTGGGCAACGACAGGTTTTGCAGCTCTTCGTACCCGCTTGCTGCTTGCCAGGTCCTTCCTAACCCCCCAGCAAAGCCTGGGCTCAAGTCTCGGAGAGTAAATACTCCGCTCTGTAAAGGTAATTTGAATGCCCAAGCGACTCGGATCATACAGCAGGCTTTGCTACCACTCCTGCTTCCCCAAAAGTTTACAAATGATGTTCCTGATGGCAATGGATCATTGGAATCAATAAGCGCTCTGCTGCAGTTTGTATTGAGCTAATAAAAACACTCAGCACAAGGCGCCAGCCCTGCTTGCAAACACTTTGCTCTGATTGACTTCGGCGGCTCCTTGGTTAAACGATGGAAGGATTAGGAGAGAGGGAGGTGACATTAGCACAGGTGCCGAGGTCCCGAGGCTGTTGTGCCAGCCTCGAACCAAAGGGCCAAGGAGAAGATCAGTTTTAACATGGCACAAATTATCTGCCGTTTCCTAGTGCCGTGCCTCCCGGGCTCCCTGAAAAACTTCATTAATACTTACACGCTGAGGTAGGTGACGAGTTTCCCAGCTCTGGCCAGCGGGCATCACCCCTCCCCGCAGTAAGGAAGCAGAGCTGCTCAGAGACCTGGCACTTGACAGGTACGTGATGGGAAGGATTCAAGTGGCAGGACAGGATGCTTTGAAATCAAACACCTTCTCTTCTATTATAGGTGTTGCTGTGATTTTTTTGAATGGCCACTGTGTGCCTGCAGCGAGAGCTCGTGTACCTAGCAGTACTCAATTTAGCCGTATGAATAGGATTAATTACTGAGCGATTAAATGACTTGCTCAAAGTCAAAACGAATCAGTAGCAGCACCAGAAAAATAGCCCAGCAGTCCTGGCTCCCAGTCCTTCACACCTGACATCAGATCACACCGCTCCAGTCACCTGCTTGGTTGATATTTTTTGACTTAATTGCATACGACCATCCGTTTCCCTGCCCGGGGGGTGCAAGACTCAAGCGAAGCGGATCGTCAAGTACCCAAAACAAAAGGAGGCTCACTCAGTTGAGAGGGCTGCTTTGTCATTTGCTCCTCTCCAAAGTTAGCTGTCAAGAGCATCTGGGCATTTGGCTGGATCGCTCCCTGATATATGAGGAGCATGTTGAACATGTGCTGCCTGCAGTTGGTACAAGGTTCTTTGTCAACCCAAGCATTGCTTAAGTGCCCATAATAGGGAACAGGTTGCCCAACAGTTCCTCCTCCCTGATATTGATTATGGGGATATAATACTCCATAGAGCAGCAGCAGCTGTCTTTCACCGGCTGGATATTACGCATAATAAAGCACTGCGAGTTCCTTCTCTCGTGCAGTTATTACTCGATGCACCACAACGACTCCTGCAAACAAGCTGTGCTGGCTCAGACTTGCCGCAGGCATCTCTAACTTAAAGCAAGCACCCAGCAGGGGCCAGGTATGTGCTGCAGGGACTCGTAGGGCCATAGCCCATCAAGTCCAGTATCCTGCGTAATCCCTGTGGAGTTGAAGGAACATTCAGGAAGCTGTATAAGAGTCTATACATCCAAAAAGGCAAAGGAAACAGGCAAAATCCTTCGCTCATCCTCATTTATGGTAACAACATACACTATCAGCTCTGCAGTCATCATGGAACAGCCACTGAATCGACTCCCATTTTACACGAGACTGGCACCCCATCCACTCCCCTCTGGTTTTGAAACCTATGGAACCCTTAACGCCCGTGTACACACCCCCACCCCCCACTCCCATTTGACTTAATCAAGCTCTTGGGTTTAGTCTTACAGAGATTACTGCATGTGCACACGCAGAATGAAAAACAAGCAGAGGGTTTCAGCGTGGGTTCCCTCCTGCCTTATTCCAGTACGCTCCTCTTCCTTACAAAGCACGCTACACACATTACAGCAACAGCTGGAATGAGAGGCTTTTGTGTAAAGTTCAATACACACAAAGAGGAACAAAATCTTTTACCAAACCTGCCTGCAATCAGAGAAGAAGAGTGAGCAAAATGACGCACTGCTGGGGAAGAGAGAAGCAGACTGTAAAACGATTTGCTGAAGGTCACGCAGTCAGGGCTGCGACAGAGCAGGGATGAGTCCCGAGTCCCAGGTCAATTCCTTAGCTACACCACTTTCTAGCTCCCACGTACGCTTGTTTTTACATCTTTTTGTATTCTTGCCCATCGGCTGCGAGGCAGCGCTGCTCCCAAACCCTGCTCCTCGCAGGGGATGGCTCTGCCTGCACAGCGCGAGCCTGGAAGCCGCGACCTTCCAGCAAACGAAACCGGGAGAGTCTGAAACTAAATGCTTGGTCACCTTTAACCATCTCGGCCGCTCTGATTTTTATTAACAAATGGTTGCCATAATAAAGATGATCTCTCTTGGGAAGCCAGCCAGGGCTGGCCAAGGAGGCAGCACGTGCTGCCATGAGCTGGCATCTCCCAGGGGAAGGGTCCTGCATCCCTGCATCTCCATCTACATGGACATCACCCTTCCTAACTGCTCCATATGCCCACGTTTGCTCCTGGATGAAACCTGCCCTGAGCCACAGCTCATTTTGCCAGGCTGTCACTCACCGCATTGTTCATTACAGGGAAACGAACACTGTTCCCAAGCGTCTGGGGGACAGAGAGTAATTGGGTTCAGCACAGTCTTTTCACTTAATTTACTCAAGTTGTATTTATTTCTTACAGAATTAGGTTTTAGCGGCTGATGGACAAGACATCAGAAAAAGACAGAGGCAAACGGATGGGATAATAAACTCATATAGAGAAAAATGATGTCTCTCCATCTATCCTTTTTTCTTTCCCTCACTGTCTCAGTCATCTTTGCCACTCTTTCATCCTTTTACCAAGGAACATGGAGGGCTGTTGCTAAAAACCTCTGCTTCATCACCATGTGGCTTTGTAAAAGGTAACCTTATTATCAAAGTTCATCCTAATATGGAAAAAAGGATGTTTAGTGTGGATTAAAACATGCCAGCAGAACAATCTGCTGAATTTAATGAAATCAAAACATTTGCAAGAACCTATTGATTGTGTTGACATTTTCAGCAAAAAATTATCAAAATGTTATTTTTGATAAGGTTGAAGTACTTCATTTCAACATATTATAATTATATCTGATATCCTTATGGAGAGAAACTCTGAAAATAATATAAAAGAAGAAATTCCCTCAACCTGTCAAAATGAACCACGCTAACTAACTTCAGGGCTCCAGAAGAGTTTCTCATGCTGACTCTCAGGGCAAAGCAAGACCCCAGACCAGAGACACCCACTGGATTTTAAAAACTCTTCCAGCAGAACAGTCTTGGCTCCAGAAAGAGCAGAACTTCATGGCCTGACTAATTAAACCCTGTTATCTCGGCAGGGAGCAGTTTTGATGGGCTGAACATCAGCACCTCACATCTCTGATGGTCACAACACCCCGTATGCCTGATTCTGCAATGTTAAATCCCTTCCCTGAGTTACCATGGGGTGGAAAGAGCAGTCACTGGCCAACCTGGTGCCACCAGCTCCTTGGTTTGCTCAGGGAAAGGGCATGGGGTGGCACAGGGGGCAAAGAAGTAAAGGAAGAGCACAGACAGCTTCGCCTCACCCTGTGGCACCATAAATTATGCAGCTGTCTTCATCCATTATTCAGCATAATTTATTTTGAACATTTAGATCAGCAGTTTGAGTGAGGGGGGAAGAAAAAGAAAAAAGCAGTAGAGGGGAAAGGGAGGGGAAAAAAGGGAATTAAGTGAAGGAGAGAGGGAAGTGCTGGAACGGACGGTCCGGTCATTAATCAAAGACAGGCAGCAAGATGACAGGATGAGGAGCAGCAGCTGGAAAGCCACTTAAATAATAACAGGAGCTCCAATCCCCCCCAGCCTTTGAGGAGTGGAGGATGAATGAAAAGCCCTGTGCATACGCTGGTTTAAGGCTATTAACGGCTTTAGCCCCTCTCCCTCCCCACGCCCAGAGCCCCTCACATGCTTTCCGCAGAGAGCAGGGCTGCAAAAGCGGGGTCGACCAGCAAATAGCTTCCCCCTCCTGCAACACCTCCAGTGCCCATCCCCTGCAACCCCTTGGGTAAATAAAGCCTGCAGATGGCCAGCGTGCATCCCTCTGAAGGATGCGTTCCCCCCAAACGCAGGGCAGCCCTATCAGTCCCCCCACCAGGGGGAGGACACCAGCCCACATCCCAGGTCCTGAGCTCGCCAGCCAGCCCAGCGTTCTGAATTACAAATGCTTTCTAACACGTAAGTTTCAATGTATATTAGCATATTACTCCACAACTAATAAATTGAAGGAAATAGCAACTTGCCCAGCAGACATACCCCAAGCTTGAGACCAGTGAATTCAATGAATAAATTGCTTACATGAATTATTCACTCAAATCTGCCACGGACAGCACCGCTCAAGAGCAGCTGTCCCAAAGCCGCAGTGTTATCAGCAGTTCCAAGGTACTGGGGGGCAAGAGGGAAAACTGTGACCAAAGTAAGCTAGTCCAAGTTATCACCACGAAATATCACTTACTATGAAGAGGAGGTACCCTTAATTTGCAAAAGTTCCCCCTCTGCCAAGGAACCAGTAGGTTCCCTTGCAGGCACCTTTGCCTGCATCTCCAGGGGTTCCTCAGACACTCATTCCCAGTCCTTTAGAGAGCAAGGGGTTACCATACCCTGGTGCTGCAAGATGCTCATGCAGGAGCAAGTGGTGGACTCAGGTTAGGGGCGTTTGAAAAAATCACAGGGGGTTGCAGGAGCATTTACAGAGGAAATGCAAGCTATTCTCTGGATGAAATCAATAGAAGTTTTGTTTAGTTCCTTTGAAATCCACAGGGGACCATCAGATCCAGCTAGGAAGATCAAGTTTTGTTTGCAGCTGAAAGAAAAATGTTTCTATTGTCGAATTATCATGACACCTGAGGTGCTCGCTAAAAATCAAAATAGCCACATATTCCTTGCCCATCACCACACGTGTTGGGAACACACTGAAAAGTGGATGATTTGCACGGTAACCGCTCACATCCCAAGTCAGCACAGCAGGACCGTGTCACAGCCAAACATCCCGGGACCACCACCAAAGCTCGGTGTGAGCCAGGCCAGCTCCGGGAAAGCCACCAGCGCTGTCGAGCAGAAGGCAATTTAGTCCATGCACGCCCCCTCCGCTCCCATTTTTCCAGGCCATAGCTCTGGAAAGGCAATGTGCAGGATGGGGAAGGAACTGGCAGGCTCCAAGAGCCTTGCCCAAGCAAGCAAACACCAAAATGAGAAGGGGAAAGATCCAAGTTTTGATAACTCACAGCTGCTCTGCTGTCAGGATTGGCATTGCTAGCATCGCTGCAGCATGAGAGCAACGACCCAAGCAGCGAGCCTGCCCGCGCTGGGGCTGCAGCTCCCCTCCCGACAGCAGCTATCCAGCTGAATTTGCAAAAGCTGATGAGAGAGGGGAAGCAAGGTGGGAAATGAGGTAGCTGGACCGCTTCGTGCACCCCATCAGGATGGGGCCATTGATGGGACCCAGCTGGAGACATTAATGTCCTGGAGTAACTCATCACAGCATCTGCCTGGGAAGGGCACTTGCCTTGTGGTTTAGCCATTTTTCAAGTTGTCACTGCTGCTTTCACAAAGAGTTATCAAGGTCTCCTCCTCTCTGAGTAACCCCAGAGGAGAAGATACTGATGGTGTTTCACTGGACAGGAGTACTACAGCTAGAAACCCAGCTGCCTTCAGGGAAGACACAGCATGGAGGCCCATTACCACTCAGGCTTTAAACGCTGCACTCAAAATCTCTGTCATTCCTCTCACCCTGACGCTCTGTCGAGTTTATCAGCTCTGGGTTTGCACTGAAACATGCTTCATCCGCACCCCTCACCTACACTTGCCTCTCTGCTTCAGTTCCCGGGAAACTCAATACAACCTAAGCTGACTTTCAAGGCTTTAATAGGACCAGATGGTTCCATAAAATATAAATGCAGTGATAAAAATACCAACATACCTCCTAGTGATTAACTTTGGATCTACCCTGACTAGGAAGGATTCAAGTGAGCTTTGCTGAACCGGCAAAAGCTTACTGCCTTCCCCCTGCAGATGGGTCCATAAACCCTCTCCGCGCCTTCCAGCCGCCTCAAGAGCAACGCCAGAGTCTCGCCACCTCTTTATGGGGCCCCAGCTCCTTCTGAAGCTCTGGGCTTCCAAGCAGCTAACCTGCCATCCAGCTCCTCCTCAACGAGGTGTTACAAAGGCAGAGAAGCTACAACAGGTTTCACGTAAACACCACTTTACCAAATGGTGGCGGTTGCCGCAGCAGAGGATTTTAGGCAACGCAGCGGAGAGTAGATCCTTTCACGTCACTTAAAAAGACCAAGAAACTTTCCTATATTGAAAACTAAATTAAGACTCAAATTACCACACAATTTCACTTGGTAATTTTTGCTGGCATGGAAATGATCACTCCTCGCTTTGGTAGTGAAGAGATAATTCCAGACTTCAAAGGCTTATTTCAGCATTAAGTAAACTTGTTAAATTAGTGGTTTGAAAGTTGCAATAAACTACCTAGATGAACATGACATGGCAAACAACATGGCTTTCAGAAAATGAAGTCACACCTCTCTAATCTATTTGAGTTCTTTGAGGAAGGCAACAATGCCTCCAAGAAAAGCAGGTATAATTTATTGGACCTTCAAAAACGTCTTAATTATTAATAACCAGTACCCCTGAAGAAGCAGCAGGCTATGAAGATGAAAACCATCTTTCTGCAGATGCCTTGTGAAGGGATGTCATTTGAACAAGGAATTTGGAGCGTAAAGTACACAAACCAGACAGCAGCTGGAGAAGAGCAGCAGCTTGTCAAAAGGCATACAAAGCAGAGACGTGGGAGAGTGAAAAATAAAAGCCAGATCTCCTGAGTCACGGCTCTCCCACCTCTGTATCAGGCAGATCCCAAGCACGACATTGACATGCCAAGGAGAATATCAGACGACACCACACGTTAGCTAGATTCAAGCCACGGCAGCTGAGAAGAAAATCGTGGTTTAACAACTCAAACCCATCTCCCAGGGCTCCTGCGGGGTTTACACCACCTGGGCTCCATCGTCAGGAAACTGGAGCTTTCCTGACCCATCCTGGATAAATCCTGCCATGGCCAAAGCACTCCCTGAGGCTGGTGGGCAGCAACGCCAGCACAGCAGCATCGGGATAGAGCTGGAAAGGGAAGCAAGCCGTGACTAAAAAGATGAGGAGTTGATAGCAGATTAAATCAGCCAAGCTGGGGTGAAGTATTAAATGGCATGAGGAAAAAAAGGTGTCAAGTTTGAAGCATTTGTGATACAAATGCTATTCATTTCAGTCAGGAGGAGAGGACTGTGGGAAATTCAGCATTATCTAACACAGGCAATTAAGAAAACAATGACAGCTGAAATTTAATACAGACAAGCACAAGGTAATGCCTATCAAAAGCAACATTTCCAACAACTCATACACATTGATGGATTCTAACTTAATTGTAACGACTCAGGGAAAGGAAAAAAAACCCACACATCATTCTGGACAACTTAACAAAAACATCTGATCAACAGAGAACGGTGGCCAAGAA